>NC_091117.1:86457500-86792500 GCF_040183065.1 Periplaneta americana
CGGGAGGCCTCCAGTAGAGTGATCTGAAAAACCAGAAACAGGATGACAAGGAAAGGATGATGGGGGAGGAAAGGAAGTGGCGAAGATGAGTGGGGTTCCAGTCGCCTGATAAAGTTACCTGATATTCATCCATAGGAGTGAGGGAAAAACCCCGAAAAAACTTCACCCAGGCAACTCGTCCTAACCGGGAATCGAACCCGGGACTACTGGGTTCGGAGTTAGACTCGTTAACCCCTCAGCACAACGGTGGACTAGGGTACCATAAATTTCTGATATGAAGCCAACACTCATTCAAGAGCAAACAAGAATGAAACTTTACAAAACCTTCATAGTTCGACCAGTTTTGACTTACGGTTCTAAAGCATGGACAATTACAAAAATAGGTGAGGCCCAAATAATCATAGCTGAGATGAGACTTATGAGAATGGCAGGATACACTAAGCGGAACCACAAGAGGAATTAAGATGTTCTAACCGAACCAGTATTAGAATATACAGGAACATGGATAGGAAAATAGGTAAACCATGTCAACAGAATGAATATCAGCAGAATCTCAAAACTGATCCTCCTTTACAGACATCGGGAAAGGATCAATAGGATGTCCTGTAAAAAGATAGGTCGAATCTGCAACAAACCACATGGCCTAATAGATATTTTGAAGATGATGATGATGATGATGATGACGATGATGATGGTGATGATGATGGTGATGATGATGATGATGATGATGATGATGATGATGATGGATCCAAAAATTTCCCCATCATTATTGTTACTTTGATCACTGTGATTAACATACTTACTGTTACTTCGAATACTTGTAAGTAAAATTTTGTGTTTTAGAAATGTATTAAACATTTCAGTGCACTTTTTACACCTGTAGCTTAGTCAGTCGAACCAACTTCCAGTTTATTCCTAACTTCAGTCCAGGTTTCTTTTAAGATAGAGAAAAACCTTTCAGTATGAGAGATTGATACCAGAATGCTTAGACTACTGTAAAAGAAAAAATTCTTAAAAAAACTTATTATGCACCTTAATCATTGTCATGGGGCAGAAACATGGACATTACACGAAGTGAAGAGAAGCGAATAGAAGCATCTGAAATGTAGCTATGGAGAAGAATGAGCATATGAAATGGACAGACAGAATAAGAAATGAAGATATGTTGGAAAGAGTGGGTGAAAAAAGAATGATGCTGAAACTGATCAGGAAGAAGAAAAGGAATTGGTTGGGTCACTAGCTGAGAAGAAACTGCCTACTGAAGGAAGCACTGGAAGGAATGGCGAATGGGAGAAGAGTACGGGGCAGAAGAAGATATCAAATGATAGACAACATTAAGATATATGGATCATAAGAGAAGACAAAGAGGGAGGCAGAAAATAGGAAAGATTGGAGAAAGTTGAGTTTGCAGTAAAAGACCTGCCCTTGCGCAGAACACTGAATGAATAAATTAATTAATCATTGTCGAGAGTTTTAAATATGTGCAAGTATTTTTGAAGGACAAAATTAAACTACTTTTTTATCACAAATAATAAGATACTATAAATCACACAAAACAACATCAGCAACAAAACTAACAGTAATAATAACAATAGCAGCAGTGAGAGCAGGAATACCAACCATAACAACAAAGCAATAAAGTTAACTATAGCAACAGAAACATCAGTAGCAACAATAACACTAACAGTGGCAGCAATAACAACAATAATAATATCAATTCAAGCAACAGTAGTGATAGCAACAGGAACCATCAGCAACAGCTAACAGCAGCAATGACAGCAGTGAAAATCATGATAATAATTTAATATATATCTAATCATGTGGTTGATAACTGGCAAAATAGCCAGTGCCGTCTTAACGCATGGGCATGGAGGGCAGTTGCCAGGCGGCCATATGAGCATAAAAGCCTCATGCTAATCTATGCACAGACCAGAATTTAATACTAATTTTATTTTCCGATCACCCACCTTTATATCAAAACCTAGAAGGACTCGCTAGAAGGAGAAATATTATGACTTGTAGTGGAGAGATGGCATGTCTGACATCCTGAAGAATGTTTACTTCAAGCCAATTATAAAGGCATTATCTGTAAAGAAATTTCGCAAATGTTTGTGTTGAACACTTGATCAATAATAAATAATTCATTGCAATTTCCGTCAGTATGATTTACCAACCAAGTACCATTTTTATGTTGAATGTTTTGTTTTTCAAGTTCAATGTTCATGTCATATTGTCCAAACGTTTGTGTTGATTAATCTTTGCTGTGCCTTAGATCATGTTTTTTTGTAATGTCAAAACACTGATTTTGTTGAAGGTATCAATAAACGTAAGTTTATTTGATAGATAATTCACATGTTTATTCCTGTGAGTGATTGTGTGGGTAGCATAGGCGGAGTTATGGGGGGGGGCCATACTTGTCTGAACTCTTTTTTTTTCTTTAATATTAGAAAATGTTGAATGCAAAAAACCTTGTCTTGCTATTGTTTATGATTAAGTTTCTGTGCTTAAATTGACGAATTAATGTCTTCAGACCATGTGTCTAGACTATAATATTTATTTTAAATTTCTGAATGTATAAGAGTTTCTATATCTCATTTGAGGAATGGAAGAAATGTAATGTTTCTTTTGTAACAGCCTGTACTCCTGTGTTAGAAGTCTGCAAAGTCTGCAGAGACCATCTACTGAATTAAGTGTTAGTGAAAAAAAAAAAAAAAAAAACACCATAGTCCCATGTTAAAGGAGTGGAAATTTTCAGTAGTTTTCATAAAACAACCATAGTCCAAAGATTTTTTGTGAAAACAGCCATTTTCCAGGAAGATGGTACGATGGTAGCATTTACAAATAATATCCCATTCATAAACCAAAGCAAGAAAAGTCTTCTTTTGAATTCAATATTTTGTAATGTTAAGAGAAAAAAAAAGTTCAGACAAATTTGGGAAGGGGCAGTGCCCCCACATACCCTCCCGTAACTCTGTCTATGGTTATGCCCTATTATAATTTGTAGTAGAGCTATACAACTCGGTCCGAAACATCATGGATATGAATGTAACACTGTAAGAAATATGCACCCCAAAAATAATTTTATTAAATGATCATATTCCGATATACTGTACCATGGTCAAGCTATAACGGGGGAGGAAGTAAATGATATCCCCTGTAACCTCGTTATATTGGGATTCTATGGTTTTGCTTTGCCACCCCCCCCCCTCCCAAGGAAAACGTTTCTCTCTCTGCCTATGGTAGGCAGGGTCCATTGCACTGCTTTGCCCAAGGGCCTATAATGCTGTTAAGACGGCCCTGAAAATACCAGCAACAAAAGGAGAATACCAGGAAAAGTTACAGTAATAACAGCAGAAATAAGGTCTTCAATGAAGCTAAGAGAAATAGTAGCAGTAGTAAAAATAACAGCACCACAAACAACGTCAACAATGGATGATGATGATGATGATGATGATGATAAAAGTTACAGTAATAACAGCAGAAATAAGGTCTTCAATGAAGCTAAGAGAAATAGTAGCAGTAGTAAAAATAACAGCACCACAAACAACGTCAACAATGGGTGATGATGATGATGATGATGATGATGATGATGATGATGATGATGATGATGATGATGATAATGAGGATGATGATGACAATGTCGACAACAACGATGACAATGATGTGATAACAGTAGTGGTTGTGATGATAATATTAAATCGAAAGAAAGTGGATATTTTAAATTATCTTTAATATTTTATTTGAAAATAATTTAATTTACACATATAACTTAAAAAATACAATTATGTTTATAAATGCTACTGGTACTTGACTATCTAGATGTTAAACATTCATTTCTATTGAAACACACAAGTTAAAAGTTTCACAAAACATACATTTTTGTACGTACCGGTACAAGATTTTGGTCAATAGTGCAATTTATCAGAGATTTTAATACAATAGTAAGAAATTTGAATAGCTAAGATTAGTTAAAACGAAATATATTTTTCTGCTGTAGTAGGTCTAATTACTGTTTACTTCGGTAACTTTGTAACATGTTGCCAGTACTTCAATTTTAGAATACCTATAATTATAATCATCATCAAATACACTACAGAATAGACCATCAGGCCTGGTATCTTTCAATCGCTAGAAAAAATAATAATAAGGGATCTTGCTGTTAATTACACAAAGTCCTTGTAATTTACAGTTGACTGCTCAGTGTTTGCATTAAGTTTGAGATAAAAATACCGGTATGTTTTAGGTCCACAATTAAATTACAGGAAATTTTATATCTAAATATAAAAATACAATAACATTGAAAAAACACATACTGAAATATGTATTATTATAATGTACCGAAGTACATATGCTATTTCCATTACTCTTTCATCACATACTGAAATGTTAATTATGATTCTATACGGTAAATTTAACTGACATTGAGATAATCAACAGAAAATAGCTTACTTACAAATATGGCTTTTAAGGAACCCGGAGGTTCATTGCCGCTCTTACATAAGCCGCCATTGATCCCTATCCTGTGCAAGATTAATCCAGTCTCTATCATCATATCCCATCTCCCTCAAATCCATTTTAATATTATCCTCCCATCTACGTCTCGGCATCCCCAAAGATCTTTTTCCCCTCTGGCCTCCCAACTAACACTCTATATGCATTTATAGATTTGCCCATACGTGCTACATGCCCTGCCCATCTCAAACACCTGGATTTAATGTTCCTAATTATGTCAGGCGAAGAATACAATTCGTGCAGTTCTGTGTCGTCTAACTTTCTCCATTCTCCTGTAACTTAATCCCTCTTGCCCCAAACAGAAAATACCTACCAAAGAATTATCATATAATGTGTGTTGGCAGTAGGTACTATCTTGACATTACAGTCTATTTCATAAATCTCCATTTATTCTTATGTTTGCCATGACTGTTGGTAGAGATTGCATTGGTATATTAGGGCATGAAGGTCCTTAAATTTCTTGTCTGTTCATCTACAGTTACAGTAATATTTATTACGAAGGGTAAGGTCTACAGCATACTGTTTAATGGTTTCAAAATTTTGTCATTTCCAGTTTTCATTTTGCTATATAACATTTTAACTGATAAAATGGCATCGTTGTTTAGTCAAATGTCCGAAAACAGGACTGAATCTTAAAAGTGATACCAATAAGGCACAAATTATGAAGCAACTAGGCCAGGAAATAATGGGGTAGAGTGGCCAGTCCCTTTCCCTCTCCATCGCATATGTCAGCGACTAGCTACATATTAAACTAATCAGACTTCAGATGTGTACAAACAATAATTGTTCTTCTTCTGACACATATCGTCAAGTGAGATGTACTGCCTGATAATAAATGTAGGTACATATAAAAATTGCTTTATGTAATAAAAAGTGAAAATAATTAGCACTCGGATAATGACAATATAAAATAGCACGAATTTATGAAAAAGCTAAATTTACAGTGAAACTACTGTATGTCACTTTCATATCATTTAATTTAACACACAGATATAATTTAAATGTTTTAAGGACGTCTGAAAATGGATTTTTTTTACATAATTCAAAGTTAGAACAACAATATTTTAAAAAATATATTTAAGGAATGAGTCTTTACCGAATGCTAAAATTAATATCATGTACAGTACTATGAAAGGCAGTAGAAAACCGAGATGACCTTTAAAGAAGTGGGCTGGAGATTATAACAGACCACTAGGATCTAATAGTTGATGGTGTTCCTGTTTTGTTCTCGGATGCCTCTGCTGTATCACAAGGCTTAGTTCTGCAGAAAATTGTGCGTAATCACTAACACTAAATGTGGATCTGAAACCAGGGCGTTGTGACTACAATCACTGCAAGACAAGCATTATTAGCAATATTTTACTGATTTCTGTCCAGTCACTAGCACCAGATTGGCTAGTAGTCAAGCTGCAATAAAATGATTGTACTTGGGACATTGGTCCACGAAGATATCTTTCGGAAAAGCAGAAAACTTTATGGAACAACTGGGCAGAAATTTTTTTAATTCTCTAAATTATGGACTTTTTTTTTTTTTAAGTTTCGGTGTAATGGTTATCATTCCCACCTTTCATTCAGGAGGTTCGATCCCAAGGGCCGGCTATCTTGACTTGAATTTTACGTGGTTTTCCAAGTCCTTCCAGACGAATGCTGGGATAGTACTTTACCAATTTCAAGGGCAACGATCCAACTCCTTCCCAATACTCATTACCTCTTTTTCATCATTTTTCAATTATCATCCTATCATCTCACCACAACAGCTCTGTCACTATCCGATGGTAAACAAGTGTAATGTGGAAAATGCCGGCAAGAAAGAAAAATGGAAAAAAAACCTACAAAACAAGATATATTTTACATTAATTGTAATATATCACGAAGATTATTGTACAGTGCTTTTTGACCAATAATTTCGAAGATTAAAATTTAAATTTCAGAAATAAATTTGTTTTGTTTACCCGTATTTTAATAATGTAGTCTTTAATTTCTCTTGAAAGAAACCCTTTTGTTTGATAATGAGCATTACTTGTAGAATTATTGCTGTCTAACATTACTTCAGGTTCACAGTACTGGTTGTGAAGTGATAGGAGCACAGCTTTACCATTGTTCCAGACACACATTTACCGGTCGTTTACAATCCCTGAAGAGAAAGGAACTGTTAATAAAGATATGATGTGCGATTTATTATTTTCCAGGGTTCGAGGAGGAGGTAGTTGACTCACTTGCTCTCTTCCTCCATTATCTTAGTATGTAAAAGCTGTATTTAAAATTTATTAAATTCTGGAAAATAATAAAGGTAACGATTTTATTGTTAACCAGACATTGGTTGCTGGATGAGTATTATGCTAACAAGGGAGGGTTTTCAGTAGGGCATGATGGATTTGGCCGACAGTGTTAAAGTAGACTGATTTAAGGGTCCTGAAAACGATGGTGAAGGTCTCTCATTTTAAAAATAACAATATCTTCGAAAATATAACTTAGAGACACAAGCAATTAAAGTTTCTCTGGTTAAGAGCCATTGAGCATTATGCCATTTAAAATGACGTCGCATGTTATCTCTGGGTCACTAAGGGAATAAAATGAATTGGGCAACAAAGTAGACATACAAAGAAAACGTTTTAAGGGATTGTATTTGTAAATCATTAATTTTTCTCAAATTGCAGTGTCTTTTCTCCTTAAGCAGTGTATGCATAAAGAAGAAATCCCCATTATCTCCCCATCTTTATGAAGTTGAATTGAATTGAAAGAGGAGAAGTGGGAGGAGGAATTTTAAAGGTACGCAAAACGCGTCCTTGGAAGGGGTTGGGGCTGAGAGAAACTGAATATGTAAGCTCCAAACCTGTTGGCCACTTGTCTCACTCCAGGTTATGCTGCTCCACTAAAGGAGCTCTAGAAAATTTTGAAGAGAAAAAACCGAAAATGGATGTAACCTCTTAGGTACCACATACGCGAGGGGGGATGGAAATGTGATCAAAGTGATCACAGGACAGGACGAGGAAAAAATGGCTGGTGTAAATCTGCACATTGGAAGGAACTGTGTCATTTTGCCGTGCAGGAGGAGTCGAGAAGACTCGTTTATCTGCCGTTAGGATGGCATCCCGTGTAGGCAAATACATTTAACTATGACAAACGCATATAATTAGTATTATCCAAACTTACAGCAAGCCACTGGAGTAGCTCAGTTGGCTAGGCGCTGCCAATCTGGAGTTGCACTTGGGCTTGGGTTCGAGTCCCGCTTGGACTGATTGCCTGGTTGTTTTTTTCCGAGGTTTTCCCTAACCGTAAGGCAAATGTCAAGTAATGTATGGCGAATCCTCGGTCTCATCTCGTCAAATACCATTTCACTCATCTACACTAAATAGCCTAGTAGTTGATACAGTGTCGTTAAATAACCAAATAGAAAAAAAATTATAGCAATAATCTGTCGTATTTGAGATGCACTTCTGGGGTATAACTTTCGACAAGAGACTTCTAGTAGCTGCTTTGTGGTTGGTGGAAAATAAAGTTTTTGTGATAACTTATTCCCTTTCACAGTAGTTCCATAAACTACCAATAAAATTCTAAACTCATTTCATGTAAACAATATGAAATATCAGCACTCATAATTCTCAACAGTATAAATGTTAACGATTTCATGCAACATGATACATGTTATTTATTAAAACAATGTTTTCTTAAATGTCTGAAATAAATGTTACAGTATATTTATACATACTACGTTTAATATTAATCATATTAATAGAAATAAAATGTATTTTGGTGCGCATATATTTCGTGTTCCTTACATAATAAAGTGTTGTGTAATAAAGTCATTTTATGAAAATCCATATTTACTGTATGTACTTTCGCTTCTTCTAATACATAAAATCAAATGCAGTTAACTAGCACTATGGTCTTCGTTTTAACATCCCAGATACTATATAAATCACTAATATATTCCATATATTGGTACTTGTAAAATGTCTCGATTACCTACAAAAAATTACGATTCAGAATTTGTCACTTTCATGTAATGTGGCCTTCAATAGACATTCAGAATATTAATACTGTTTCTTGCTGAATTTGGTAACAGCGTCCAGCGCTGAACAATTATTATATTAATTCTATGTTGTAGTAAAATATTTAATTGGGAAGCTCACAACAGAAATAAATGAAATTATGAGGCAGTAAAATTCCCGTTTTCTCAAGACTGTTAACATACGAGGAAGGGTTGTTCAAAGTTAAGAACTGAGTCCAGCTCATGATAATACAAGACGGAAATCTCACTGAGAAGAAAGAATTGTTAAAATATGTAAACCTCAATGTACACATTCCTATTTGTTTTGAACTACTGACGATCCCATAATACTACTTCGTTCAAAAAGTTTCTGGAATATATTTTTTTTCTCGCAGGAATTAGTAATGTTATGTGATATATTTCTGTTTCTGGTGTTGGCATAATTCATAACGTCACTTCCATAGAAGTTTCGTGATCATAGTCATGTTCTTGTGTGGCAACTGGCTGTTGTCGTTTGTGTGATAGGCCTATTCGTTTGTTGCATTTCAAAATGAAGACCGTATGAGTATCAAAGATGACCAGCACTCTGGTCGACCTTCAGAAAAAGTTTTTTTTTTTTTTTTTTCATTGCTGCTTCAGCATAAGCATTCTTAATGTCTCTGAAGGAGATTTGTCAACAAAAAAACACAAAATTTGATATTTGCGCATTGCTCTGTATCCCACATTCTGAAATGTAATAAACGAATATCACACAAACAATAACAGTCAGTTGCCACACAACACTAACGATGACTATGACCATGAAACTTCTAAGCAAGTGACATCATGACTGATGCCAACACCAAAAACAGAAATATATCACATAACGTTATTAATTTCGGAGAAAAATTATATTCTGGAAACTTTTTGGACCGAGTATGTATGTGTCACAGACGAACATATTGGAAAAAAAAAAAATATATATATATATATGATAAAAAGGATTTTTTTGTGTCTGCTTAATTTGGATTCATCACACATAAAGTTACATACTTTCATGTTAAGTTGGAGTTTATATGTAAATTTTCATTAATGTAAAAACTTGTCATCACATTTCTTATGCAAGTTAAGAATCTTCTTATTTCCAAAATTAAACAATAACTATAATGTTCGTCTTTCCTTTTGTTTCAAAATACTAATAGGTAATTTTGCTTCATTCTGTCAATTTTTAAGACTAGTGGGTATAAAGTAAAAAGGTAAAGGTATCCCCATAACATGCCATGAAGGCATTTGGGGGGCATGGAGGTAGAGCCCCATGCTTTCCATGACCTCGGCACTAGAATGAGGTGGTGTGGTCGGCACCACGCTCTGACCGCCTTTTACCCCCGGGAAAGACCCGGTACTCAATTTTAAGTGGGTATAAAGTATGTACTAAAAATACATACATCCTAAAAGTATAAAATCAATTAGAAAAATTTAATTTCTAATAAAAGCTGACTGCAATTAAATTAGTTTACATACTGGTATGTATGTTAATATTTTCAGTACTGGTATTCCATATTCTCTCAACGAATTGTTTCAAATGCGAAGAAAAGAGCAGTATTATACAAACACTAACTTACACATTTTAGTATACAATTCACTTCTTTTAGACACCCTGCATTTATTGCGGGGTGAGGATAGTTATTGATATAATTCCACAGATTAGTATGGTGATAATATCATCGCTTATACAATGCTCCTATTGAAAGAGTCAATGCGGGAATGAAGAGAGCACTCATTGCTGTGACTGAGTGGGAGGATGATGCACTAGGAGACACCAACATTCCGATATTGACATCTTCACAGTACTTTCCCGGAGGTCCCATACAAGCTGCATACCCCATGACATGAGCTATGTAGTTTTGCTCGAATACTCCTGTAAGCAGGTATGAACTGGGTCCTGTTGAGAACACAGGAACATCTTCTCCTCCATGGGTTTCATCCTCAAGATAGTAAGGTGAAAAATGACGATATCTGAAGAAAGAAAAAGTTAATTTGAAGCTCTTTTAAAATTAAAGCATTAACAAGAAGAAAACGTGTAAAATAATATTCTGTTGGAAAAGTGATATGATAATTTAATATGAAAATTAAAAAGTGTTAAACTCGAGGGAGTTCCTAAAAATCTCTGCAGGTGTAAAAAAAAAAACACAAAGATATTTTCCTCACTGATGAACATTACTGACAGCCATTCCAGACAAACTGGGAATTTCAATGAAAAAGTCTTTTCCAGAAATATTTTTTATCATTAGTGTAAGACATAAATAAGTCCCTAAAATTAAATACCGGTATTCTAATGTTTTATTTTCAAAAGGAAAATATTTTACAAGTTTAATGGGCTTTAAACAGAGCCTTCTTCAGTTACAAGCCAGAGCATGGGTAGATTTGGCTATGCTGTGTGGAGGCGGGAGATTCTAAAGTGATATTGATGTAATTGTGCTTGCTCATTGCTTTCGTTGTATGTAACGTGTATTTTTTCAATATTAGTTTATGCACAAAGGTAAGATCAAGATTCAGAGTAGTGATGTAAATTATTACGGACTCGAAAATAGTGTTTTATTGCAATCAATTAGCTATACTTCAGAATACGGCATAAGTATGCTACTTACAAACAAAGACAGCCACTTGAAATAATTACAAAAAAACATGTTTTTATTGATAGTACAAAGGTGAATAAATAAATGAAAAGGATATTCCTTGTTTTATAAACTGTGAACTGAATTATTTGCTTACTTAGGGGTTTGATTAATTTTGACTGCACTTCCGGAATGCCGTTCTAATAAAATGTCTACATCGAAAGATAGACGTTTTACTCCACAACAATCCAATTTATGTTGTCCTATCACTGTGTTAAATTTCTTATTAACAATGAAGAGTTCTCGTGTCACAGCCTTAAAATGTAGTCATCCTGGTTCATAGTTACCTAGTATGCTAATTTCTAAACATGATCCACTGATTAAGTTATTAGTCCATGTACACCATTCCGAATTAAATTTGCTCATGGGTACTGAATATAACGAAATCTGTTCAATAATTTATGAGAGATAGCTTGTACACTAGTGTCTTGCAATGTTCGAACATGAGAGAGGCAAGCAAGGCATTAAGAACTTCATTTTATTTCGTATGAAAAACTAATCACAAGATCTGTGCTAAAATCCTTAAGTGGTTAAAACATAAAGGGGTGGTAGTGGAGAGAATATTTTTATAATAATGCCCAACAAACATGGCAGGCCTCCTTCTGCAGAGCGAAAATTGGTAAATATCAAACTTCGCCATGTTCGACAAACTTGAACTGAACATAGCGCCTGTAATGCACGACGCTATTGTAGTCTACACAGACAGACTGATAGGAGGCAAGCAGGCAGCTTTCCAAAAACCAATTTTTCTGTATCGGGAACAATGAAAAGAATATCTTCCTGAAAACTTTTCAATAAATTTCTTGCAGCACCATATTTCTTTCTCTCCTTTATACTTCGTGTAATAAGGAAGTAAGCCAATAATCTTCATAATACTTAGACATCAAATGATAGATGTAACAACAAATATAAAACTGAAAATAAAACAGCATGATAAGTAGTTAAATTTTACAAAAGAGGATCGGTAGTTGGCCTATTTTTATGTATGGAAATAGGACGTAGACAATAACATGAGAGGAAATAAAGAAATAAAAAACAAGGGAGGTGAAGTTTTAAAGACAATTAAAACACTGCACTATATTACAGAGCGTTGGGAATGAAGAGAGAAAAAAAAAAGTAACTTAAAATTTTTCCGTAAGTGATATGACATAATTACAGAGATAGCACAGAAGTACTGTCGAGAATGATCGAAAGTAAGATATCGGTACTGAAATAAAAGTTAATATCTAAATAAAGACGTCAGAATTTCCACATAAAAGCATAAGAGCCTTTGGCCTAGTCTCTGAATACAACAATGCCAACATAACAAACGTACATTCCACGAAACATTGAAATACGAAACCAAAGAATGTTTATTACATTCAAATGTATTACTGCTAGAATTATTATCTACGTAATACAAAACAGCTACCATCATGCCATTCATTGCATTGAGGTTACTGTATATCACAGTCTAGTCCTATACAGTCATGAAACTCAATACATAGGGAATATGCATCCATAGGTAGTTGCTAACCACTACGAAGGCTACTATCGCCTCATCACAGATAATGCGAAATAGTACCGGCACAGTCTATTGTTCCTAGTACTCTCAACAACTCAAGCTTCGTGACTGTATATAATAGACTGTGGTTGTATGTTGTAGCAAACAAACATTTGATTCTATTTTTCTGAATATGAATTTCCAATGTAGTGAAGTATTTTACTAAATATCTTGTGTAGCCTATGCAGTGATGATATTCAAAACGTTTAACAACCAGTTCTCTCATGTATACCTACATATGTTAAACATATACGGTATATGTCCATGGTAATTGAAAATATTACCTAGAAATAATTTAACAATCAGTTTGTCCGAACCAGTGTGAACCAATGCAAACCGGCCGAAAATCACCAATGTGTATATGCCAATAAGTAAAGTGACTTTTGGGTCAGTCTTAACCTGGCAGAGGTCACTAAATACAGTATCATTCGGATGGTAGCATACCTGGCACTTTACTGATGCTAGAGCAGCAGTTCTATACTTTTGAAAGGGATGAAGTATCGGGTTGATGTGAAAACACGCATATTCTTAAGACTTTGGGGCTTTCTTTTGATGTATCACAATAATATATACTTTCTTTGAAAAGAATGTCCATACCTACTTTAATACTTTCCGGCCCTATTATGTTCAATTGACTTTTATACTGCAAAGTACATGTTTTTATTTCATTTCAGAAAGAGGTAATTTTCCTGACGAAATACCTGTATTGAAGGAAATGTTTAGAAATATTTAAAAGGAAATAATAACCTGAATAGGATTAGAAATCCACTGGCTTTACACAGGTTTGACAGTACCAGTAATTATTCTACCATAATTGACAACTGACAATTCTACTGATCTACAGAGTATCGTGTATTGTTCATAGAAAATTCTTGAGCTATAGAGAGGGACAAACTTGCATTTTGATGTGACTGTCATTTGAATTTGATGCTTAGCAAAATGCTCATATAGTGACCAGAACCGGGTTAATATTGTAAGCTACAAAATACAAACTTTGTTTAAAAAACAGTAAGACATATCTATAATAGAGGACCATGAAAGACTATTACTGAAATAGTACACGAAATATATATTAAAGTCGTCAGCCTGGGTAGCGCAGTCGGTATAGCAGTATAGTGCTGGCCTTCTGTGCTCGAGGTCGCGGGTTCGATCCCAGCCTAGATCGATGGCATTTAAGTGTGCTTAAATGCGACATGCTCATGTCAGTAGATTTACTGGCATGTAAAAGAACTAAAGAACTATTGTGGGACAAAATTTCGGCACACCAGTGATGCTGATATAACCTTGGCAGCTGCGAGGATTGTTAAATAAACCATAATTTATATAAACGTCTATATTTCATATTAATTTCATAACATTTTCGTCATTTCATGCATACATATTTAAAAATCCATGATATGTAGAGTACACAAAAACTGTCAGAATAAAACAGAATGTGATAAGTTATTTATTTAATATTCTTGAATTCAAAATAAATTTTAATGAATAAGCCAACAGAATTTATGCTCAGTTAAGAATACTGCTTAAATGTTTAACATATTGTCTAATAATGAACAGTATTAAATTGTGAACTACTGATTTTATATGGTTCTTACCGTGATTGTTTTCTCTCCTCCTCTGGAATAACTCGCCACAAATTAGATGAGCAATCAGATGAGTTTGAAACTAGATGAGTGTAATATCCTGGACCATTTGCGTAAGTCAGTGTCTCGTAGGGATTATCCACAACACTTTTGTTTGCGTAACCTGTAAAGAGTATGTGATGATTATGTTATACTGTATGATACACAGAAAAAATTTTCTAAGAATTTTAAGTTATAATTTTTATATTGTTTACTGGAACGTTGTGACCAATGGGTTAAATCTTCCAGATTCTTCAGCTAAACAAAGAAATTGGGATTTCAGAAACATCCGTCGAATTCTCAATTCTCTTGTTTAGTCATACCTATCTGACATGTCATCTTGCTCTACAAGAAAAGAAAGTGGGCTCGTAGCTTATGGCAATTCCATCAACAAATACTGACACAGTTATGGATAACACCGCTTTTAAAATTGACTCCGACCATAAGTACCCTGGTGGTCTCACTTTACCAAAGGAAAAATCTCTCTTAAGGGATGCTACTTGTGTCGCAAACTCAGTTGTGGAATCAGCCACCCACAATAAAAGAAATAAATACAAACATATTATCGAAAGCCATATTTTTATTGTCTTCGCAGTTGAAACAATGGGAATGTGTGTCACGAGGCCAAAAACCTTATATCAAATACTTGCAGTAAACCAAAGTTTCTTACAGAAGACCCCACATTCTACTGAATTCCTATGACAGCATATAGGAATTGCCATTCAACGAGGGAACACTGCTGATTTAATGAATACATTTCCTAACACCACTCTCCTGGATGAAATTTCTATTGTCTCTGACATCATTCCTGCATATATATTCTATGTACTGACCATTCTTTATCTTGTGAAACCTACTTGCGCATAAGGAGAAGAAGAAGGTGGACTGAGGGGGCTTCCCTCCTTCGCTAGCTTCCACTTGCAGCTAGCTAGCTCTCTTACCCCATCATAAGGTTCTTACTTTAAGCTACGGCGCAAACATTCATTTGGTTTCATGAGATACGAATGACCTATATTAACTTAAATACATTAACTATAATATAGTCCAATTTTTGACATGTATTACTGTAGTTGTATGCTTTTTTTTTTTTTTGTTGTAGGCATATAATTACTGTAATTTTGTTCTTTCTTTTTTTTTTCTGAATTCTGTATATTTGGAAATTTGCTTACATTTTAAAAGGAGTCAGAATATGAAAACAATCTGAAATGAAATGAGTATAACTTTTTGCAGTTGCAAGCAAGAGACAAAAGTGAACAAAAGTAACATTATGAAGTCGAGATGCAATAACTCCTTTTACTTTTGTTTACACAATTTTAATAAATGTAATACAATTATTAAATTTCACAGCAGATGATGTCATATACCGTATGTACGATTTTTAAATAACCAACAGAATGTTCCTTGTACATTGCAATATGGATTAAATAATTTAAACATAATTATGTTCACGTATATAGCTTTCGAAACTGGAGTATTACATAATTTTCGTCATAGTATAAATATTGTTACCGGTATGCGAAATTAAACCTTTTAAGATAAAATTTCGCCAGATTCTCTTCTTCGATTTCTGCCTTACACCAGACTATTACGTCTCGCAAACTGTTATTTAAAGAAGCAAATTTAAGCACAGGGTGCGTATCATGATCGAATAGCTTGGCCTTTAATCTTGGCTTTGTTAAGTTCATGAAAACCTACTGGTATTTATGTACTGGTGAAAATTGTAATATACTAATTTTCACTGTAAATTTTCGAATACAGTTCATAGTTCAAGGAATTGTAAAAGCTAAACAGTCTTGTCATTATACGTACATTTCAGCAGTGGACTGAAGTACCAGTATATGAAAGATCAAGCTCCACCAAAGCCCCCCCCCCCAATTCCTGTCAAACTTGTTTGAACTCTTTTTTTTTTTTTTTTTTCATATTAACGTTAGAAAATATTGAATTCAAAAGATCTTTTTTGCTTTTGTTTATGATTAAGTTTCTGTGCTTAAATTGAGGAATTAATATCTTCAGATCATGTGTCTGGACTATAATATTTATTTTAAATTTCTGAATGTATAAGAAGAATTCCTATACCTCATTTGAGGAATGGAAGCACTGTAATGTTTTTTGTAACAGCCTGTACTCATGTGTTAGAAGTCTGCAGGTGTTCAGGTCGCCACTTGGAGAAATAAGAATAACATACTGCACAACAATGCAGAAAAAAGAAAAGTGATCCCGGTATAATGTGTTAACTTAAAGACGACATTAAATAAAATAATTAGAGTTTAAATTTTATATGATATCTTCAGGAAGGTAAGCTTCATATAAAAAAGTTTCTGTTAGCACTGTTACTTAGTTTTATTGATGTATGCATGTGTTTCTTTACGAGAGAGAAAAAGAATGAGATTGTTTTAAGTTCTGCCCTATTATAATTTGTAGTAGATACAATTCAAGTCCTATACAACTCGGTCCAAAACATCGTTGATATGGATGTAACACCGTAAGAAAATACCTTTATTAAATGATCATATTCCGATATACTGTACCATGGTCAAGCTATAACGGGGGGGGGAGGGGGGAAAGGAGATAAATGATGTCCCCCCATAACCCCGTTATATGGGGATTCAATGGTTTTGCTTTGCCCCGCAAGGAAACATTCTCTCTCTGCCTATGTTTGTGTTAAATCATTTCCATTTAGTGTCTCTGAATACTTCATTTCTTAATAATGCAATGTTTTCCATATCGTCGTGTGAATGCTAGAACTAGGTAACTCGAAATTTGCGTTTTTTAGTTACCTCTTTTATAGCATAGCAAAAATCGCACAAAATGTAATGCAAGAACTTGGTAACTGATCGAACGATACCAGCAACATCTATTTTCCAATATAACAAATAGGTAAATGAAAACAAGACATATTCCTTAGTGCAATAAATAAGTAAATAGGCAATGTCACAAAATATGAAAAATCAAGTTACCTAGTTCTTGCATTCACACGACGATATATTAAGCACAGTATTTCTACTCCTGGTTCTATACATCACTGCTCTATTTAATCTATGCATGGACAACCTTTGCACTGCTGCTGCTACTCCTCTTTTAATGCATTCCTTTAGGGGAAAAAGGTTAACACATGTGCAGTGCAGTCTGCCTGCCATATGCTTCAACCTTTACAGGCTTCAATATTCATCACTGTAGTAGTTGATAAAACGTAGTTAAATAACCAACTAAAAATATGTCAATACTATACCTAAGATATCATTGCCACGATTTGGATATCCATTCATGGTGAAGGCATGTGAGTGATCAGCGGTGACGATGATGAGTGTCTCTCTGGGGTTAGTGTTTGCCACTGCGTAATCCACGGCATCAGCCAGCTCTGATGCCTCGTGAAGAGCCATTTTCGCATAATTGGCATGATGGGCATGATCTATGCGTCCTCCTTCCACCATAAGCACAAAACCCGTGGAGCTTTTTGACAGCATTTTGATTGCTTGAGCTGTCATGTTCTGCAAGGATGGAGATCCATTTGGACCATGATCTCGCTCCAGGGCGTAGGGCATGTGACCAGGACTGAATATCCCCATCAAGTAGTCCAACTGTAATTAAATTTATTGTGTAATATAGCCTAATATTAAATTTATACCGTAGTTCATTGAATATAATGAGTGTGATGTAGGCATACTACATAAAATATGAATAGGCCTACTTTTTACCTGTCTAAATTTTATATTGTATACGGTATTAAAATTAAATTCAATCTAAATCTTTAGTAGTAGTAGTATTAGTAGTATTTATTTATTTAACCTGGTAGAGATAAGGCCGTCAGGCCTTCTCTGCCCCTCTACCAGGGGATTACTACTATAACATGAACAATAAGATTACAATTAATATTAAATTTACAATTACAATTACAATAAAAATTAAAGTACAACAAGAATACCTGATTAATGAAAGCTAGACATTTTATCATAGAAGTTAAGAACAAAGAATATTTTTGTATTTACTGAATTACAAATTAAACCTACAATCTTTAGAGAGAGGGATAAACAAATTCCAAAAATTATAGAGGTACATTGCGTTCGCGACACACTTAATCCGAAGAACTGCTGATTGCTTCTTGTTTCAAGGCTGCACATGCCTGTATGTTACCAGTCATTGTCATAGCTTAGTACAATCTGAGAGGTTAGTGATATAAGACGTGTATGTTTGTGTACTTCTTTCAAATACTTTTGAAGTTTGTGTGCTGTGCATTAAATTAGTTGTTTAGATAATTGAAATGCTGGCTGAAAAGTTTACTCTATAACAGCGAATATTATGTATGAAGCTTATATCAAAACAGATTCATGCCGACAAGTGTGTAGGCAATTTGTAGAGAAATTCCCCGATATTCGACCTCCACATAGAGGTACAGTTCGAAACCTTGTCATTAGATTAAGAGAAACAGGATCGCTGAACTCTACAATTCATACGCCAAAACGAAGGGTTCTTACAGAGACAAAACTTGATGATATTGATGTATCACTTGAACGTTCTCCTATTAAATCTTTACGTCGTAGGTATATCAAAAACTTCAGTTCATACAGCTACTAAAATTTTAAAATTGAAACCTTACAGTGTCACTCTGGTCCAAGAATTACAGCCGCATGACAACGAAAGTCGGGTGAATTTCTATAATTGGGTTTTACAAAACATTGTTGACATTATTGTTGATCCACATTTAATCATTTTCTTTGATGAGGCATGGTTTCATTTATGTAGTTATGTATGTTTACAGAACAATAGATTCTGGTGCACAGAAAGACAGCCTTTCTTGCAGTGGTTAATAATTTTCTTGACAATAAGAAAGCTGAAAATTATCAACAATTAGTCAGATATCAACAATTAGGATGTCGAATGTCACTAAAATACATTTCCTCCATTCCCACCTCGATTTTTTCTCCAAAACTTGGGAGCTATGAGCGACGAACGAGAGAGATTCCATCAAGATATTAAAAAAATGTAGTAGATTTATCAAGGAAGATGTTCCCACATGATTGCGACTAATACTGGTTTCTGGTTAGAGCATGATCCACAAGAGGGAAAAGTAACTGTAAATGTTCCAATTTATACGAGATAAAAAATAATGTACATTGTATACATCAGTTTACTGGCAAACAGGTTTGTAACGGTGTTTCCTTAGAAAATACTCTTCTTTTTAGTCATAATTTGAAATAATTTATAGAATTAAATTAAGGTTTAATAAGTTATTACAAAACTAGCGATTTTTACTAAATAAAATGGAAATTTATAGATACCTTTTAATACTTATCAGCATAAATTCAGAGCTCTCTGTTATTTTTTTCTCTAAAATTCACGTATTCTCTTACTTATATTGCTTAGTAAAATAATTACATGAATGTTAATATCAGTAGGACATGTAAAATAAAACATAATTGTGTGTTTTTGGGCGAAATCAACTACACCTCTATAACACAAACATTTGACGTCCTACGACATTTTTATTATCATTTTCGTGTTCAGAAGAGTCGATTTAGTAAAAGTGACCTGATTTTGTCCATGTCACAGACAACAATTGAAATTTGTGTAATGGACATAAAATTTAAATAAAATTTAAACTCAACGTTTAATTTTCTTAAATTCCAACTGTAAAATTACTGCAGATAATTAAATAATTCTGTCACTGCAATGAAGACGAAAATCTACATCATAATGAAATTAGGAAATAGTAAGTACCGGTATTTACCAATGAGTTAAGAAATGTTGATTTTTACCTTGTCAACATTAGCATTCATAAGATCTCCAGTGTTGTTAACAAACAAGGAATTCTGTCTCCCTTCCATCCAGGTATGCAAGAGATTCCTTCCGTCAGTTCGATTGCATGAGTCATCATCATTGGGCTCAACAGGAATGCCAAGTTGCTTCTGTCCTCCGCCTAATATTACTTTGAAGTTCCTAATGTAACAAAAGAAAGGGGTCAGAACTTCTAATCGGAGTATCGGAGTATCGGAGTATCATCATCATCATCATCATCATCATCATCATCATCATCATCATCATCATCATCATCATCTTTATTACTACGTAGTTATGGCTGTTAATTTCATAATGTAGTTGGAAACTTGTTAAGAAACTGCTTTTAATAATTTAAAAAAATTTAGAACAAATTTTCTAAATTCACACCATATACAGGATGAGTCAGGAGGGAAGGTAGGCCTACATGGTGTGAGGGGTGATAATATTGATAATTCTGAGCAAAAAAGGTTATATGAACATATGTCCTGTTCTTAACAGTATCTGACATACACCTGTTTGAAAATCACGTGCGTCAGTCTCATGTCCTTCATCAGCACTCGCATACGGACACAACCAAAACGACATTAGGTTGTAATAGGATCAATGAAACGTATCCTGGGCGTTGAACCGACTGTGGTGGAGCCATTTCTTGGCCACTGAGGTCACCCGACCTTACTCCATTGGATTACTGTGTGTGTGTGTGTGTGGAGTTCGCTTAAGAGCAAAGTCTACAAGCGCAAAATGGAAACAAGGGAGGAACTTATCGTTTGCATTTTACATGCTTGTGCTCAGCTTCATAAACTTGGGATGTACTATAAGCAGTAACATGAGCTGCTGCCAAGAAGTCAAAAGGAGAATAGCAATGGCAAAGGAAGCTTTTAATAGAAAAAAAGGAGCATCTTCTGCGGATCTCTGTAAAAAGAACTAAGGAAGAGACTAGTGAAGTGCTTTGTATGGAGTGTGGTATTGTATGGAGGCAGAAACATGGACATTAGTACGAAGTGAAGAGAAGCGAATAGAAGCATTTGAAATGTGGATATGGAGACGAATGGAATGTGTGAAGTGGACATACAGAATAAGAAATGAAGCTGTTGGAAAGAGTGGGTGAAGAAAGAATGATGCAGAAACTAATCAGAAAGAGGAAAAGGAATTGGTTGGGTCACTAACAGAGAAGAAACTGCCTACTGAAGGATACACTAGAAGGAATGGCGAACAGGAGAAGAGTTCGGGGTAGAAGAAGATATCAGATGATAGACGACATTAAGATTATATGGATCATATGAGGAAACAAAGAGGAAGGCAGAAAATAGGAAAGATTGGGGGAAGCTGATAAAATACTGATAAAAACGACAAGTTTATTTATTACTGGTATTCAATTTCCTTCAATCGAATCTGACTGGATTACAATCGAATTACTAATATAATTTCCTCAAAATCTGACTTTTGAAAATGTTTTATTTTTAAATTCGTATGCATAGGCCTATAGAATTATAGAAATACATTATATTTGTAAGTAAGTATGTCTAACTTTCTTGAAATAGATAATCCTACTTTTTGGGATAGGTATGTAGTAATGAATAATAACATCCCTTTCCTTTCTGAATTCAGACATGGGATTCTTTTATTACACTTTCATATGAGACATCTGTGTTCCTAAATACCGGTACTGAAAGATGTTGAACTCTCCAAATTTTTTACTCCATACAGCAATAAAATATTCTTCTGTTTCTCAAATAATATCGGGAAAATGAGCGTTATTTTTTTAAGTGAAACTAGTTGAGATTCAGTGACAAACGAATATAATAAATTTAATTTAAGACGATGAGCTACTGAAATTTCTAAAATCCACAATTTTTTAGCTAGAGTGTTGAAATTTTTACTGAATATGCATATGAATATCATAACCACACATTATACATTTCAATATTTTCTCCTGAACACTTCTTAAAAAATTTAACTTATTTTTTTTTCTTAGTGAAAATCCTATTTCTAAGAGAATTATTATATTTTTTAATATAATTTTTTCTTAAAGGTAACACTGTATATTGTGTAATGGAGTGTTAGTAATGCCCTACTCTAATTTGTTCATTTGCAAAAAAAATTATATATATATATATATATATATATATATATATATATATATATAATTTCTTCAATGTTCAAACATTAATAAAATAATACTGTTTTACGTACAATTCTCTAGCAATAAAACTATGCTGAATACAGCCAATCAAATGCTCCATTTTACAACAGAGATATTAATGAATAAATATGCCAAGTTTCATCAACTCTAGCTTTAACCACTGAGAAATAAAATGAATACTTGTGGTTGAAAACGTAGAAAATGTATTTTTTAAGTTAATTGAATTTAAAGTTTTAGTTACACATAACTCGTACATTAACACAACTTTTACCAATTATACAAAAGTATTAGGTAGTATTTATAATTAAGATATTGACATAAAATTTTCATGAAACCGTATATTTTTTAGCGCGAAAATAAAAAAGATGGTAAAATTTGTCAAAATTCGACTATTTTCAGTATGTAGCACATTGCCTTAAAGCTTCGTCACTTTTTTCACATATATTTCATGCAAGTATGCCAATCTTTACAGATCAGATTTTAATTGAGGCAAACTCAAACAACACAGTATACTTACTTAGCAGGTTCATCCTCTACGAGCTGTCTGGCAATATCTTTGATGCAGTCCCTGTACTTCAATGGTATTTCAGAATCACATTCCCAATCTCTGTGGTTACTGTGAGCATAGAGAGCCGCAGGAGTTGCATGTGTAACTCTGGTAGTAGTTACAACCCCCGTGTCCTTGCCAGCTACTTGCGCCCACTTCATAATGGAATCCAGTCTGCTTCTTTTATTTCTCTGGTTGTCACACACTCCGTACTGAGCATTTGAGTCTAGACCCAGCATGTAATAATTAGATTTCACTCCAGTAAACATGGCTGTAGCAGTTCCTGCTGAATCTGGAACCTAAAAATAATACCGGTACATGATACCTGTTATCTTCGGAATTCAACAGTAAAATTAGGCACTAATACCAGCTGAAGATGGATAAAAAAAACACACACACACTCTCTCTCCCTCTCTCCCTCTCTCCCTCTCTCCCTCTCCCTCTCTCTCTCTCTCTCTCTCTCTCTCTTTTTTTTTTCAATTCAGTACAGCCAGGGCTCAAAATGGACCAGAGCATACCAGAATGGTATTCTGGTTTCTGAATTTCAGGAACCTTTCTATTCCGGCTAGTAAGAAATGGTTATTACCCATTTCAGATCATTTTAACTGGTATTAATAGGCCTATATACGATATTTCAATACATTTTTCAATAAGGAGTGAATGAAACCATTCAAAATTTTATTCTATTACATTTTTACTACGTCATACTACTTTTGACCAATAAAACGGAACGAAAGGACGTGCGTCAACCAATCGTGGCTGTTTATCCCTGCAATTTTATCACTTGCCTAGCAATTGCTTGTTTTTATCACTTCCCTAGCATTTGTTTGTTTTTATCATTTCGTTAGCATTTGTTTCTTTTTTTTTGCTAACATCTCAAAATGCAAATTCTTTACGGTACTATAAAACATGCTTTGCGATCGTCATTTGTTTCCCGCATAGAAAGTGAACTGAAAATGGTGGATCCATTCAAACGTTTTGGTGAAGATAACATTAGTGAAATAGAATTTTAGTAAGTCAATTAATACCTATTTTATTATATTAGAGTAGCTACTATACTTTATTTCTTCTCATCTTTATGTACCGTACTTTCTTCTGTTTTTATCATCTCCCTATCATTTGTTTCTTTGTTTGCCAACATTTCAAATTGTAAATTCTTTATGGTACACTATAACACATGCTTTGTGATCGTCATTTGTTTACAGCATATATAGTCAACTGAAATTAGCGGCTCCATTCAAACGTTTTGATATAGCTAACATTAGTGAAATAGAATCTTAGTACCGGTAAGTCAATTAATATTTATCGTACATTTTCTTTATTTCTCCTAATCATTATATACTTTCTTCTAATCGTGTAATAGTTAATTAAATTCCGCTCGAGTTTTGATTTTCTCTTGATAAATCAAAACCTCTAGTGAGATTACAGTTGACAATGACACTGTCGGCATTATCAATACTACTTCATTGCATTATAGCATTCATATCTAATTTATAATACTCTTGTGGCATGTCTCTGAAATGATTGATTCTGCAGTGAGTATTGTTGAGGTTCTGAATAATAGCACAGCGTTAATGAAATTAAGAGGACTGGAACTTAGCAACACTTTATCACACCATATCGAGCAATTGATAGGCCACGGCTAGACAGTGAGTAGATTTCTTATTTTTTAAACTGTAAATTGAGCATTCATTTAAAAAACTTTGCGAAGCTAAGGTTCCAGTCATAAGGCTAGAAATAATGTTCTTTCAATAATAATAATAATAATAATAATAATAATAATAATAATAATAATAATAATAATAATAATAATAATAATAACAATAATAATGATAGTAGTAATGATAATAATAGTAATGATAATAATAATTATAATAATAATAATAATAATAATAATAATAATAGTAGTAATAATAATAATAGTAATAATAATAATAATAATAGTAATAATAATAATAATAATAATAATAATAGTAATAATAATAATAATAATAATAATAATAATAATAATAATAATAATAATAATAATGAAGTATCAAGACTGCTTAACATTTTTATTAAAATGTAATAATTATTTAAATAAAGAAAAATAAGAGAAAGTGTTACTACCAATATTAAGAAGAAAAGAAAATGACTTATAGTTCAACCTCTACCGCTATGGGTAGATTTTTCATGGCATCTGATTTAACTTCAGTATATTAGATGCAGTACAGTTTTCTGTAATTCATAGTCAACAGTACATATACAGTGTTACTATAAATGACCGATTACAAACTTGAATAACTATCGTTAGGAGACACTTAGAAGGATGATATTTGTATCAATGGAAAGAGAAACTCAAATATTTTCTGTTATGTTGGTGAACCTGTCCCATATTTATTAATTTCGTTACTAGGAGACGATATAACACAAAAATGGCTGCAAATGAAGACAGTAGGACATTTTGTGTGCTAGATTTTCACACATCCCAGTCTGTTGTCACTGTACAACGCAATTTTAGAATAAAATTAGGTGTTGATCCACCCAGTGGGCCAAGTATCCGTAAGTGGTATGCTGACTTCAAAACGAGGGAATGCATCTGTAAGCGGAAGTCAACTGTTCGTCCATCATTAAGTGAGGCAAATGTGGAGCGTGTGAGAGAGAGTTTCACACGAAGTCCACAGAAATCCACCGTAAAAGCCAAAAGAGAATTAAACATCCCCCAACAAACTGTGTGGAAGATTTTACGGAAACGTTTGAAGTTCCATTCATACTGTCTGCAATTGTTGCAGGCTCTGAAACCAGACGACAAAGCCAAGTGATGGTCTTTCTGTGAGGAGATACAACTCAGAATGGAAACTGAAGGTTTCATCGAATCATTGGTGTTTAGTGACGAAACCACTTTCCATCTGTCAGGAAAAGTGCACAAACACAATGTCTGGATATGGGCTTTGGAAAATCCTTCACAATTATGTGGAACATGTACTCGACTTCCCCAAAGTGAATGTGTTTTGTGCTATAAGCCGTGAAAAGGTGTATGGCCCTTTCTTTTTTGTCGAGGCGACGTCACAGGTAATTCGTACCTAGACATCTTACAGTTATGGCTTCTTCCAGAACTGGAACAGGGTATCGAAGGTTTCATTTTTCAGCAGGATGGGGCACCACCCATTTACCATTTAGATGTCAGAAACGAACTGAATACACGACTTCCAAGGAGATGGATTGGACATGCCGGCCGTGAAGATTTAGAATGTTTGCATTGGCCTCCACGTTCCCCCGACCTCACTTCTTGTGATTTTTTTCTGTGGGGTTTTATAAAACAACAAGTGTATCAGCCACCATTACCACCTACCATGTAGGATCTTTGTGTCCGCATCACAGAGGCCATTGCACTGGTGGATGGTCCAATGCTACAAGGTGTACAGCAGGAAATTGACTACAGACTTGATGTGTGTCGTGTGACAGAAGGAGCTCACATCGAGCATATGCAACTTACTTACGGTTGTGAACCAAATGTTTCTCTTTCTGTTTCATGTTTTCCAGTGAAAAAATTAAAAAATTGGAGTTTCTGTTTCTGTTGATACCAATTTCATGTTTTCTAATTTTTTGCTGACATAAGAGTAGCACATGTGATTTAACCGAATCGATAACAAAAAATATTTCAGTTTTTCTTTCCATTGATACCAATATCATGTTTCTAAGTGTCTCCTAACGATAGTTATTCAAGTTTGTAATTGGAAAGATCATTTATAACACTGTATTTAGATGAGAAGGTCTATCCAAGATATTACGAAGTCCAGGCCAATTTTTAGTAGGTTATTTTACGCTGCTGTATCAACATCTTAGATTATTTAGCATCTGAATGAGATGAAGGTGATAATGCCGGTGAAATGAGTCCAGGGTCCAGCAGCGATAGTTACCCAGCATTTGCTCATATTGGGTTGAGGGAAAACCCCGGAAAAAACCTTAACCAGGTAACTAGCCCCGACCGGAATTCAAATCTGGGCCACCTGGTTTCGCTGCCAAATGCGCTAACTGTTACTCTGCAAGTGTGGACGTTCATGTCATATTCTAAATCTGAAGTAATCACTGTGGATACAGTATAATAATTACTTAAATTAAGAAGTGTTTCAAAATATTTGTGAAAAAGTAGTCTAATTCATAGTTTTTATTTTTCGGAATCCTGTTCATCTTGAACTATTCTGCATGACGTGGGCATATGCAGCGATAGTTAAGAAACAGGAGGCTGAGGACTGTGGCAAGTTAAAGTGGGTTAGATAAGGGAATATCTAAGTGACATTTAAGGTTAATATTGTATCATTACTTTGCCTTATTTTCCAAAAATTAATATTTTTTATACTCTAAAAATCCTCGTATTTTACAGAACATGATATTACAATATTTTAGGCAATTTTTTCATCCAGAAACTCCATATGGTCGTCTTACAGAATTCTCATTATTTTTATATTTTGAGTCCTGTTCATCTTGAGAGAAAGTAATTTATGAACAACTTAAATGAACACTGAAGAATGATACACACTGTTTAGTAACAGTTGAATATTTTTATATGTATCTATATAACCAAGCAATTATCAAAAGAACAATATAAGCTATCAGTAAGATTGTTAACTTTAAAATACCTGTTTGTCCACGTTGTATGTTTTTGAGAGTCCGATGTTTGGAAATTTCTCATAGACAAGTTGGTATTCTTCTCCATTGTTTCCTGAGAGCTGACCCTTGTAGATGCGTGCAGCTGTGATGGTGGACATTCCCATGCCATCACCAATAAAGATGATAACATTCTTTGCATGGCCAACAATGTCCTGAGGAAGTGAGGTAGAGAATTTAGATTTAACTGAAGGGAAAGGATATTCTTCCTATATAGCATCTTTGTTTTAAGTAACGTTCGTCAGGATTTAAAGAAGTTCAGTATTAGGCTGTAAAACGTAAGCACAAACATAAAAAATATGAGATGCAAGAATCGTATAATAGTTTTTTTTTATACACTACACTACAATGTGAATGACATTGTCAAGACAAGCTTCACATAACAGGATAAATTGAACTAGCAGTATATCAAGATATTTTTCTCCTCATGGGCAAAGAGAAGACATAATTAAACCCCACTGAGAAACGACCATGAGTTATAAAGTAACAGCTACTCAAATACGGTATAGTATTAAGAATAAAACAATTAACTCAAAATAACACTACATTCACTATTTTAAATATACCGTATACTGTATATATACAAAACATTATCAAACTATTAAGGATCTATTAAGTAGTCTGTTATGAATAAAACAAATTCAAAACAAAGATATTTTCATCACTTTTTAAATACGTCTTTAGGGTGCGTTAACGTGGGGGGGGGATGGGAGGGACCCCCCCCCTTGCTGGAAAGTTATCCCCTTCTCATAAATTCATATTAACATCCCTGCCAGGAATAACTTCTGTCCTCCCTTAACAAAATGTAATTGTTTTAATACAAGAGTATACTTTATAATATTGATGTATTATCACCAGCAAACTAACATCAAGCAATAACTTAGGAATTACACATCTTATCTTAAACATCTGGCATGAGCATGTTCTACGGATGCCAAATGATAGACTACCCTGGAGATTATTAAATTACAGACCCCTTGGATACAGAGATCGTGGATGCCCGAAGAAGTGATGGAGAGACCAGCTATTCACCTGAGACAGAACAGGCCAAATGGCCTAAACCCTGATAGCTAATGATGATGATGATGATGATGATGATGATGATGATGATGATGATCTTACACATCTCATGAATATAATAATTATTATTACAATCAAGATGCAAGACAAGAAACTCTGTGTGACCAAGTGTTGAGCCGTATCGAATGAGGATAATAATAATTTTATGTATATTATTCTCTATCTAGGATTCCATCCCCCCCCCCCCCCATCAGAAATCTTAATTTGCACCTTGTGTATAAGATACTACTGTATTTTCAAACAAGAAAGGAATCTATATTATAATTTATATTCAACATTGCTTATATCTAGTTCATAAATTTATTTATAGTTCTACTGTTAAGAAGTGCGACGTTTAAAAATACTGCTGGCAAATGTTCAATTCAGTTAAAATTTAAAAAAGCTTGTGTTGGTATATTAAATTCCCATGGTAATTTACACATGTGCTGAATATTGGGAATAAATAAGTAAGAAGTTTGTTTTTACACTTCCAATTAACTTTTGAGACTAAAGCAAGTTTCTGAGAAGTCAGATGGGATCATAGAGCAACATTACCGGCAACAGATGCTCCACGCCAATTCTTGTGACCCTTTATTTGTTTTAATTTCAATATCAAGAACATGGACATTTTGATATAAGAATTAAGAGTACTGGCTGGGCGGAAGAGAAGGCCTACTGGCCTTAGCTCTGCCAGGTTAAATAAATAAATTATTAATTATTATTAGTTTTATACAGGACTTCAAACTTCTGTTTCGTTACATATCATCACAAGGAAATTTTATTATTTCGAGAAATAAAAAAATAAAATTCTTACAAAGAATGTTTTATTACTTCCAAAGGGTAAGAGATTTGATGCATTTAAGGAAAAAAGTCTCATAATAGGCATCAAAAACGCTCGTTCTTCATAACTAAAGATTTACATAGTGGAAAGATTCAACGACAAACAGAAAGAGTAGAGAGAATAACTTTAAAGTTAGTAATACGGTATTTAATTCATTGTTTTACACTTTTATGATTTTATCTTTGTAAATTTGCATAGGTATTTGTAATTTTATGGTTTATAATTCTCTGGTTCCAGGGCAAAAGGTGATTAGATTATGTGAATTTTTGGCGAAAATGAAATTTTGTGGTATGTTGTGTATCCTGATGGTATCTTTATGGTGACAAAATATAACATGCATATATCTATTTTTTTCTCTAACTCGTTGTTATGAAGCATGATTCCTGTGACTTTATACGGTCGTTCAAACTTTACATGCGCCCTCCTGAAAAACTGCAAGAAGTGACATCAAATTTTACCTTCGAGCCACAGAATTTGTTTGTTGTTGTTCAGTCAACTGTCCGAAGACAGGTTTGAATCTCATAAGTGGCACCATAAAGTTATCACTCATTAGGCAACTGAGCCAGAAGATAATGACATAGAGTGGCCAGTTCCTTTCCTCCTCCATTGCATACATCGCTGATTATTAACATATTTTTAAATTGGTTATTTTACGACGCATTATCAACTGCTATGGTTATGTAGCGTCTGAATGAGATGAAGGTGATAATGCCAGCGAAATGAGTTATCCAGCATTTGCTCTTGGTAGGTTGAGAGAAACCCCGGAAAAAACCTCAACAAAGTAACTTGTCCCAACCAGAATTCGAACTTGGGCCCACTAGTTTCACGGTCAGGCAAGCTGTTACACCACAGCGATGGACACCCTCTTTGTTGTTATGTGTACAGTTACCTCAGCGCAAATATTTTCTAATTTTAACTTACATGTTGTTTTTCTGACTTCGATCGCCTATCTTAACAGTCCAATTAGGTGAATAAAAAAAAACATTGTCCTGGACACAAAATCAAAGTTTGAGATGAATAATACATACCTTCTATATTTTTTAGCCGTAAACAATTAGAAAATGTCACTCATTACCCAGAAACAAAAATCATGTTACATAGTGTTATTTCAATGAATAGTGTGTGTAAACATTTTGCCCTTATCAGTCTCTTGTACAGGTATGGTGATATATAAAGCACTGTTTTCTTCGCGTGACTGTCTTGTCCTTCAATTTTTCTAGTACACAATGGTTCTACACAATAGTGATTAGATACTACGCTGCCACAAACAACACACGTCATATACCGTGACAGGATTGGTTAGGTCATTCATGTGTCCGTCATAGAATCGTGTCAGCCTAACCTGATCCATTTTCGCGAGAATTCTCCTTTTCCTTATAAAGCTCTTTTTTGTTTATTATACGACGCTTTATCAAGTACTATGGCTATACAGAGTGATTAACGAGGATTTACCGTCACTTACAAGAGCTTATTTCCGAAAACATTTTGAGCAAAAAAGTCATATAGACATTTGTCTTAATCTCAATATGAGTGAATAACCCAAACACCCCTTGGCGTAACTAAATGGACTCGCCTGACCCAGGCGCACATCTCTGGCGACTGCCAGGACTAAATAATCGTACTGTACATCCCTAGCCGATGGCGTATCTCAGGCGCAAGCGCATGTGTGTGCTGATCTGGAGCTGAACTCAGATATAGGTTCGATTCCAGCTTAGGCAGATTACGTGGCTGTCTTTTTTACCGAAATTTTAAGCAACCGTAAGGCGAATATGAGGTAATCCACGAAGAATCCTCGGCCTAATGTTGCCAAAATACTATCCTGCTATCATAAATTCCATCGACACTAAATAACCTAGTAGTTCATTAGCGTGGATAAATAAGTTATTATACAGGGAATATCTTTTAACTGTACCAGAGAGTTGTCGCTTTCTGCTCCCAGGCGAGTCTGTGACTAACACGCTGATGACGCAGTTCCCGGTTGGCAGCCTCAGTACTAGACTAGCTGCTGTACAGGGTGAATGCATTCTCCAATGCTCTTTAGTTTCTGAGCTGTGCTTAATTAATATACAGAAAATCTTGTGCGAAAACGCAACACAAGTTCCGATAGAAATTTCCAAACAGACCAGTATCTTGTGTAAAAACAATTAAAAAAAAATCTAGCTAAAAATACAGATCAGTATCTTGTGTAAAAACAACAAAAAAACCTGGCTAAAAATTCAAAGAACAGGTTCAATAAATGATTGTAAAGACTACATAAGAGCTGAAATGGAGTCAATCAGTGCTGCTGAGCTTGTGAAAGTTAATAATAATTGTATAAGAAGGTGTCAGCAATGTGTAGCAGTCAACGGGGACATTTTGAGCATAAAATATGAGCTCGGTAAGTAAAATTAACTGTACATTACTTGCCTGCCAGGCAAACAGTGGATGCATGCATAGCGGGAGACAGTTGCTCTGCAGCCGCAACCAGGAAATTCCAATTCTCCGGGAGAGTTAAAAGATATTCCCTGTAGATATAAGTATATTATACAGGGTGGGCAAAATAAAACTGGCCCGCGGAAAATATAAGTGACATATATGAATTTATATGTATAAGACTGACGCGGAAATGACCCTGACAATGCAGGAAACCGCGAGGAGAGGACAATGAGTAGAGTGCAATCTCCTGGCCACCTCGATCGCCTGATCTCTCTCCCTGTGATTTTTACCTTTGGGGCAAATTGAAGAGTCAGGTGTACTCAAATAATCCTCACACACTGGAAGAGCTACAGCAGAACATTTAAAACGCTATTGCTGCTATCCCTCAGGCAGAGCAGCTACGTGTGTCTCACAATTTGATGAAGCGAGCATCGACGTCAACGGTGGTCATTTCCAGCATCTTCTGTGATGTTCATTAACAAAGGTCAGTCTTAAACAGTCTTATAACTACAAATATATATAAATGTAAATATTACAAATTTTCCGGGCCAGTTTTATTATACTCACACGGTACAAGAAATACGGAGTGCGTGGCGTGTTGTTTCATTATTTGCCGGCAATTTTGCAGATTTTGTGAAGCCTAAATTTTGAAAACGCGGTTTATTATTTCATAACAGTTGGGCTTCATGCAATCCCTAATAAGGTCCGAAACCATCGCACATCATTCCACACCTCTATTTCATTTTAATATTGGAATATGAGTATAAAATGTTAACAACTGATAACTCAGATATTTTTCATCGGAGACCCTGCGTTCCTTATATCAAATTGCTTGTCTACAACCCTTCAATAACCTCGGTTGAGTTCCTACCAAACGCTAATCAAACATGCTGCATACAGCTAGTGAAACATTATAATATTGTATGTTGCTTACCTTCTTGTTTAAGGCATCATGTAGTCTCTTTTCACCATACCGATTCCAGTAATTGACCTCTTCCACAGGAACGCCGAATACAACGGTCATTGCTAATGTTAACATCAGATTCGTTAACGCCGTCTTCTCCATGTCGTATTGTGTTCTGAAAAAAAAAATATATATATACCGGTATATTATATTATGTATTAATGAGTACCCCGTAACTACACCATTGCCATTTGACACAGACGAGGAGTATTGAGAATAAATGCTTCATTCGACCAATTCAAATGCGTGAATTTATCGCTTTTTATCGCCATAGACTTTTAATGACACAATTACGTGCCTTTCAGACAATAAACTCTTGCAACGACCTCACTGAATTATTAAAGTACACTAACTCGATTTTCAATGGATTGACGAGTTTTTACGTAACATTTTACTGTCCATTGTTCAGCTTTCGGCAGTTACACTTTTGCTTCGGCAACTGTATTACTCACTATATAATTAAACACACTTTCTCCCACACAAAAAACTAAACAAAATATGAGACTCGTTTTTACATTTTTTTTTATTAATTTCGCAGGCAAGTCTGAACGAAAATCTTCCCTGACATACATTGTATAGGTAGATATATTAATAATATTACGCATCCAATCTCCACGGTAAGATGAATGAAGAACCCTGCGAATGGTTTTTCAGGCCCGGAGATACTACAGACATGACTCAAGGTCCTAACAGTCACCAGATAAAACCACTTAGGTGGCTTCCGACTGGCATGAATATCTATTGGCTGCAAACAAGGGTCGTCGCAAGGTACCTACATATGAAGGGTTCAGAACCATAGTGGGCCAAGCGCCATTTAATAAAACCGTAGAAAACAAGGGTTAAAATGAAGTTATTACCATAATTCAATGGAAACATATAGCAAGTAATATAAGGTATACACATTCAAACTAAATGATATATCAATCTTCATTAAACTATGGTATTCACTTAACTGTAATCCTTGCTTTCTCCGTTTTTAATAAATGGCGCTTGGCCCACTATGGTTCTGAACCCTTCATATGTTTTATTATATATCTGCTGTGACTAACGGTTGAGTATGAAGTGGCTTATTTTGGTGGTGGGGGTCAGAGTGCTAAAAAGAAGAAACAAAATATAGTCTAGGCCTATGATGAAGGATGAGTGGAGTGGAGAAAAATTCTCTCCGGCACTGGGACTCGAACCTGGATTTTCAGCTCTAGTGCTGATGCTTTATCCACTAAGCCACACCGGTTTTCCTTTTGTGGCCAACCCTCATGTACTATGTCACAGATGTGTGACAGTGGCACAATTTCCAACACACTATGTGGAGAGGTGCACTTATTACGAGTGACTAAGTGGCCGGAATCCGACGGAATGAACGTCGTCTTAAATCACTAAGTGATTATTTACGCATATCATATTATTATGATGTACCGAAGTACATATGACTTTCCGTGCAGGAATTCTGCATTATCATATGATGAAGGATGGGTAGAGCGGAGAAAAATTCTCTCCGGCACCGGGACTCGAACCCGGGTTTTCAGCTCTACGTGCTGACGCTTTATCCACTAAGTCACAGAGAATTTTTCTCCGCTCCATCCATTCTTCATTCTTCTCGCAAGTTATGCGAGAGAGAAATCTAGACGAAAGGAAAGTACTGTATGTACCTACAATGTATGAATTCATATATTAATGAAGTTTATTTACCACAACTCTATATATTGAAACATTATCTTTTTTTTTAAAGTAAGTTAAACAAGGGAGATGTTTGAATATACAGAGTGAGTCAGGAGGAAAGGTACATGTTGTAATAGGTGACAATATTGGTGATTCTGAGAAAAACAGTTTAAATGAAATATGCCCTATTCTTAACAGTATCGAACATACAACTGTTTGAAAATCACGGCCGTCAGTCTCATGTCTCAGAACTCAGATGCGGACGCAAAACCAAACCGGCATTAGGTTGTAGTATTACCTTTATTGGTCATTTCAATGCGCAATGGGCGTTGGATCGATCGCGGTGGAGTCGTTTTTGGCCACTGAGGTCACCCGACCGTACTCTATTGGATTACTCTGTGTGGAGTTGGCTTAAGAGTGAAATCTACAAGCAAAAGTGGAAACAAGGGAGGAACTTCTAGCTCGAATTTTACATGTTTGTGCTGAAGTAAAGGTATGTCCGAATCAGCTCAGATCAGCAACACAACAGCTGGTCTACAAGACGTGCAAAGTGCGTTGAAGTTGTTGGTGGACTTTTTTTTTAACATATTCTGTAAAGAAAAGTAAACAATTCAACAGAACATAAGGTAACAATGTTTTAATTTACTATCACCTGCACTCGTTCTTCTTTGTTTCGATTAGTTTTCTCAGTAACCGTAAGAACAGGACATATGTTCATATAAAGTTTTTTGTTCAGAATCATCAATATTATCACCTCTAAAACCATCTCCTGACCCATATACCTTTCCTCCTGACTCTAGAAGCATGAAAATGTGAACAACACATCCACGAATTCGTGTTTTAATGAAATTTGTTCATCATAACCCTGTTGTACAGTATATAGAATCGGTAATCTTATAAACTTATAATGAACAAGTTAAATGAGACAAATGTCCGACTGCGTCTGAATGAATAAAAATTGTGTACATGTATGAATTCATGTATTAATGAAGTTTATTTAGGCCTGCCATAAGTCTATTTTGAAAAGTATTGACGATATTACGCTTCTATACTGCAAGTACTAGCACAACGTTCCTAACAACATAACAATACGTTCATTTACGTTGAAAGGTTTGTTATGTGAATGAATGACATAAGAAAAGAAATCGAATAATAGAACGTGAAAAGAATTGCTAAGATGACGTCACCGTAACATTAGTTATGATGCAAATTGAAACAACTTTACTGTTGGATTTACAATGCAGTTGTAAGAGAGATGGCATTCTCTTGTACACCAATTCACCTCGTTGCTAGAAAAAAAGTTTGAATTCCACGGAACAAAAACACATAACATTTATATTTATTTACATTTAGAGGATTGAAACAACGTTCAGTAATTGATAGTAAAAGTGCATATGTTGCAGAAACGTAGATATTGAAGAACTGCTGATTTTTGGAGTTACCATACTGAAAGACATCTCCACAAATGTCAACCTGAAAGAGGTCACATCCATAGTTTATACAGTACTCATCGGCCTTTATAGCATGGGTTTGTTCGGAAGGAAACGAAAAGTTAGGGTTTAATGTCGTAGGTTTAGGGCACGCAAAAAAAACCCTACGAATATCTAGCCGGGGAGCACTTCCACAAAATTAAATATTTAGAATTCTCCAGATATGCAACGGCTATCTGGAAACTAACTTCATTTCTCATGTAGCACGCTGAGTTTTGTCAGTGACGACGCCATTTTTTTCTCAGGGATGTTGTGTGACTTAGTATGCAGCCAGTTATAGTGGAGTGAAGATCGTATCGTCTTTAGTACTGTACAGTTTACAGCGACCGTTCAAAATGTGTGGTGCTATTGGAAATTCCGACAGCGGTGAAACACGGTCAGTAATATGATGTCTTCCTGCAAAAAAAATTTGAAGTAGTAGAAATCCATTGTCAACTTTACGCAGCCTCTATAAATTTCGCAGAGACAAAAATCAGTCAATGGAGTGGGGGACACAAAAAACAAGGAAGTGCAGTCAAACTCATGGCCACTGTCTTTTGAGACAGAAAAGGAGTAGGCCTATTGCTGTTGGATTTCTTGGAACGAGGCATCACAATAACAATAAACAAATTAATAAGGGTCATTCAGCGTTCAGACATGGCTCAAATCATAGGCGGCAGAATTATATCATGAAGGTATTATGAAACTTATGAAGTGCTACGACAAAATATGTCTTAATTTGGCTGGAGACTACGTTGAAAAATAGTTTAATGTTGTACTCGTAGTTTCAAGTTTCTACTAATTCATTTTCACAAAAATCGAATGAAGTTATAGGTCTAACTGATATACATGACATAATACCAGAAGAAATGTCCCTCCCTACTCTTTTGGCAGAACCTAAATGCTTTACAACAGCTGGACTGGATTAAGACACAATAGGAATTATGGATCAAGATTATACAATTCAATATTGAAAAATAATCCAGAGCTAAGCAATTTACACATTCTTAAGTTTAAAAATAAAGTAAAATTGTTTGTATGACTATGTTTTATTTTATTATTATTATGATTGTTGGTAATTATTATATACTGTATCTAACCTCAATGGGGATTGCCCTCAACCACATAAAATTAAAACAATAATTTCGTACCAAGCTTTTTTTCAGATTAAAAAGAGTGATAAGAGATAAAATATTGACAAAGATATAAATAGATCGACTTTTTAATAATAACTGTATGTTTCCTTACAAACGATTTCTTAGCATCGACATAGATACATTGGATTGTACTTGTCACTATCTTTGTCTCTAGAGATTTCTCAAAATTTATATTTTCCCCGCCATTGAATTAAATATTTTGTTGTGATATCTCTAGCACCTAATGGGAGGCCCATAACTGAAATTTTATTAATAATATTTTAATATTAATATTGTATTTATCCTGGAAATAAGAAATACCTGACTCACAGATATTTTGTTTTTCAGTCTTAAGTTTTTCTGATTGTAGGCTATGTTAGAAAATTCGAAGAGAATGGTAAGAGGTATATTTTCGGATTCATTTATCTCCCTCCTTCCCCCACCTCGATAATGCATAACATAATATCATCAATACGGCGGTTACTGTCACAATGATTTTTTTTTAGTGGACTTCGAGTTCTTTTTTTCTAATTACTCTATGCTTAGGCCTATATAAATTTTGTTAACTCTCGCTTAGTGGTTTTTATATTTATTTTATCAATGACATTGTTATTATTATTGTTATTATTATTTATTTCGTATTACTATTTATTATTATTATAATTATTATTGTTATTATAGAAAATAATAATAATAATAATAATAATAATAATAATAATAATAATAATAATAATAATAATAATAAAATGTAGATTTGTTTCGTTATATGTATAAAAAGTTAAATAGATACAATTTAATGTTAAATAAGACAATTTGGATCGAAGTAGGCCTAATGATTAACACAATGAAGGAAAATTGATATATTAAAAATAAATATTCCATAAAAGTAAGATTTGAAGAAAGGTATTCTAGAGGCGAAAAGCAGGCTTTCTGACCATCAGCTTTTGAAAGTAGTCTATGTCTGACAACCCTTTACACTATACACGCTAAATACGCTATTTTCACTATTTATACTATCATAAAGAGTGAAGGTATACATGATCAAAAATTATTTACACTATTGTACACAATTTACAAAATAAGTAGGTCATAGTAGTACGAAATAAAATACCTCGCATTCAATACACAACACTGCATAAGCTTAATATTGTAAATAATGTTTGATCAACGTAATTTTTTTTTAATATTATGGTTTATTTAATGACGCTCGCAACTGCTGAGGTTATATCAGCGTCGCCAGTGTGCCGGAATTTTGTCCCGCAGAAAGTTTTTTACATGCCAGTAAATATACTGACATGAGACTGTCACATTTAAGCGCACTTGAATGCCATCGACCTGGGCCGGGATCGAACCCGCAACCTCGAGCACATAAGGCCAGCGCTATACCAACTGCGCTACCGAGGCCGACTTTATAAATGTAGGTCTACATTCTTTATTATGGTGTAAATAATAAAAATAGCTAATTGTAGTGTATATAGTGTAAATAATGTAAATTGTAAATATTAGTGTAATCGTTAAAGTGGTAGACTACATATTTTATGTAAATATGGGTTTCAGGTAGTAGCTCCCTGTAAAGCAGGTTTGAATAATTTCAAGGAAAAATTGTTCCGGGACCGGGTCCCGGGATTGGTCCATATTTTGTTTTGCCCAACTTGACTAAATGAGAGTCGCGTGAGCCGTCAGTCAAGTATTTCGCTTGCTAGACGCACTCACGTCGTTCACTTAAAACTCTATGTTTGTAACGGCATTTGGTTTGAGGATGATAACGATAGAGGGGACCTAAGAATCTAAATGAAGACCTCTTCTAGAGACGCTTCTTCAATTAAAGTTGGCCTTGGCTTATAATCTTGCAAGACAGAACACCGGGACATTTGATTAGAACTCTCAGCTAGTTAAATCCTGGTTGAGTTAGACAAGTAAAATGTTCTAGGACTTTAATTATACGATAAAAACCTTAATGAACTGACGAACGCAGTGCAAGGTCACAAATGCATACGTGACAATTAAACGATGAATAAAAGGACGAAACAGGAAATACTCATGTTAAATCGGTACTGTTTTGTAGAATTTCAGAAAGTCTGATGTATTTCGCAATGAAGACGTGGATGAAAATGAAGTATGGTCGCTATGTCACATTGTAGACCCAAAGTTTAGGCTACTCTTATCACATTCTCCTTCTTCTTAAAATTGAGGTATATCCAACGTTAGATATTTATAATTAATCGGTAATGAAAAAGTCGAGCCCAAACTTTTTATTACTACTCTTATCGTTGCTTTGCTCTCCATTTAAACAAATTAATTTATTCGAAATAGATTATGGTCCATTTTGATTAGAACTATCAAAGCATCAGAAGGATGGGCTGACAAGTAAACATTCTCATGGGGGCAGATAACAATGTTATTTTTTTCTCTTCCACCAAGTTAATAATGTCAAAACAAGTGCTTATACAAATTTTGGCCTCTCGAGTGCAATACCCAAGGTCGTCCAGAAAATAAGTTTCCCTGGGGCCGTTCACAGTACGAAAACGCAATTTTATGGAAATATTTATTGGAACTGGCATAATAGGCCTAATTATTGAGATATTTTTCAACATATTCCTCGCCGAACTTGGGACATTTCTCTACTCTTTGCTGATGATTTAGCCCTAGTTGCATGCAATGAAGATGAGCTTCAGTATTCAGTGCATAATCTAAATACGAGTATGATCAGCGCAAAATACGACATGGAAATCAATATTGAAAAAAACAAAAGTCATAGCATTTCGTGGGAAATACACGGCCGCAAGGAAAATTTGCTTAAACAACAAATTATTAAAAAGAGTAAATGAGTTTACGTATCTTGACTATAATTTAACATTTTCTGGTGAAACAGATATAACTTCTAAAATTTGCAAATACAATAAAACAATGGGAATAATCAGCAAAATTATGAAGCCTTCCCTAGTAGGCCCACTGCGACACAAGAATACGTTTGTATAAAACCTTAGCCAGACTTGTACTATGTTACGGAAGTGAAGCATGGACAATGAGAAGTACGGATATCTGCAGAATAACGGTCTGTGAAATGAAATTTGAGAGAGCAACACTAGGATATAGTCGCTTGGACCACAAAAGAAATGAGGATATCATGCAATAACTTCAATTACAACCAGTCTCACAGTTTATAAATAAGTACCAGCTGCAGTAGAAAAACCATGTCCAACGAATGAAACGGAATAGACTTCCAAAAGCCATGCTTCAATACCGTCCCCAGAGGAAGAGATCTTTAGGCCGTCCAAAAAAAGGTGGACCGAGAATGACTCACTGAGACCGTAACAGGCCTTGGGCCTTATACCTGTTTGGATGATAATTATAATATCATTGATATTATTATTATTATTATTTATTTATTTATTTATTTTAGCCACAGAAAAATGATACAATTTTCTTCAAAAGTGAATAGCAGCCGAAAGCTAAGAATAAGATTCTCACAGCGTGGACCTTAAAAATAGACAGGCGACCAGAAGTACTGATTCATCTATTTTCAGTAACTTTAGGACTAGATACTGCTGGTGCTGCAATGACAATAAGTCTGATGTTGACTATTTGCCCAAGGTGTTTGAGCTCTTGTGCCACATGTTGATATTTGCTGACTTTGTTGTTGTGTGCAGTATGAAGGTTATGACGTAGTGTAAGTGCAATGTCAACTGAGTTCCTTATTTGTTGCTATATTTGTTTGTTTATAATTATTATAAAGAGTACTGAATATTGGGAGTCACAGTAATACAGTATCTATAAAAATTTCTCTATCCCAATATAATAATAATTTGATACCGGTATTTGATATTTGTCAGTCAACTTTACAATTCATAATTATGGTGGACCTTTATATATTACAATAATTGATATTTGATATTTATTTGTCAGTCAACTTTACAATTCATAATTATAGTGGACCTTTAAATATAATAATAATAATAATAATAATAATAATAATAATAATAATAATAATAATAATAATAATAATAATAATAATAATAATAATACATTCACAGTTTTCTGCCGAAAGTCAGTCTTTCACTGCAAACCCAGCATTCTCTAATCTGTCCTATTTTCTGACTTTCTCTTACTCTCCGCATATGATCCATATATCTTAATGTCGTCTATCATCTGATAACTTCTTCTACCTTAAACTCTTCTTCCATTCACCATTCCATCCAGTACATCTTTTAGTAGGCAGTTTCTTCTCAGTCAGAGACCCAACCAATTCCTTTTTCTCTTCCTGATCAGTTTCAGCATCATTCTTCCTTCGTCCACTCTTTCCAACAGAGCTTCATTTCTTATTCTGTCTGTCCATTTCACACTCTCCATTCTTTTCCATATCTACATTTCAAATGCTTCTAATCGCTTCTCTTCACTTCGTCGTAATGTCCATATATCTGCCCATACAATGCCACACTCCACACAAAGCAGTCTCTCCCCTTATATCTTTTTCCAGAAGTCCGAAGAGGATGCTTATTTTTTTTATTAAAAGCTTCCTTTGCCATTGCTGTCCTCCTTTTGACTTCCTGGTAGCAGCTCATTTTCTGCTTATAGTACACCCCAAATATTTGAAGCTACCCACTTGTTCTACTGCCTTATTTAGAATTCGCACTTTAACCTTCTTTATTTTTCTTCCTATAACTATGATCTTCGTCTTGTTTGAATTTACTTTCACCCCTACTGCTCAAAGTATATCACTTAGTATCGTCGCCGCTTCTGCTAACATAGCCTGATCAACAAATGTTATAGGCCTACACTTTATTCTTCTCCCACCTACCATCACACATTCCATGTTCTGAAAATAGCTCTTCACTAGATTCTCTAAGTAAATGTTGAACACGGTAGGTGATAAAGGGAATTCTTGTCGTACCTATTTCACTTCCTTCTGACATTTCTTCTCCTATCCTGACTTTGACTAATTGTTTCATATAAAGATTACTGAACAATGAACAGCCTTCTCTCTTTCCAATCCATACCAATTTTCTTCTGGATCCTCATAAGTTTATGCCAATCCACTCTGTCAAATGCCCTTTCTAGATCCAATTATATACTATAACTTCTAAATTTCTTTATTATCCTCTAAATTTCTTTAGCCGATAGTTCGCAGGAATCCAATTACATCTCCCGTATCTTTTCTCTTCCTGAAACCAAACTACTGGTATTCCAACTCTCCTATCTTAGAAATAATAATAATAATAATAATAATAATAATAATAATAATAATAATAATAATAATTTTGTATTATCATAGTCATTCTTCCGTTAAGCTATTGATTGACTAATCGATATTGGATAGTACATTACTATTAACAAATTATCATAATAAACATTATTATTATTATCATTATCATCATTATCATTATCATTATCATTATCATTATCATTATTATCATTATTATTATTATTATTATTATTATTATTATTATTATTATTATTATGGTACAGCTGAGGTGAAATACCCTTGTGTAAATATAGAAATTAACAGTACTACTTACAAATGAGATAAGTTCTTTGTCAAAATGTAAAATTGGTTCACTTCTCCCCCTCCACAATCATGCACCACGAGTTCACATAGTCGACTATCGTTATGAAGAAAAATCACATTAAATAATTACGTATGTATGGCCTTTCATTGACTCCCACCACTACCGCCTCCTGAATGGTCAGCACGTTTCACTTGGTTCCAGCCACTGAATGCACAATATGTAGGTCAAGGTTGCGACAGCTGAAGAGAGGTTCTTCACCAATCCGCAAGTATCTCCCAAGTGCATCACTTTATTGTGACTAAGCGCGCTCTTATTGAGTAACAATGACACCGGATATTTCATGTTTGCTTCCCATTTACGTGCACTAAGAAATAGCTAATTTAAAGACATAGTATGAAATTCGATACATACACACCTTGTAGAATAATAACAACAATAATAATAATAATAATAATAATAATAATAATAATAATAATAATAATAATAATGTACCATATTAGGAAGAAGACATCAATGTAAAATTAACATTTTAACTTCTGAAATAAAACAGATAATTACCCATTTGAAATGATGGGAGGGGATCTTAAAATGTTGCGGCCTTCAGCCGTATTTGAATCTTGAGGAGACCTCTTCTACCCAACATCATCAAATGTAGGTGTTGTGCACTATTTCTAAAAATTATTATGAAGGCGATTTATCATAACTGACAAAAATCAATATGTTATACTTGCTTATTTACTTACTTACTTACTTACTTACTGGCTTTTAAGGAACCCGGAGGTTCATTGCCGCCCTCACATAAGCCCGTCATTGGTCCCTATCCTGAGCAAAATTAATCCATTCTCTATCATCATATCCCACCTCCCTCAAATCCATTTTAATATTATCTTCCCATCTACGTCTCGGCCTCCCTAAAGGTCTTTTTCCCTCCGGCCTCCCAACTAACACTCTATATGCATTTCTGGATTCGCCCATACGTGCTACATGCCCTGCCCATCTCAAACGTCTGGATTTAATGTTCCTAATTATGCCAGGTGAAGAATACAATGCGTGCAGTTCTGTGTTGTGTAACTTTCTCCATTCTTCTGTAACTTCATCCCTCTTAGCCCCAAATATTTTCCTAAGAATCTTATTCTCAAACACTCGTAGTCTCTGTTCCTCTCTCAAAGTGAGAGTCCAAGTTTCACAACATACAGAACAACCGGTAATATAACTGTTTTATAAATTCTAACTTTCAGATTTTTCGACAGCAGACTGGATGATAAAAGTTTCTCAACCGAATAATAACAGGCATTTCCCATATTTATTCTGTGTTTAATTTCCTCCCGAGTATCATTTGTATTTGTTACTGTTGCTCCCAGGTATTTGAATTTTTCCATCTCTTCAAAAGATAAATTGCCAATTTTTATATCTCTATTTCGTACAATATTCTCGTCACGAAACATAATCATATACTTTGTCTTTTCGGGATTTACTTCCAAACCTATCGCTTTACTTGGTTCAAGTAAAATTCCCGTGTTTTCCCTAATCGTTTGTGGATTTTCTCCTAACATATTCACGTCATCCGCATAGACAAGCAGCTGATGTAATCCGTTCAATTCCAAACCCTCTCTGTTATCCTGGACTTTCCTAATGGCATACTCTAGAGCAAAATTAAAAAGTAAATGCTAACAAATTGATCATGAATGAGCAAAAATTATTCATTTTAAATCGAAAGAAGAAAAGCAAAATTAAGTTTAAGTGAGCCAACCCTTAACAGAAACCAAGCATTTATTAATCTCTTAAGAAAAATAGAGAAAATGTACAGGCCATATTTAATTATTAACTAAGAGTTATACTTTTTTTACCAGAACAAACACTGCTGGTGTGAAGAGATAAAGAAAAGAAATATATGTATAGTAGATAGAGCACACACTAAGAACAACCAGTAGTAGTACAGAGAAAACAGCACTGGATTATACCTAAAGACAGTTAAGGCTATGGTTCAGTGGGGGGGGGGGGGGAATTAAAATATGAAAATTTGCTTTTTAACTTTAAAAAATAAAATAATGTTTCAGTTTTCTAAATCTGTGTTCATTTTGGCCCTATAAAAATTTAAAGCCCTTCAGGATGAATTTAAAGGGACAAGCGCTTGCGTGTAGCTGCAGCCCTTTAAACTGACACTCAGCTGTCATTCTGACAGAGTTTGTTTTTTATTCTAACTAATTTTACTTTTCATTCAGTTCATATTTCACGCTGTTGTGTACAAGAAAACTGTGTGTGATAGATCTGCATAAGAAGGAAAGATATCGATAGTATATAATAATATCATAAATGTTGTGCTTTGATCATTGTTTTTTCTCGATTTTCCAATTTTCAACATTTTGTAACATTCAAAATGCTCTGTAATGAATGCAGTTTTTCTCCAATTTCAGTGAAATTTTGAACAGAAGTCCACAAAAGTATGTGAAGTAAATTGACTTATGTGTTTTATTCTGCTATTAAAAGTATTCAAATCCCCAGGTGTTGAGGATGTGATAAGTTTTAGAACATTGAAAAATTAACAACTAAAAGAGTAAATATTTTTTCTGAAAAAGTAATTGAAAAAATATGAAAAACATGTATCATATTTTACATACATCTATTAGGAGTAAATGAAATATTTATTTATTTTATTTTATTGGGTTATTTTACGACGCTGTATCAACATCTACGTTATTTAGCGTCTGAATGAAATGAAGGTGATAATGCCGGTGAAATGAGTCCGGGGTCCAGTACCGAAAGTTACCCAGCATTTGCTCGTATTGGGTTGAGGGAAAACCCCGGAAAAAACCTCAACCAGATAACTTGCCCCGACCGGGATTCGAACCCGGGCCACCTGGTTTTGCAGCCAGACGCGCTGACCGTTACTCCACAGGTGTGGACTAAATTAAATATAAATTTAAAGAAAAATAAAGTAAACTTTGAAAATTAGGGCAAATATACAGTAATTCTGTATTTAAAAAAAAAAAAAAAAATTAATTATAAGTTAACTAATTAGAATACCAAAGTGACAATTTGTCAATTTGTGTATTGCATGTCCACATTATAAGAAATATGTGGTAAGAGTTTCAGATTAATTGGTGTAAAAATGAAGGTGTTTCAGATCCATAGCCTTAAATTAACTGCCCAATGTGGGATGTGATGAAAACAGTTGGAACAGGGCCTATGCTCCTTATAGGCTGGTGAAGGACATTATTATTATTATTATTATTATTATTATTATTATTATTATTATTATTATTGGGCCGATAGTGGAATATCAGTAGAAGAAACGGGAGTACCAGTCATCAGTGTTTGTCCACAACAAATTCCACTTGGAACAGCCGGAATTCGAACCGAGGTTAAAGCGTGGAAAGGAATCTGCTCTATCCGTTCGGCTAACGATGCGCCATACTGGGTTTTGCATAGAAACCTCAACAATAACGAACATCTGAAGACTAATCTAGACAAATTACACTAATTTCGCAAGTAGTGACGCATGAGTCATTTATATTCTGGTTTGAGCGCCACTTGTTCGATTGTTGCAGTAATAAAGAAATCGTGTGATGTAATTGTATGATTGCTAGGAAGTACTTCCGTCCTCAGGCTCGGCCTGTCTTCATGTGGGAGACTTCCTGCTTCAGGCCTGTCCGGTACAATGAAATCAATTCCATCAGTTTTACTGATGACACTCTGGAAATCCTAATGAAGATGTGTGTGCAGTTAGCGCAATTCACACTGAAGAATCGAGCGAGACAATGGCGCAGCCGAGTTCCAGAGGTCTCCAAGACCGATTATTGCGTACGGAGACTTAATTTCTTACGTTTCATAACTAGGTAGCGGATTTTTATCTGCTAAAATGTAAATTATTTATTTTTTTTGTGGTAAAAATACAAAAATATTTACCAAAACATTAAAAATATTTAGCCAAAATTTGACTCAAGTATCTCTACAATAATAAAAATAAAGATACGTAACTTGTACCGGCACTTATCAATAGCAGTCAAACATTTCATTACAATTTCAGTATATCACAAATGCTATCTCCAATAATAATCGAATTTAAGGCGATGCACTAATGAAAATAGTCGAATTTTGAAAAATGTAATATATATATATATATATATATATATATATATATATATATATATATATTTCGCGCTACAAAGTATACGATGAAAATTTTATCTCCATATCTTAATTATAAGTATACCTATATATAGTTTGATAGAAGTTGTGTTAATGCACGAGTTATGTGTAACCAAAACTATAAATTTATTTATCTCAAAAAATAAACTTCCTAAGTTTTTACTTGCAAATATTAATTTTATTTCTCACAGCTAGAGTGATGAAATTTGGCATACTTATTCATTAATATCTCTGTTGTGAAATAGAGTATTTGATTGGCTGTATTGAGCATAGTTTTATTGCTAGAGAATTATTAGTAAAGCAGTATTTTTATTAATATTTGAAGATTTATGAAATTATGTAAAATATATATTTTTTTCTTTTACAAATTAAGAAATTACAATAGGGCATTACTAATGCAGTGTTATCTTTGAAAAATAAATAGGTTAAAAATAATTGTTTTTAATTTTTTAAATAGGATTTTGATTAAGAAAATTAAAAACAAAACAAGAAAATAAGTTATTTTTTTTCAGTGTTTATGAGTTATTTTAATAGGTTATTTTACGGCGCTTTATCAACAACATAGGTTATTTAGCTTCTGAATGAGATGAAGGTGATAATGTCGGTGAAATGAGTCCAGGGTCCACCATCGATAGTTACCCAGCATTTGCTCATATTGGGTTGAGGAAAAACCCCGGAAAAAACCTCAACCAGGAAATTGCCCCGACTGGGAATCGAACCCGGGCCACCTGGTTTCACGACCAGACGCGCTAATCGTTACTCCACAGGCGTGGACAGTGTTTATGAGAAAATATTGAAATTTACAATGGTGATTATGACATTGATATTCATATTTAATAAAAATTTCAACTTTCTGTCTCATAAATTGTGGATTTCAGAAAATTCATTAGGGCATCGCCTTAAATACATGTTGATATATTAGTCCCCCTTCAAGGGAAGGCATGGACCGGAGCAAGCCTGAAAACTAGGAAAGAAACTGAGATGATGAGGAAAGAGGGGAAGTGTAATTATGATGACGAAATGAATCCGATGACTAACACTTCAATTGGTTGAGGGAAAACCTCGAAAAAAGCTCAACCAGGTAACTTGTCCCAACCAGGTTTTGAACCCTGGCTCGCTAGTTTCATGGTCAGACGTGCTAACCGTTACTACACAGCGGTGGACATTGTCTCTGATAAATGTCTTATAGGGACTGCGAAAGTGTTCGTTCCACGTCACAGAACGCTAGCCTTGCGTACTTGAAGAGTGGGAGGTCACAAACACTCACACCGTCAATTTCACTTATAGTTCGCAAAATCTGAGCAATTTTACACATTGATGATGGATGTTGAAATTTAGAGTGATGGTTGAATATTGGAGGGGACGGGAGAATGCCGGGAAAACTCTATAGCCACGTGCACCAACGTCGGTTAAAAATGTACTAACCATGGGCTACGAAAGCACGGTTGAAAAGTATCTTATGGTTAAAATGTAATTTCTGTGCACCATTCATTACTACAGGTTATTTAATCACGGTTAGCTAACACCTCATTTAACCAGGGTAAAATCTGTGATGGTAGGAATATATTGTTTCTACAAGATGACGAAAGGAAAGCATCCATGAGTCATTCCACGTCAAATCGCACAAAATTATACAAATTTTGACCTTCATATTTCTGATTGCGTTTATATTTTTTTACCAACTCTATGGGTCTCATAAACCAACAAGTGTATTTTTCTTTCCTCCTAAGTCCACATGTTTTTAAAATATTACATGTTAAAATTCGTTTAAAATGTCGCACAATGCAACATTTAAAGCGTCATATTTCTAACGATATTGATGTTAATTTTTTTTAAATGCATTTAAAAGCTTAAAGTACTGTCTTTTATTAAATATTTACTAACTAATTTTAATATAATTATTTCAAATATTTTTTATAATTCAATTTTTAAAACATATACATCAATGTGAAATAGTCCTATTAAAAATATAAAAAAATGCCTACTAGGTGCAATGAAGTATTCTTAATAATTCCAGAAAAAATCAGAATGGGATCTCCAATAGTTTAATGGAAATTTAATTACTTATGACAGAATGTGTAGCGGTCGGCGCAGCAGCAGTAGACGGGAAGCGTTAAAGCGCCCTAAGAGGTTTATCGGCGCTGGATAATTGACTGAACGTTGCAACATTACACCCAGTACGGATCAAGTTACTCGAGGAAACACTGCTAATTTACTTATAATGATATCTTCAAATAATTGTACATTATGCTTTTCAAATGTTTCTTTTCATTTACACTTTAAATTTTCATTCGCCTACCTTCTTTCTTGAAAGAAAATTGTTGTACTAAATCTTCAGTTTTTGACAACGGAATGAAAGAAAATAATTTTAATGTACCAGTTATTGGTTTTAGATTATGGTATCTGGCCTGCAAATTTTCAGTGTGGTTTTTGTGCTTATTGAATGGACAAAATATAAATGACACGTTAGAAATGTTTTTTGTGACTAATCAAACAGTTTTTTTTTTTGGTGTTGTTATAGGATCTTGTATAGGCTAACTTTCGTGGCAAGTCTTTTAACAGTATCTCCAATGCCAACACATGGACCTTTACCATGCGACATTGCAAAGAAGTGCCATTCAGCACTAATTCCATAATCGTCTTCATGTAAGCAATTATTCTTAATTTTTTTTTTTAACTTGATTCATTGGAAAAGTAGATGATTTTTTTCATATCGTTGAATTCTTGCTTTAAGAAATTGATTGCTTCGGATTGAAAAAGTGAAAGGGATCGGTGTCATGTTTCATGGTTTCTGAGATGACATTACTTTTGTAACGAATTTCTGTATCTCCTTTGAAATATACTACGAAAGGATTTATTTATTTATTTATTTAAATATACAGAATAAAAATATATTTAAAAACAAGATAAATAGAAATAAAATAATACAATCAATATAAAAAAGGTGATGCAGTAGTCTTAACAAAATTTGAGACCGAATGAGCAGCGCTCGTGTTCGGTCACAGTTCAGATATAATATTAATAGGCCTATAAGAGAATATAAAATAAAATAAAGTAGGAAGTAAAATTAAAATTGTATTGTATTGTGGCTTGGCATATGTTCCAATGCACACCTTGTATTGAATCTTGTATTACAAATGAATAATTTTCAGAAAAGTCTGCAATAACTATGTAATTTTCAGGTTGTACCTTTCTTTGCATTCCGTCAAAAATAAAATATGGCTGACTTTTGAATGGATGATGATGCATCTTCTACATGAAAAACTTAACATGCTAGGGAGCCTTTTACTTTTGAAACTGTTCACGGGGGTATCGTTTTGTTGTGTCTATCTTTTCTTGATAGGGGATTCTATTGACATCAAACTCTTGTTTAATTCCTCAATATTACTGATTTCTAGCACTGTAGCCATAGAACTGCTAGAAGAAGTACTGGGATAATCACTTTCTCTGTCCGCACTTTCATTTGATTCATGTTTATTAATATCACAAGAACTACCGGCCTCACATATAATTTCACCTGACCTATGCGGAAATTGATTGATTTTTACGGAACAAATCACATATTTACACACTCAAAGACTCCTTTAAATTGAGCTTTATCAATAAGTCGCGACTTACGCGTCTTAGTGTACTTTTCTTTTTAAAAGCGTGATTAGGAAGGTAAATGGATTTAAACACTTGTTATATATTACGCGATCTTTACCCTCACTCATGTTGTATAGAAGTCACGTCACTGCGCGAAATTCAAACCCAAACTGATTATTTTTCTCTCCTGCCATCTGTTTACTGTCATAAAGTTTACTGCCTTACCCAGCCTTGCTATCATCAAACACTTGGCTATATTACAGTATAAACATAGAACACTGTGAAGGGCTTCCTCTCTTAGCTGATCTGACAATAATAAAATAATTTTAGATAAGATATTTACTGTTCCTTAAGGTATTAATCATTTGATGATTAGTATGGTGACATCAGATGCAACGGGGAATTTCCACGGGAAGCCTTCTAGCCTATGGCTACAAGCAGTTCATTAGCTGGGCATCGCGAGCGCGTGCATGCCTCCGGAAAATAAATTGTTACAAATGCATGGGTGCCGATCCCATATTTATAAATACAGTAGTTTACAGATAATACATCAGCGAAGAAGTCTATATTTTTTTCAGTTTTTTAACTTGGCTATTTAATATAGTAATTTTGCTTTGAAAAAGAAACGATTAAAAAAATAGGCCAAATTTTAAATTTATTTGTGATAGGCCTAAAGTAATAAAAAGTGTTGTATTTCGTCTTTCAAATGCGACAAACCGCAAATCTCAATTATATGTAGACACAGAGTTCCAAGCGAGTTTATGTAACAGTGCGCGCATATTTGCGTAACTTCAAATATTCATAACTACACAAATAATTAATAATTGTGAAAATAAAAAAATACGGGTCTCCTTATTTGATGTCTGGAATTCATGAAAAAAAATTCGACCATTTCCAAGAAGGTCGTGTTTTATTGCTGTGCGATTTGACGTGGAAAGACTCCCATATCTCTGTAAAAATGATAGTCAACGTCTAAAAACGACTGCGCTTAATCCGTTCTATATGGAAACGAATGTATCCTACATTTTCGCGAGCATTTATTTGCCTTTGGGTGTTGTTATGTTAACGGGTTGCATTTCTTTGCTTTTCACTGCTGTTACGTTAGAATCGTACAAAATGGAAAATTAAAATCGAAAATGATTATATTCCAATGTGAGTCTGAAGAATTGATAGACTTCATTACTAGAAATAAATATGTAATATTTAAAAAAAAGATGGAATATCCATAAATAAAACGGACGAAGAAGATTAATAGGAATGTTTGTACAATTAAGGGCCCCAATTACACCAGGGAACTGTGCAATATCCTAAGCTCCATCCACAGCCTCTCTTCGTTCAGTCTGCGACGTAGGAAAAGAGGTATTCGAATTATGTCCATTAAAATTGTGAAAATATCAGTTACATAGAATCGTAATGTAAACCGACGATTCATGGGAGAAATAGGGCTGTTTGTGAGTTATTTCAAGTGATCCATTTGTTCTGGCAGAAATGACGCGATAGATTTTGATAAACGAAATTCCTTTTGAAATTTAATGTCACCTAATTCCTTGTAAGAATTCTTCCTCCACCAATAAAACTTCACGCTCACCATCATCCCTATCCAACCTACAATGCTAATTGTGTTCGAAATAATCAGGTGTAGATCTGGCCGCCATTTTATTTTACTAGGCTTGGTAATCACTAGTTATCTTCTTTAACTGCTCGAATATGGCCGATTAGAGATTAGAGTGGTTAACCTCCTGTTTAAGTCCTAACCGAGATCGATGCACCGTAAAAATGCTTAACCAGGGGTTAGGTTGCAATTTTAACCTGTGGTACACTAACCGACGTTAATGCACGTGGCCCTAAGAAATCTTGGTTTTGTCCATTAACGATCCACCATCACCGGAATTTGAATCCGGGGTCGCAGTAATCTTTAAGTCAGTTCTCTCTCAGCTGAGCTACATAGGCGTCGTCTGATCTTTATTTTAAGAGATGTGTGTAAAATTCCAAACCTTGAAAAAATTACTCAGAAATATTTTCCATGACGGTTCTAGCACGTGATGGTCTGTAGATAAATATTTTTATTGTAGGCTACTCTAACTCTATTCGAGAATAAGGTTTTGAGAAATATTTGTTCAAGGGAACGCTTCATCATCCAGAAAAACAAAATTTAATTTGTTTACAGTTTCGTAATTTCCATGTCGCATCAAAGACAATTAACACTGGAGACTGTATCAGCCAGGAGTGATAAACAGAACTGTTTATAAGTGATTGACCAGTGCATCTGAACTACGGCTGTGAGTTTGCATACTGTCTGGGTTATGCATATTTATCTGTCATCTGTATTTTTTTACATGCAAGACATTTTAGCAGGCCTACTATAAGGAAGACACGGAAAGCTCTTACTTTCCGAAGAAATCATGATAAGAATTAATTGTATCCACTTACAAATTCATCGCTTTCGGCTTGATACAAGTCTACTAAACTTACAGCCAAAGGAAAATTGTAACTACGAAAAGAGATTGAGAACAGATTGAAAATCTTTCACTTATCACTATAAGATAATCTGGCTGAATAGGATTTGCAACACTAATTTTATTATTATGAGTCCAAGGAAATATCAGTCCTACTTCTGGTGATTATAATTACAGCGTTTGAAACAATATTTGTGTCTACCGCTGTGGAGTAATATCTGACCGTGAACGAGCGGATCCAGGTTCAAATCCTGGTTGGGACAAGTTACTTTGTTTTTTTTTCCGGGGTTTTCCTTAACCTATTAAGCAAATCGTCGTTGTTCCTGCAATAACTCCTATGTGCAAAATATACAATTGTTCAGTAGGAAGAAAAAACACATTTATTCATCCTCTGGCAACCGTACATAGAAGATCGTGAATTCTTACATTTTCGAAAGAAAGAAATATAATTACATATAGGAGATTTTATTATTTGTTGTATCACTATTTAAGCTATTTAATAGAACAAAAATCTGAAAATCGATAAATATGTCACATAGGAGTTATTGCAGGAACAACGACGAAATGCTGGATAACTTTCGACGCTGGACTCTGGACTCATTTCGCTGGCATTATCACCTTCATTTCATTCAGACGCTAGATAACCATAGCAGTTGGTAAAGTATCACAAAAACGAATTAAAAGAGAGAATGTTAAAAAAAAGATTAAATTATGGTTTATTTAACGACGCTTGTAACTGCAGAGGTTATAACAGCGTCGCCGGTGTACGCAGCTTAAAAGCCGTTTGCCTTGATTAACTTTCAATTTGTTAGATCTCCTATGCTTAATTAATTTTGGCTATATAAAGAACGCTTACAATATATTTATAAACATCTTAAATTGGAAGTTGCATGAGCTGAGAAGGCAGTATTTTAATGTAATATTGTAAAATTTAACTAAATTATTGCACGAGTTATAATTCTGAATAGAATTTAATTTCATGTTGTGAGCAACTGCAAGAGCCGGGAGAGGGTTAGCCGTTCGATAGGCAACAAGATGTATGACGACTAGACATCGGAAGTTAAGGCACTAAAATGGTATTTTAGGCGCCTAAAAAGACTCTAAAAACAACAAAAAAATAGGACACTAAAAGGCATCGAAATTATACTGAATCACTCATAATTCATAAAGTAAATATCCATAAGACCATAAATAGGTAACTCAACAAAGTGCACTGGAAAAGTAGTTTCTCTGTTCTATGGATTTGTTTCACTTGTACTTATGAATTCACAACTTCACGTCCATAATTTGAATTACAATAAATAAGCAACTTTTCAAGATTAACACACAAACTTCTGTCACGTTTATTGAACAAAATCAGTTTATATGCTGAAAAAGATCTCTCAACGTATACTGATGTGACTGGAGCATACTTAAACAGTGCCATCCTGGCTACATAATAATCGTTCCATTAGTAGTGAAAGCAGGAAATTCTGCTACCCACTGACGATATAAAGAAGCTTTCGATGTTTTCAATTTTGGCATTTTTCACCATACTACAGTACTCTCACAAAGACAATCCTAGACTGATTGAGTTTCGTGTTCTCAACACAGTGCTAGATCAGAAGGACAAGGTCGATTCCGGAATAAGCAAAACAACAATGCTGCATTGCAACAGGGTGTCCCATAAGGCTACTATAAGAACTGCAATTTCCTTAGTTTCGAACGCAGAAATAAATGCAGTATTGTTGAGTGAGTAATATATAAAGAAAAAGACATAAAAGTACATATAAAATAAAAAAAGGCAAAAAAGTACATATTAAAGCAAAAAAGGCGTTAACGGCAAAAAAGGCAAGATCAAACTTCATCAGAATGCTTCATTTCTCATGATTCGTGCACATTTACTAAAAGCCTTTAAATATGAACATTCAAATCAAAATAGGCATTTTCCTAAACATCCGATGTCTAATGATAACAAAAATGTCAGAAGAAGTAAGAGCACGTCGGAAAAGTTGAACGACAAAAATTCAGAAAACTGTAGACTACTGATCTCATTCTGACATCGACATCCGTCTTAGCGACTGAGAGAAACCATGGAAAACAAAGTGCAGGATCAGTTGTCACACTGATGACACGCCAATTACGTAGTTTGTAATCTAACTCTATTATATGTCTTGAGGAAAACTACTGATCAACATCTTACAAGGGACTTCCTTTATTTAACACAAGAATGTACATTTACATTTATTGCTACTTGATTAATTCTAGAAACTGGATTTGTAACAGAATAATTACAAAATTATTTGTTACATATTATATTTATGACCGGTCAGTACGTGGTCCGCAACGTAATGACGTATATCGGCGTAACTAGGTTAAAAGAGCGTCATTAATATACCATAGGGAGTTCGTGATATATCTCATGCTGGGCGTTGTCATTCCAAAGCATTTTGGGCTTTGTGTTACCTAATACCGGATTATAATTATCTATATTTGATACACTACGTGGAAAAACCACTTAGACTTCTGTTTCCATGGCATTACAAATGACGTTAGAGTGAACTTTTCATGTCAGAACGTTACAATTTTTCTGTTTTGTACTTCAAACATAGACTTGAATGTCATGTTTTATGGGACTTTCACAGGAATCCCAAAATTATTGTCGGTTTGCAAGAGGGTTTTCCTACGTAATTACCCGGATTTGTAATGGTAACTATCCTTGCTAGTAACTCGTAAGCGGAATCGGTTTGAAACATAAAATCGCTTCTTTTGACTCTTTTTATGACGATTAGAATGTTGCATCTCCATCTGGAAGGATAATCTGATGACAATGTTTGAAGATAATGAATAGGCCTAAGCAATTTTCTAATTGTAAGTGGCAAGAAAAAAAAAAGAAACAGCATGAAAATATAATTGGAAGGATTCGAAATGCCCTATTTCTGTAATAAGCTTATTAATTTTTTTTTCATTGTCTATAAAACATAGAACAATGCATTTTTTACAACATGTACCTTACTCACTATCCTTAATTTTAATACACACCCAATATTTTGATAGAAAAATACAACAGAATAATAAAAAGTTCACGTTAAAATTAATAAAAAAAATACTGTTACAACATCTGATAAAAATTATAGGTTTCTTCACATAACAGATGCAGAGAAAATGGATTATGAATTGAGGCAAATTTAATATTACGGAGATTGGGCGCCGCGAACCTCCTTAAATCAGATTATTGTTTTGTCTTTCTTACAAACCAAGGTATTTTTGTATGAATTATTAATTAAAATTCAATATACATGGTCATAACGTGGAAAAAAATTATTGTTTGTAGCCAACATGCATTCAACTAATCAGAATCAGTTGAGGATACTTTGCGACAAAGAAACGTATAGGAAGCAGTTATGGCAAAACTTTATCTTGTTTGAGTGTATATATAGCAAATTACGTATTTGCTTTGAAAAGCGATCCTAGAAAATAACTGAAGAATTCTCTGGAACAACGGCTTAACTACTAGATTTTTAAATTTTAAATTGAGAGTACCAAACATTTTAGAGCTTGTATAACAGTTGGCCTATTGCTCATAACGACGTTCAAATATTTCTAGAGGGAGTTGTGTTTGATGAAGAGAAATAATATTTTGTCAGTAAAGAGATGTGTTATTATCTTATTAAAGATGCAATATATATTGGAAACGGAGAAATGATATAAAGTATGTTAAGTTGTTATTCCAGGGAACGTCTCAACTATTAGGATCATTCAAAACATGATAAAAAACTAAACTTTTGTGAAGCGCGTTGAACATACAGTACTACCTCTATTATCTGTAGTAATAAAGGGGGTGAACTGAACGGTTAATCGAAAAATCGAATAATCCGTACCATATAAAGTTTTCATAAATTAAGTGCATAATACAGTTTCGTAATTTCCTCCATGGTTTTGTGCTTTTAATACGCTAGGTAATGGATCAGAAGTTCACTAATTTAAGCCTGCTTTCAATAACGGATTTTTAAGGATCAAGGAAACTTCTTACGACGGCTGTCTGTGAAAAGATAGGAATAGTTAAGGTCTCATGTTGTAGATTTACATACGTACTTTATACACTTGATATTTTTTTATCATTAAATCGTGCACAGTTGTAATTCCTATTTCTTATTCTGATGCGAGATGAACCACTTTCTCTTTTCTCAAACCACTCAATTATTTTCACTTTTTTTCGTAGCACAACACCTTTTCTTTTGACAACTGTGGAAAGCATATTGTATAGAAGTTAGGCCCTTCAAAGAGTAGACCATGCTGTGTAAGGGTTATTGTTTAGTTAACTGTCCAAAGACAGGTCTGAACCTCTGAACCTCACAAGTGTTACCAAGAAGGCACACTTATGAGGCAACTAGGCCAGAAGATAATGGGGTAGGGTGGCCAGTTCCTTTCCCACTCCATTGCATACATCGCTGACTAGCTACATATTACACTACTCAGACTTCAGATGCATACAAACAATTGTTCTTCATCTGACATACATTTTCAAATGAGATGCACTGCCTGATAATATATGTACATATCAGCCAGAACCTCAATCACAGGAAAGTGTATAAGGGTGAAGGTTTGTAAAAAAAAAAAAAAAAGAACACACACTCAGTAGAAAAAATTCGTACTAATATAATGTACAGTACTTCATATTTTTTCTGCAGCAAAAGAAAGAGAGAGAGAGAGAGATAATCCACCAATCGGTTAATAGGGTGACGGAAAATCGGGATACTACTGTAGTCAGAAATGTACGTGCCTTCAGTCTCTCATTTTCTATTTGAAAACATTCTGACAGTCTGCATCGTGTCTCACAGACGCATTTTTTGTGTCTTGTTCACCTAAGTAGCACAAGGGTAGAGAAACCCAATGCTGGGGGTGATTCCTACCTCAACCAACAAATAAGAAAGCGGTTAACGGCACTTACTACCCTCAGAATCTATTATTATGTGCAAGGTCCCAGACGTCTATAGTGGTTGAATTAATGTATAGCTTTTGGGGATTTATTTCGTGCCTTCTGCACACCGTGGGAGAATACAATGTAACATAACGTATACTTTATTCTCAAAGTCAAGAGTGGAATCTCAAAGCCATTGTGTAATCGTTTTCAACTAAATATGACGATAAAGTGAACAATTTCTCTCTCTCTCTTTCTCGACTCATACAATACTGTCTATGACGATAATAACTGTATGAAGCCTACAGGTTGAACTGTAAGTAATGTCATCAATTTGAACGGGTTATTCTTTGAGATATTTCAATAAAAGTAATTTAATACAATTTTGCTCGTTATTGCTTCCTTTCCAAAACAAAAAAATTACTTTATATGAAACATTTCATAGCGTGTTGTGTAAAGCCATTCATTTAATTCCCAACCTGATCAGTCAATTTAAGAGAGCAGTGTATTATGATAGTCAATTATTGAAAAAAAAAATAGTTTTATCTTTCAAATGTGCAGACGTTTGATCCGAACAAATGTTACTTTTCGTTCTGCAAAGGAATTTTACAGTGTTACATTTGTTCAGATCAAATGTCTGCACATTTAAAGGACAAAACTAAAATCATTTCAATAATTTACTATTATAATAAACTGCTCTCTTAAACTGACTGAGCGCTTGCCTGCCGATCCGGAGTTGCGGTCGGGCGCGGGTTCGATTCCTGTTCGGGCCGATTACTTGGTTGAGTTTTTTTTTCCGAGGTATTCCCCAACCGTAAGGTAAATGTCAGGTAATTTATGGCGAATCCTCGGCCTCATGTCGCCAAATAACATCTCGCTATCACCAATCCCATCGACGCTAAATAACCTCGTACTTGATACAGCATCGTTAAATAACCAAGTAACAAAACTGACTGAGCACATTGGAAATTGAATCAATCGCTTTTCCAATATACACTGTGAAATGTTTCATATAAAACAGTTTTTATTTCGTAAAGGAAGCCAAAACGAGCAAAATTATATTAAACTTTTTTTGTTTGAAATATCTGAGAATAACCCCCTGAAATTAATGACATTACTTACGGTTCACTCAGTATAATTTGATATGTTCTCAAAAATTGTTGTATTTGTCTATATTTTAACAAACAAGAGCTTGGAAAATGGATGAACTGGCGTTATGGCTAACAGATACAGTAATGTGCCCAATGTTACAAGAAATATTATTAATAAATTTACAAATACCCGTTCCTTTAGGCGACATTCCAGATGTATTTTTTCCGTTTAATTAATACAATTGGTAACAGTTTTACTTGTTATATATTTAAATTTTCATCCTTACAACTAACTGTTCCTCTGTGACGGATTACAAGGTTTCTTCGGGTCAATTGTCAATAATAATCGCGTCCAGAGTAAAGAAAAATACAGTATAATAAGGTTATCATAACCTATGACTAAAGTACTGTCTGATATGTACAGTACATCTATTATCAGGCACCATATCTCACTTGATGTGTCTGAGGAAAGAACAATTATTGTTTGTATACATCTGAAGTCTGATTAGTGGCTTTCAGATTAACATGTTCAATCCAAAACGTCAAGGGGAAAAGATGTTCACATGCAAAAATGTCCAGTGCAAAATGTCCAAGGAACAATGTCCGTGAACAAACATGCCCAATCAGGAAAATATCCACTGCTGAATGTCCATGAACAAAAATGTCCAACATTTTACAATGCATTGTTTTGAAATATAGAAAATTCGAAATAATTAGTTTGGACGAACTTTTTCTCCTGTAACATTTTTTATCTCTATGTAAATGTTTATATTTAGTGTTTATATATGTATAATTGTAACGGTGAAAATATTGTTAATCCAATAATTTTTTATTTTTTTTTTTTTTTTCATAAGTGTATATTATTTTGGGAGTGTTTTTGTAAGTAATTTTATGAGGTTGTTATTGATATGCTGATAAATTATTTTTAATGATATTTCAATCGACAAATAGGAATAATTAATTGCATTTCAGTTATAAATTTGAGGATTGAAAAGTAGGAAATATGTTATAATTGTAAGATTGGAAAGCAGGAAATAGGTTATTGCATTACAAATTTAATTAACTTAATGGTACAAATATCTCGTTTGCAGACAAAAAATTAGTAAAAGATGGATAGACTGCATGTACAGCTGTCAAAAAAGTAGTGACCGCACTCGTGAACAGCGAATATATTCTAAGTTCACTTCGGATTATGTGATGTTACACGATGCATGCGCTTGTCGAATCGCACTTGAAGCAGTTTCAGAACTATTGTGTTTAAGCAGGAGTCATTCGATATCTATGTCTCGTAAAGCAGCGGTAGAGTGCTATCTTAGTGATTCGAAGGTTGCGAGTTCGAGCCTTGTTGAAGTTATTGTTTTATTTTATTATCGTTCGTTAGGAATATAAATAATATTCAAGTTATCGTTCGTATTCTGTTATCGTTCTTTTGCGATATAAATAATATTCAAGTTACCATTTATATTCTGTTATCGTTCTTTAGCGATATAAATAATATTCAAGTCATCATTTATATTCTGTTATCGTTCTTTAGCGATAAAAATAATATTCAAATCATCATTTATATTGTTATCGTTCTTTAGTGTTATAAATAATATTGAAGTTATCATTTGAAGAGTCCACTGCAAGAATTATGGATGTCATTTGGAATACATTTTGCAGGAGACGCAATTGAAAGTTTGAAATGCTTAGAGCTCAAAGCTTAACTGCGATTTTCCGATCATTACTGGACAATGACTATCAGTGTAAATGCCATATAACTCTCTATGTACATTCTATATGTCTTAAGCTATGCACTGACAGTCTTGGTTCATTTTTGACAAGAAAGTGACATAAATCATTCTTGCAGTGGACTCTTCATTTATATTCTGCTATAGTTCTTTAACGATATAAATAATATTCAAGTTATCATTTGTATTATGTTATCGTTCTTTAGCGATATAAATAATATTCAAGTTATCATTTATCTTCTGTTATCATGCTTCTGTTATTCTCCAGCAATATAAATCATATAAAGTTAATGTTAGGTTTGAAACAATACAGCTGCATAATACTAGTGTTAGTTTTTTATTCTTGTATTATTACATTATACTATCCTCTAACACAATAAAATGAAAAGGAGTGACGAAGATTTGAACCTGAAACGTTGATATCTAAATTATGACGTTCTTCCGACTAAGATACGGGAGCACAAGTAAAGAAGCATATGAGGAAAAATTGGCCCAATCCCCCTCCAAGACGTCTTGATGATTTGTGGAAACTCGTCCTGGATGCCTGGGATGTCGTGGCTGAGAACAGTCGCAGTCATGCCCACTCGACTACAGATGTGATCGAGATGGGAGGAAGATGAACTAAATATTGGATCGTGGCTTTTTATTTTGTTTTTTGAACTTTTAATTGTTTTGATTTTCTAAGGCAGACGTCAGTAAGTTTGTTTCGTTTATGCCACATAAGATATTTTTGTTGAGAATAAAATCTTTCTTTCTTTCTTTCCAATTGCAGCCATAATGCCATAATAAATAATGGTAAAGTAATGGCATAATACATTCATGAACCTGATGTTAATTACTAAAACATTCATAAAAGAGGTATTGGAGGCATGGAGGTAGATAAGCGCGCTTTTATGACCTCGGCACTAGAATGAGGTGATATAATGAGCACCACGCACCGATCTCTTTATTCCCGGAAAATAGCGGGGACGTTCTTTATGTTTGGCCACGAGAAAAGTCGCACCGTCGCCTGGGTTTGAACCCAGGACCTTCTACACCGCAGCCAGTTGTTTTAATAATTGAGCAACCCGACCGCCTGTAAATAATATAGGAAAGAAAATTCGAGTACTTTTGTGGTACGTCCGTGTTCAACAAAATATGAGTGGAGTGATGGCTTATGTCGTTTTGCAGTAGTCGCATCCAAGGTTAATGTGAGGATAAAATAGTAATATGCGTTACAAGAGCGGTATGTTGATGTTTTCATATTCGAGGAAAAGATTGAAAAAGCGAAACGTAGTTGAGCTTTTTTAATTTCCGAGTACATGAAAACAAACATACCGCTCGTGTATCGTACATTATTTTGTGCGAAGATCGTTTATTACATACCTGAAAGAGGAATTTCTAATTAGTTGCAATGAAATCTCCATCTTGGTTTCTGTTCAATGACGGCAATTTTGGAAAACAAAAATATCTCTCTTCAACATTGTTGCTATAAAATGTTTTCTGTGTTTACTATACTCCAGCAGGCCGATATACGTCTGTCTTTTTTTTTTCCCAGTCTGTAAATGCGAACTTAAAACAAACGGTAAGGTTACGTAATGATTTATTTTTCATTTTAATATTTTAACAATATTATTTATATAACATATTGCAGTAATAACATCGGCATCTGGAATCTTGTTGATTTTTTCACGGCTTCCTTAATGTTACTTGCATCACGAATGCAGTAACTTTAGTGGAGTAGTAGAGTTTACTTAATTTTTGCAAATATTTAAAAACAATAATTAACAGTTCAATTTAGGTGAAATTGCAGTGGTAAGTTTCCAATTTATAATTATTACTATGTTAAACGTCTCTAAAAATAATATGTTAAAAGCCTAAAGCAGTAAAATGAATGTCGCGCTTAAGCGGTAAGAAGAGGGAAATTGTTATGTGTGTTACGTTGGGAATACTGAATGTGGTATTTCACAATTACCGCGTATTGGTTTTGTGCGGAAAACAAGCAAATACGCACGATCTCGCACAAAACAAATTTATACAACGGGAACTCGGACGGCGAAGTTCTTTGAAAAGTGAAAACAACAGATATATAAAGATAGAATGTCGAAAGAAGGGAAATCAAAAACCAGAATCAGTATGGGCTACACATCATTAAAAGAAAGCCAGTAAAACGCTTAAGTTGTGTATTTAATCCTTTACAACTCAATTAAAACTTCAATTATGCGCAGCATCAAGTTCAGTTCAGTGTTCTAAGCTTTTCTTGCATTGAGTATGTACTTCTCACTGTGTCAAATGACTCGGAAACCTTGCCAGCAAAGTTCATCCAACTTGTCTCGTAAGGTTATTCCCCGCCAGACGTAGAAAAACAGCCGAGCTTTCACTTTGGCGCGAACACCTTTCGTATAAGGAAAACCGACGGATAATAGCCTAATAACAGGAAAGCAAAGGCATAAATTTGAACGGTAAACAAGATTTAGTCTCAACAGGGATCTTTGCTTACTTATTTTTTATGGAGTAAGACCGTAACAGGCCACGAAGCTTAATACGTGATAGGAAGAAGACAAAACACATGAAAGATTTTCGTACAGTTGCATTGTTTTAATACGAACATTTCTTGTTCATCATTATTACGATCATAAATTGTTCAAGGACTGGATCCTTTGTCAAGTTCCGCACTCAGTTTTGAACTGTTCAGGAATCGCAGTAACATTCATTAGACCTTTGAGATCTAGAGGTTACTATGGATCGAAGGCACTGAGATTTAATTCAGGCAGAAGGTGACTAATCTGACAGAAACAAATCCCAAATAAGGTTTCCATCAGATCAGAAACTGAAGTCATTTGTTACAGGTAGTATCCATATTACTGTCCGTCCGAGTGTTTATGTGGAGGATCACTGAGAATTTCTACAAAATCATAGTAGGTATAAATATTTGAGAAATGGGGATATGTTAGTTCCTACAATATCACAGAAATGGGGATATGTTAGTTCCTACAATATCACAGAAATGGGGATATGTTAATTCCTACAATTTTTTAGTTTCTTAAATCTGTTGATCTACTAACATGCAGTCACTGATTACCCTCAACATTGCACACAGCCAATAGGCAATAGTCCGCCGGGCTACCTTCAACGCCGTACACAGTCAATAGTCAGGGTCCGCAGGGGCGTACACGCCTTCATGTGGTCTTTTTCTTCACACTACCAATGCCTGTGAAACTTTTCATGCAGACTAAAATGCTAATTTTTATCATCATCATCCCCATATATTCACATTTTTAGAGGTTCTGAAGATAATGCAAACAAACACATACGTAAAACATCGCAGTGCAGCAATTAAATATCTCGCTCAGAAAAAAGAAGAAGGCGTTGAAGAAAGAAGCATTTATACAAGAGGCCATCCATGAATATTTAAGTCGGCGCATCGCAAGATTTGATTACATTAAGAAAGTGTCTTACAGAAACAGAATATCAAGTACTTGACATATTTCTTTCAAATAAGGTTTTGATCAAGAACGTTATCCCTAATTGTTTCACAATTTTATTATTTTGACAATGAACCGAGATAAAATTTTTAACCACAGCACCTGCACTCTGGTTGCACAATCCCAAGTCTGTACAAAGTGCGAGGGAAAATTTTGTCTTGTTATTTTTGTGTGTATTTGTAGGAATTCACATATTACTTCGTAGTAATCCATTTTTTAGGAATTCAGATATCTAAATTCTGCTAACCGCGACTTTGTAGGAATTTACCATCCCCGGTCGCAGGGTCATCGAAATGGGAGAAATCACGTGACAGTTTACTTACTTAATGGGGCCCTTTTTAAAATTATTTTGAACACTCGGACGGACAGTAAATTGTTGGATTTAAGAGATTCCTTTGCTCATGAGTAAGGACTAACAAAGTCCACCGCTGTGGAGTAACGGTTAGTGTGTCTGACCGTGAAAAGGAACGGGCCTGGTTTCAAATCCTGGTTGGGACAAGTTATCTGGTTGGGATTTTTTCCGGGGTTTTCCCTCAACCAATTGAAACAGAATTGCTGTGTAACTTTTAGCATTGGACCTCGGACTCATTTCGCCTTCATTAATTCACATATCATCATCAACATCATCATCATCATCATCATCCATACAACAGCCCCGGTTAAGTTCACTGTGCGGCGTGCTGTACTTGTACAAGAGAGCGGCCGTTCGGCTACCCAATCATTCACAGAATAGGAGTGGTAAGCATAATAAGCCTCAGGCTGCAGTGCAAGCCTTCGAGTCCCTTCTTCGTATAAGAGAGGGAGAAAAAAGATTAACAAAGGTAAAATTCAATGTACAAGCTTGCAAATATTTCATTCTTAGCTCTTGATAACAGATGTCAATACGAAGAAGATATTAGGGTTTTTTAATAGAAAAGAGCAGAAACATAATGATTCAAATGTCTTACTGCTTTCTGCGGGTAACGAAACCCAACGACGTACACGTCTGATGTGGCAAAACTGAAAATGAGTGAAGTCGAGAATACTTTAGAGAAGCCAATTAATTCGTTGTCAAGTATTCGATATTGCAAACAATACGACATCGGACTTTCCTGAGAAGCACGAATGTATAGTCAGCATTGTGCAATCTACAATCGATGAAAATAACATAAAACACACTCTTAGTCCAGAAAAGCGGTGCATGCATGATGCATACATACATTACATACATGCATGCATGTATACATACATACATACATACATACATACATACATACATACATACATACATACATACATACATAAATAACAGGAAGCGAACTTAGGTCAATTGGATTCTTAGCTACACTGACGCAGGGTTTTTTGGAGGTAAAATCCCCGCAGAGCTCCACAGAAAAAGAATAAAAAACTAAACAGTGACTTACTTCCGGTAACATACAACCTGTTCACAATAATGACAACTCTCCCTGTAACTACATGTACTCCTGAAAGCTTCTTTTCATCACTAAAAGCATTGAAAGTCCTCAGGAATAGCACAGGGGATGAGTGTCTTAATGGACTGGCTCTCAGGTACACTATAGACTATACATGTGAAAGTTTCTGTGAATGAAAATCAGATGTTCGAGAAATTAGTTATGAAACGTAAAAGGTTAAAAGTCCGACTTAAAAGTTAGTATATAAATTATAACATTTCATGTTTATGCAGCAGCATAATAAGCGATATGTGGTGTGAAACATAAACTCAAAATGTTTTTATTTTATTATTTTTTTTTTTAAGGTACTGGCATGTTATGATGACACACTGAGCCTGTGGATAACTGCACTGTTGTTGAGAAAGCATAATATATTATACTGAATATTAGCCATGCGGATTCTGCACCAAATGGTTTCCTCTGTGTTTTAGTTAGGAATCTAAGTTCTGTTTCAGTTTGACCAGCTTCATGGCCTAGTCGTTAGAGCTTCTGGCTACAGTCCATAAGGTACTGGGTTCGATTCCCTTTTCTTAAAGGAAATTGTTTCTGTGCTTGTCCTTGGTCTGGAATTTATATTAAGTTTAGTTTTAAGATCTTTTCAGGCTGTGCCACTGTTGGCTACAAACTCTTTGTTCTACAATTGTTTAAAAGTCACGTAACCTGCCGACAGGTTTTAACTGAAATATCTTGTATTAAAATTAAATTGCTTGGTTATGTCACCTATCTCACAAAAAATTTCAAGATATTATCTGGCCTCCTCTGAAATATAAAGGTAAATATGTCTACCGCTGTGAAATAATGGTTAGCGCGTCTGTCCATGAAACGAGAGGGTCCGGGTTCAAATTCTGGTTGGAACAAGTTACATGGTTGGTGTTTTTTCGGTGTTTTCCCACAACCAATTGAAGCAAAATTGCTGGGTAACTCAGTGTTGGGGGAAAAAATGGTTTATTTAACGACGCTCGCAACTGCCGAGGTTGTATCAGCGTCGCCGATGTGCCGGAATTTTGTCCCACAAGCCACTATATCTAGCGACTTGAGGCTGCCATCGACCTGGGCCGGAATCGAACTCGCAACCTCGGGTACAGAAGTCCAGCGCTAGGCCTATATTATAGTCGCGCTCTCATGGTTAACATGTCGGCATCATACAATAACGTGCGGTGTTCTTTTAAAACATAATTTTGCCGACCGATTGTTGCTCTAAGCGTCACGTTGTCACGTCTACTTCCTCGATAAGAATAAGCACTAGTTTGTTATATTGTTAAATGACTATTATTATTATTATTATTATTATTATTATTATTATTATTATTATTATCTCATATACGAGTACGTTGACATTCTTAACTCTTAATAATAATTTTTAATCACATACCTTAATGTTCGTCCTCAGCACAATACATTGCAACCTCGGTTTTAGTCCACGTGGATTAGACAAGTAGATGTCATTTAATAATGGAAGCAGCTTATTGGTTGCAATGTTGAAATTGAGGCGAGAGATTGGAGCGACGACATAAGAAATTGAAAATAATAATGCAATTAAATTTGCTTTGCCACCCAGGGCGACCCTCGGCGTTGGACCTCGAACTCATTTCATCATTAATTCACATATCATCATCATCATCATCATCATCATCATCCTTACAACAGTCCGGGTTAAGTTCACGGTGCGGCATGCTGTACTTGTACAAGAGCGCAGCCGTTCGGCTACCCAATCATTCACTGAATAGGAGTGGTAAGCACAATAAGCCTCAGGCTGCAGTGCAAGCCCTTCGGGTCCCTCCTCCGTACAAAATATGAAGGGTTCAGAACCATAGTGGGCCAAGCACCATTTACTAAAACCGTAGAAAACAAGGGTTAAAATGAAGTTATTACCATAATTCATTGGAAACATATAGCAAGTAATATAAAGTATGCACATTCAAACTAAATGATATGTCAATCTTCAATAAACTATGGTATTCACTTAACTTTAACCCTTGCTTTCTCCGTTTTTAATAAATGGCGCTTGGCCCACTATGGCTCTGAACCCTTCATATATATTTCCTATAGATGGCATGAAGACAACTGGGGGGGGGGGGCATGAACGTAGAACCCCATGCTTTCTTTTTTTTTAAATTGGTTTATTTCACTATGCTTTATCAACTGCTATGATTATCTAGCGTCTGAGTGAAATGAAGGTGATAATACCAGAGAAATGAATCCAAACTTCAGCGCCGAAAGTTACCCAGCATTTACGCTTAGTGGATTGAGGGAAAACCACGGAAAAAATCTTCAATCAGGTAGCCTTAGGTAAAACCCCCAACCTGGATTTGAACCTGGACCCTCTCATTTCACGGGCAAACATGCAAACCATTATTGCATAGCGGTGGATTCCATGCTTTCTTGACCTCAAGCACTAAAATGAGGTGGTGTGGTCGACATCACATTCCTGCCGCTTTTCTATCCCCGGGGAAAGACCCGATACTTAATTTTGTAGGAGACTGAGTGAATCTCGGGGCCGTTCTGTAAGTCAGAAAACGAGAAAACCCACACGGGATCAAATCCGGGATCTCTACCAACTAAGATACCCGGACGTCCCTTTAAAATGTATACAGGAAATTTCTTTCTATTTATGTTAAAACATGCAGAAAACTTGCAAATGCATAGCTATTTTATGGTCCTGGACTGAGGCAAGTGTGGTAAAACTTCTGACCACGAATCGAGACAAATCGAGCAGATCCGGATTCGAGCAGGACGCTCAGAGCTTATTTACTTTCATAGAGGTCAGGAGTGTCTCTTGACATGCTGAGCACATGTCGAGTGTTGCTTCACAACAGGGTGTAACAAAGAACTCAAAGCTTGACAGTCATTATTACGAAATGCTTAAAATTTTGTCACACGCAATGACTTGAGTTTGAAACGATTCCGGGTCTCCATTTTAGCCAATGTTATGTTACGAGCGGAAAGTTGGGTAAACCCACAAGCACACTGCCACTTGCATGGGCCTGTTTCACATGGGAACATTTTAACTGGAACTTTCTATCAGAGATAACGTTATTTTGAATGTCGATAATCTACGACACGGAACTCCTAACTTTACTTCCCTTTCGAAAAAACCATGCGAATTGTAAGTTTATTTTTATCGCCCTCAGCCGGAACTCACGATCCTCTGTCCATAGCATGCAAGAACTCAATGTTAGCCAATATGAACATAACGAAACTCAAATACAGAACCCATGTTTCAAATATTTTAAGGTTTATGTTTCAGTAGCTGAAAGACTGAGTAAGTTATAGCTAAATAACGGAAAAGAAAAAAAAAAAAAAAAAGAAATGGACCAAACTAACGGAATTATATGAAGTACCAGAACAACAAAACTAAGTAGTAATTAGTGAAAGTAAAAAATAACAATTCAATTAACTAAATACAGTATTTTTACAAAGCTAATGGAGCTGTAACTTGTAATTTATGAATGAAATGAAGAGAGTTAAAAATTAATGTAATGAATATAACAATATAGTGGAAGTATCAAATTTGTGTAACTAAGAACCTAATGAAAGTATCAAGGCAATGGAACTAACAAGTCAAAATAAGGAAAACAAAGTAACAGACTAGAAATATTTATAGACCAACGAATATAAGTGAATTAAATGATTCATATTAAGCAATTAAAGACATCAGTACCAATAAATTTGCATACTTGACAAACGAAACTAAATAGAAGACAATATAGATGTATTCTGTAAGATCAAAAAAAAATCTTTACATAGATTTTATTTATTTTAGTAGATCATTTTATGGCGCTTTATCAACATCTTAAGTTATTTAGCGTTTGAATGAAGTGAAAGTGATAATGCCGGTGAAATGAGTCCGGGGTCCAGCACCGAAAGTTACCCAGCATTTGCTCATATTGGGTTGAGGGAAACCCCGGAAAAAACCTCAACCAGGTAACTTGCCCCGACCAGGAATCGAACCCAGGCCACCTGGTTTCACGGCCAGACGCGCTAACCGCTATTCCACAGATGGGGGTTCTTTACGTACATAGAAGACGTTAAAACTGACGAAGTAAGAAATGAAATTGAAAAAGAAAAAACAAATTAACAAAAAGACATGAAAGTAGAAAATATAACAAGCTGACGAATATAATAAGCAATCAAATACAACAAAACCGATGAATTTGAGAACCCGACAAATATAAGAAATAGGCAAATGCAACAAAATATATTAGTATAACAAACCGATAAATTTAAGAAACCGTCGAATACAACAAAACAAATAAATTTAACAAAACAGATACATTTAACAACTCACCGAATTTAAGAAACCGACGAATCTGAGAAACCGACAAATTTAAGGGCCCGACAAATATAACAAGTAGGCCTACACAAACAAAACATATGAATTTAAGAAGTCGAGAATTAAACAAACCGACAAATTTAAGAAACGGACAAATATAACAAGAAGACGAATAAAACAAAGCCTAACAAACTAACAATAGTAACGTAATAAACCAGCAAAAGTAACGAGCGAAAGTAACTAACAAAAGTAACGACTATAATGAGAAGCGAGAATTAAAAAAAACATATTGAAGATATTAAAAAAAAAAAAAAAAAACATAATTTTACCAAGTTTAAAATTTGGAGAAGTTGTGTAGTTTTCTTTCACACTTCAGTACTGTGGACACGAATTGAAAATTGCAAGGCATTCGTAAACAACGAACCAAACTATTCCCGACAGTACACCTGTACTAATTAAATTTAATCAAGTCGTAAACATTCTACACACTTAGTATTTAGGTACGTTGCGTTAACACTCAAACAACATAGCGAGACGCTGACTGCATAAGCCGGTGCAAACACCTGTGCTAACGGCTTACCTCTATCGCAGTAGTCTGCAGCAGGGTTGCAACTGCCAAGTCCTAGCCCTCTCTCTCTCGCCGCGGTACTGTGCAAGACTGAATGGACACCAGGAGAAGCGCCTTTTGTAACCCTTCCTTCTCCTCTTGACTCATGTAACAGCTGCGGATCAGGTGGAGAAACAAGACACGTGATTGCGCTCAAGAAACGAGATGCGAGCTCTGGCTGGCCTTAGGTTATGGATTAAGGATAAAGACCCTGAATTTTACACATTGCACAACTTCATGTCAGGGACTTCGAAATATAGTGATAAGAGCGCCCGTCATAATCGGTGGTCGTAAATAACAATTAGGAGGAAACTAATTGTAAAATGCTTAGTCAAAGCAATGAATTTCATGTTGTCAGACAAAATACATGTTATTGTTAGATCATACTAATCTACTAATTACCAACATAATGTGCTAGAGGTCCAGAAGGAAACTACTGTATATTCTTTCGCAAATCATTGAACCTTCCAACATACAGATGACATGTCGTAAATAAGTAAATAAGCAAGACCTCGTTATTTCTTTTTTTAGTACTGTAGGTTATTTTACGACGCTTTATTAAAACATCTAGGTTATCTAGCGTCCGAATGAGATGAAGGTGATAATGCCGGTGAAATGAGTCCGGGGTCCAGCACCAATAGTTACCCAGAATTTGCTCATATTGGGTTGAGACAAAACTCCGGAAAAAAAACTCACCGACCGGGAATCGAACCCGGGCCATCTGGTTTCGCGGCCAGACGCGCTAACCGTTACTCGACAGGTGTGAACTCGTTATTGTTAATACTATATTATTATTACTGTTATTATTATTATTATTATTATTATTATTATTATTATTATTATTATTATTATTATTATTATTATTATTATTATTATTATAGCAGGTTACATGGCATTGTGATTTTATCCTCTTTGGTGATATCTGGTATTAGTTGGCAACACTGAAGTGACGTCCAAATTAGCCTTTTAGCAACTACTCTTACGTGATTCTCACTTTACATTGAAGTAAGCAACCCCACTCGCTCCTAGGCCAGCATAATACATTTTCAATCGTAAATAACATGGAGGCATCAAAGTAAGTATGTCACTGACAAAGCAACCGCAGCTATTGTTCAAATATATTCGCTGTTAAAATAACCTTTCCTTAATTTGCAACAAAAAATAACTCTCATATTTAATCTTTGTACGCAACTCACACCGCAGAGGTATACAAGAGACCTACTCAAACTGCAGTATGTAAAGGATGGTTCGATCCCACCCTGTAATGTCATATCATAAGTAGCAAATGGTTATAACTAGAGCTATAGTCGCGTAGCTGTTATTTCCGGCGTGACTCCTCTTTGCTTACGCCTTAGGAAGTGAAGGCTCTATAAAGTCTAGGTAGGTAGTATCGTTTGCCATTTTTGTTCTTTCGTTGCCGAGCTACCAGACGAGGAATCTAATTGTCGCACCGTTAAACATTATCATGCCGTAGCTCCTATGATAATAAATCAAACGCACTGTAATTGAGCAAATAATTGAGCGACAAATAACATCCTCGTGTGCTTTCTGCGAACGCCAACGAAAGAGCCAAAATGGCGGGCGATTATATTAAGTATTTATCGAGCCTTAGAAAGTGCATAACGTCAGCAGCGAATGACAAGACGCACACGTTTAAATGTAGCCGACCAACAACGTGATTGACTGTAGGAAATAAGAGCGACGGGATTATAGAAAGTTGGTATCAAAACTGTTAAGTTGTGTGAGCTTGGACTGTATCTCTACCGAGTGAAAAGTAATGGAGCATCTCTCGGTGTCAGTGAACCAGAACGACAAACATGTACAGCCGAGTGGTAACCAAACATGTGCTCCAAACGTCCACGCCTTAGAATAAGAAGATAATGTAAAAAAAAACACAATAATTTGTAATTATAAACTTCGTAAATTTCAATCTAAATTAATTTACCCATACATATAAAAATAACGTACAAAGTATACAATTATGATTCTAATAACTTTACAACAAATTAACAATGAACATTTTCATTTCATCAAGAGAAATACTCCTTTTATCTTCAGAGAGAGAAAAAAACATTTGTATTCTGAAAATATTCGTTCTACGTTACAAGACGTTACTGGAGCAAATCTGAAATATGATACAGTATATCTTACTACCAGCAGGTGAACAACTACAAGGCGCATCCAGAAAGTAAGTTTCCCGATTTTTTCCCCTTGAAAGTAAACGTAATTAGCCGTGTCAATTGCGCATGCGTAACAGATCTATGACGTATCAATCATATGCCAGCCGGACAGGTCCCTCCTGGTGCCAGTAGCATGGCAGCAGTGGTCCGAAATGGAAGCTCTTATTCCTTCTCCCGCCTGGGGAGGTTCGGTCGGTGATAAAGTTCTTTAATGCACAAAGCATTGCGCCAATTGAAATTCATCGGCAGCTCTGTCAGGTCTATGGGCCGAACATCATGAGTAAGCAGATGGTGCGTCGCTGGTGTAGGCAGTTTTCCGAAGGTCGTCAAAGTGTCCATGATGAAGAGCGCAGTGGGCGACCGTCCCTCATCAATGATGATCGTGGTGCGGCAATGCATCATGGAGAACCGTCGCTTCACGATTACGGAGCTGAGCAGCCATTTTCCGCAGATATCGCGATCCTTGTTGCATGAGATTGTCACTAAGCACCGGCTGTTCAAAAAAGTGTGTGCCAGGTGGGTGCCGAAAAACCTGACATCCGAACACAAAATGCAACGTTTAGGAGCAGCACTGACATTTCTGCAACGGTATCACGATGACGGCGACGAGTTCCTCGACAGTATCGTCACGGGCGATGAGACTTGGATTTCTCACTTCACCCCGGAAATCAAGCAGTAGTGAATGCATTGGCGGCATAATGGATATCCGGTCAGGACGAAATTCAAACAGACTCTGTCGGTACGGAAAGTGATGTGCACGGTGTTCTGGGACAGGAAGGGCATTCTGCTCATTGACTTCCTTCCAAGAGGTGAAACAGTGAACGCTGACCGTTACTGCGAAACACTGCGAAAATTGCGACGTGCCATTCAAAACAAGAGGCGTGAAATGCTTACTGCAGGTGTTGTGCTCCTCCATGACAATGCTCGTCCACATACGGCTCGGCGCACAGCAGCTGTTTTGACGGAATTTGGCTAGGAGTTGCTTGATCACCCACCCTACAGTCCTGATCTTGCTCCCAGCGATTTTCACGTTTTATTGCACCTCAAGAAATTCCTGTCCTCCGGTGAGCGTTTTGGCAACGACGAAGAGCTGAAGACGTCTGCCACACGCTGGTTCCATTCACAGGCGGCAGAGTTCTACGACAGAGGGATACAAAAGTTGATCCCACGATACAAGTGTCTCAATTCTGATGGTGGCTATGTTGAAAAATAGCTGAAACATTGCTGTACCTGTTTAAATAAATGTTTTCCTGAAAGTGTGTGTTCTTTTTTTTTAAATAGGGAAACTTACTTTCTGGATGCGCCTTTTACTTTGTGAATCTAATAGTGTATCTCATATGTGGCACATAATATTAAACCCATAATTATTTTCAAGAAAATTGTTCGTTTCTATTGTAATGACAGCTAAGAAGTTCGTATCGTAATTCCGATGTTAAACTTGGACTGTAACGCAACCGAATGCATAGCAGCACGAGACGTCAACGAATTATAACTGTTGTGAATGCTCACATTTAAATACATTTATTGTAACATTATTTCCGTTCTCGTTCTCGTTGTCGTTTCCGTTCCCGGTTTATTGTGAACCAGCCTTAATCGGGAAAAAATATACGTGTTACACACTCCTGTTTGCATAATCATTTAATAACAAATGAATTTACTTTTTTGAAATCATGCATTATATTCACATTACATAAATAATACAATAATAACGGAATAAATCACTTTCTTCAGAACCTAAAATATTAATATAAATTAACAATATTATTCAAACTATTCACGACTCTACACAGCTCCATAGAATGTCACTATGCGATGTTTATGTGAACATACTGTGTACCGTCTGTAGCGAGCGGCAGCAGGACGAGGCGCGGGTGACATCTATACTCCTCGCTGTAATCAACTGAAATCTACTGTTTTGGTACGAACTTCCTAGCTCTGGTTATGACTGTAAAATTGCTATTGTAATCATGATCACCACCTTCTAATTTATGGATTGAGTTTTTTGGTCCGTTCGTCTTCATTTTTGTGAAGTTTTTGAACCAACATTAGACAATCACAAACAATGAGGCTGCCTTAACATTTGAGAAGTTTGATACAACACACAACAAAAACACGTCCAACAACACAGACCACTTACTTTATTTTCTACCTAGACCGCAGCTCAGACTTCCAACCGGATATATCTACATTATGAAATTATCGTTATTAACTCCACATATTCTAGATTAGCATGATGTAACGCTAGCGGATGCACATTAAAAGGTACTTCACACTACGCGCAGCTCTGTTATGTTAGTTTTATATAGGCGTGCGAAGTTATCGGTATTGTATCCTTGAAACCTCAACCAATTTACAATCAGTAAAGAACTTTATTTCATTCAACCTTCGTCTGTGATAACAAAGTGAGGAATTTTACATCCAGCTTTTAACGTTCAAACCGTTGAATGCTGCTGCAGTCAATTTTCTCCGACATTGTGTTTCTGTCCTTAAAAAACCTCCAAGAATCGAGAAAATTAAGGAATTCTCATTTACAGCGAAATTTGATTTCAGGCAGAAAGAAGATTAATGTTTATGATATTGGTGATTGAGGCGAAGATGATATGGTAAGTAAATTTATAATGCAGCATTTGCCTTTGTCACTGAGGGAAACCATGAAAAAACCCAGTCAGATTGGCCTGTCACGGGGTTTGAGTCCGGGACCTCCCGAATGCGAGTCTCAATGAGCCAACTCGTTCAATAGAATGAGGATATTGTAATTATTATAAGCAAAAATAATTGGCTGCAAGAATTAAGTGTGTTTAATGAACAGAATGAAATGTTATGGATAACAGTCAAGGTACAGTTATGATAACAAATATATTAGAGTTGTTCTTGTGCCACAAGCAATTAATATTTCACTGATATATTATAAAGCGTGATTCATAAATACCTGTAAAAAACTTTGTGGGTGTAATGTAGAGTTAAAAATAAAACTAAAATATTCTATACAACTTTTCCCGCAAATCCTTACTTTCAGAGTTATGATGCATAGTGCCATATCTTGCCAGGCATCAAAAACAAGGGCCAGTAAAGCCTTCGGCTGTCTCACGTTCGCATACATAGCGACTGCGGTGGATGTTTCTTATTCGTACACCCCACTACAGTTGATTCCGACCTGATAGGGCTTTGTTTACTGTACTTAGGTATGTTTAGTTGTATGGCACTGTTGCAGTTCCTACAGTCACCACGTCCCATAGGTACACATTCATTTTGTCGTTAGTTCAGTAGGCTTCAGTTGTGTACGGTAAGATAGATCGTGCAACACCAATTGCTTGGCCAGCCAGATCACCTGACTTCTATCTTTGGGGTCGTCTGAAGGCGCTCGTTTATGCCACTCAAATTCTGAACGTAGCATACTACTGCAGTGACATCAAAATAGCTATGAAACAGTTCGGAACAAGTTGAACGGGGTCTGTAAAATTCTAAAATCAGTACATACCTACGAATAGGGGTCTACGAATAACAAACATCTAACACAGTCGCTATGTAGGCGAGCATTACACATCCGAAGGCTTTACTGGTCCATGTTTTTGATACCTAGCAAGATAGGACATTTTGCATCATAACTCTGAAAGTAAGGATTTTTGGGAAAAGTTGTATAGATCATTTTAGTTTTAATTTTACCTCTACATTATACCCACAAAGTTTTTACAAGTATTTATGAATCACCCTGTATATGAGAACATGAGAATATCACGTAAATATTATTCAAATCACAACTGAACAAAATAATTTTTTAATACCTTTATTGCAATCCCCCCCCCCCTCACGAATTATTTTACACTCTTCCAAGTTGCTTAGATACACGCATATGACAACCCTCTCTTGAGTATAGGAATGGACACGTTCACTTTGTTGAGATTGTCGATATAACGTCATCAATCCCATAGCGACCGAAATCGAATGATGTCAGTGCAATTTAGGTTTACCATATTCTTCTACGAGGTATAAACTAAATATACGAAATTATAAAGTAACTAAAATAGACTTTAGAGTATTTCACCATATTTCTGAAGGAACAGAATTGTTGAAAAAACGTATAGAAAATATGTCATAATCCTGACACCGATTCTTTCTTTTGTACAAACAGTTGTATGTAAATTATTATTCGCGGTACGTTCCCTAACTTACATCATTAAAGATAGTGGCGCTGTAAAGAAAATTATGACATTATTCTGAAGCTTTTTATGAAGCTTGAGATTTAAGTCGTAAACGATTTAGTTAAATTACTTGAGCACAAATTAAAGTAAAGTCAGGAATTCAAAAATGAAGAAGACAATGTACTGCTACAGACAGCCTGTAACAAAACTTTCTGACGCATTCAGGCAGGATATGTACTGAAGATCATTGAAGGAAGCCCTTTCTCTAAGCTTTACAAAAGATATGCATGCAAATGTTCATGGAATGATTGCTTGATGTAGAATAAAGAAATGCAAAATGGAAAATTTGTGCGATTTTCATATACAGTTTATCGACACAAGATATTCTAGAAGAGAAAAAACAATTAATTTGGAATTATTTTGTAATGTTTAAAAAAATTGAATTAGAGCCTAAATATTTTAGTAAGTCGAGTTTAAATTCCATCATAATTAAAGTCTCATTTAATGAACCATCATCAATCGTTGGATCGTTACGATGGATGTAGATTCATGGTACGTTTAGAAGATCGACAGAACATCACTTTCCATAAAATCTACGTACAGTTACCCTTAAAAAGAATGAGACTATTCTTGGTCGTCGGAAGTTAAAGTTCTACAGCGCTGTTCAATCGATATCGACGTAACGATAAGTACCATGAAAAATAGAACAAGAATTGTTACAAGGACCACAAGGACCAGAATAAGGATCACGAAGAAGACAGCCATTTAAGGCCACGATTTCACAACTTAGCTTGGGTAACAAAATATCACTGCTTCTCTGTACCGAATGACAAATGCCTGCTATCGGATCTACATTCTGGACTGCTGCTGTCACTATCTTATCTCGGTAGCTCATATAGTAGCGTGACGGTTCCTTCGTATAACCGACACGTCTCGTGTTCAATCCCAGGTGAAACTTTTTTTTTATTGAGTTGTAATTAATTTGTTCAAAGTTCCTCGTCTATCTAATTTGTTGAAAAATATGGAATAATTTATGTCCAATTTTTGGGTCTTACAAGTGGGCTGAACCTCGTCAAAAAAAATAGATCTTACTTGGAAGTTAAAACTATTCTTCCTCAAACAAAAATCATAAAAAACTAAAAGAGACCTGTTAACTTAAAACCTTGTCCACATACCATCAGCTTCTATTACAGCTCTAAGTCGATCCGGCATGAATGTCACGAGATTGTGGAATAAGTTCTGATCCCCGGCGAGATCTTCCCAGGTGTCAACAACGTGATCCCACAATTCGTCTCGATTTCGAGGGCGTCGGTGGGCATAGGTGGCTATTCTTCTCTTTATAAATTCCGCCCATAAATTTTCGATGACATTCAAATCAGGTGACTTCGGAGGCCAATTAATGATTTCGATCTCGGGTCTCCTTTGAAACCATCTTTGAATGCTTGCGGTATAGTGCACGGGATGGTTACCCTGCTGGAACAGCAATGTTCCTTCGGAAAAACGTTCTCGGACGGAAGGAAGGAATATATTTTCCAGAATGTGCTCGTAAGTTCCCGCATTAAACCGGCCATCGATGCGTTCTATAACGCCAGGTCCAACGTAAGACATCCACTCCCAACACGATGTGCTAAAGCGCCCCGATCTTTCACGTCGGTGCACATAGCGCTGATCATGTCGGAGACCATCCTCACGATAGACACGGACAGGACCTTCGTAATCACTCGAGATGGTTGTTTCCTCGGAGAAAATTACATTTCTCCAATCGAAATCCACTCGATTGGTAGCGAAGGCAAGACGGTTGACAGCTTGTGCTTCCCCCAATATTTCCATTTGCGCAGCCCTCCGGCTCCTAATACCGCGGTTCCTCAACCTACTGATCACAGTCTGTGAAGAACCGGGAAAATTAGATGCTGCTCTTATTTCGTTAGCAGTCCGAAAGGGGTCCAGTCGAACTGTCTCGAATAAGAGAGCATCCTCTTCCAATGAAGAAATCCGCGGACGCCCAGGAATAGGTCGATTTTCGACCTCCCCTGAATTTTGGTAACGATGAACCCCCTCGCGGCTGTACTTCCAGGAACACCGACCAAACGTCCAGCAGATCTAGCCCCATATCCAGCCTCAACTAGAGCTATAACTCGCTGTCTCATGTCACGTCGGTTCGCCATTGCGATGAGAAATGAGGGATGACGATAATACTTTAGTGTAGACATGACTATTTAACGCGATATAGAATTATTGAAATAAGGGGCATCTTGCACAGTAAGAGTTAATAAATCAACCCTAAATTAAATATTTAAATAACAGGATATAACAGGAAGTCCAATTGTTGCGAAACTAATCAAATTAAATCTAATTACATTAAGTAAACAAATCCCAAGTTATGACACCACATTGCTACAGCTAAATTGTAGGTTATTAACATTTAATAGGTCCGTGCTTATGCGTTGGACGACAAAACCAAACATCGAAAGTTCGAATCTTGCCGAGGAATATAACTTCTTGCTTTTTATAATGTAAATCAGACTTTTAACTACATTCATATTTCTTACATTATTTATTAATATTTATAGCCAACATTGAATTTGTACAGAAAAGACTTTATAAATCTCATATGGAATTTGTGATCTGGAGTGACATAAACATAGACTATCTCTCGGAACTTTTCCGTAAAAGTAAATTAAATTCATTACTTGAAACTGGAAACCTTAGTCGTAGAGTCATTTTCCCACCTGCATACAAGCTAAAGTAGCACAGCCATTGATAAAAGTTTTGTACACAGAATTAGACTGAATTACTATTCGGCAGAACCTATAATCAATGGTTTGTCTGAACATGATAAACAAATCCTAAGTGTTTCCAATGTCACTGAACAATTTCAAAATATTAATTTAAAAACTAAAAAAGGGTCGTAAATGCTGTAGTCTATCTAGTGATTATTTACATTTAGTCTATAAAATGAATCTTGGGAAAACGTATATGATACTGGTACTACTGATAAATGTATTGTATTTTTCGCTTAATTTCAGAATCACTTCAGTGGATGTTCTCCACTCAATGTTGTAAAAAAATTCAAAAGTAAAAACATGTAGATAACGCAGGGACTTAAAAACCTCATGTATTAAAAAGAAGAATCTATATGTAATGAGTAGCAATGTAATGATCCTCATGTTCTTAAATACTACAAGAAGTACAGTGTAATTTATCAAAAATTATGAAAGAGGGAAATAGAATACATTTGAATAGAAAAGTACACAATTCAGATAATGCAATTAAAGCTATTCAGAATATTATTAAAGTTAAACTTGTAGATATCCTAAGAAAGAAAATATTTGTTCATTAAAACCAGTGATTTTTAAAGTAGAGGATCCCAATTCTATTGCAAATTCTTTCAACGTCTTATAGCATATAGTACAGAAATATTATTGACAAATTAAAACATTCAAGATTTTGCAAAAGATACTGCAATTGGTAACTTAACAGATGCATTTAATAATTAATATTAATATATGTGATTAGTCAATAACTGCAAAAGTGTTTTTCATTCAATCATAACATGAATAAAATTGAATGCACATTAAAATAAACACTATTGCAAACACGTAGATAAAATAGTTCAAATCAACTGAAGGGGTGGGAATGAAATAATCCAAAGCCACACTTTTAACAAAAAAATTGTTTTTGTGCGAGTGCATTTCTTACACATATGGGAAAGCTACTAATAAAATAATGTAATAATTACTCAACAAATGATATAGCCTAAGGACTCTAAACCTTTATAAAAGTGTGTCTGTGTGGCTTAGGAATATTTTTTAATTTCATTTTAATTGTTAGTTTTTAATAGATATGCATTTACATTGTATGTGTGTGTATGTATAAATGCATTCATTAGATTAACGTTTATAATATTATAACTTGTAATTTTGTATTGTCTGTGATCATTAACACTTAATCTGAGGACTTTTTAAAACTCTATTTGAACGTTATTTAGCTATTTCAAAGTTATTTAGACAAAAAAAAAAGTTGTGTATACTAGGAATCGAACTCGCACTCTTCTACACAACACGCAGAAGTCTTAGCGTCTGAGCTATTGAAACGACATGAAAGCTTTCCTTTCTATGCGGAGTGTCGATCTAGTCATGAAGGTCCATTGTCGATTTAACTACTGGATTTATGTATATATTTATCTTTTATTTACGTAATATTATCATATTTTTTGCAGTTTTTGAAGTGAATTTCGGAACGATGCTAGTAACAAACCAAATAGCCTGAATTTAAGTAACTCAATATTCGTTATCTTGTGTATCAGTGCTCTGGTCTCCGATCATGCGCAGTGTCTTACATCCGAGACTTAGGAATACTCAATCGTCTCATCCTTTTCTAAGGAAACTGTACATTTACAATTTGTTTCGGTGGTAGTATTCTGTCGACGTGACTGTCGCCGAATTTACAAATCAATCTGACTGCTATTTCATAATCCACAAATGGGCGTTTACTGAATAATATCAAGGAAAAAATTGTTCCAGGACCTTTGGCTGAACGCGCCAACACTCTACCGACCGAGCTACCAGACTTCGGCTCAATTATTCCCTTTTATATCTCATACCTGAAGTGGGTTGACAAGATGTCAAAGACCCAGCATTGAGTGTACACTTTTTCTGTGTGACTTAAATTGCGGTTTTCTGTTTACGAACAGTGACGTGCATCATACAAATCTGACTTTTCAGGAATAGCTCCCTGTAAAACTGACGGGAATAACTGAATCGAAGTTTGGTGGAGTTCTTGGATAACTGAGTCGGTAGAGCGTTGGCGCGCTCAGCCAAAGGTCTCTAGTTCGATACCGGCTCCGGAATTTTTCCCTTGAATTTATTCATGTCAGCTTAACAGGGAGACGAAGGTCGCTCAAACTTTCGTAAGGCATGCATGGTCATATTTAAAACGAAGTCAGATTTGTGCATTTCACGAAATCACAGCCCCATCTCTCGGCGTTGAAAGGAAGTTTCGAAGCACTACCGGTTCGCGAACGTGATTGGTCACTTAATATCTTTGTGAATTGCCTTTGTGGACACCCATTGATGTTTTTGAGCATAAAAGACAAAGAATATTTTCTCCTTTGGCAAACACCTCTTATTACCATTCATCATGAGAGAGGATCAACATGTTTCCACCCTTTTCCGCCAGATGTCTCTTCAATAACAATAATGATGTTGGCGACGAAGCACGTACATTATTGTTCATTTTGTTCATTCAATAAAATGTCCAGCAAATGTTTTTACTATGCAGAGGCGAACGCAAGAGGGAGGGGGGTTACCGGGTTTGAAACCTCCCCCCCCCCTTGAACTTAAAAAATGACATAGATATTTAGATCTGAGTATTTATTTATTCACAATCGTTTTCCCTCCTCTAATTTTTTACTATCAGAGTAACAAAGTCTACATCGACGTAAGACATAGTCCTCCTACCCTCTCCTTCAATATAATCCCTGTGCTTGGTGCTGCTGCACGTTCGAATTATAACAATGCTATCTTTATTTTAGAGAGACCTACCGCCTAGTACCGTCCCTATAATAAAATGAAGCCGACACAACATGAAATTTAACTTGTAGTGAAACATATTGAAAAGATTGTTTCGACAGTTGTGCAGTGCAGATGTTAAATATTGTGCATTGTCGATTTTAAATTCATTTTAAGAGTGATATTAACCGTTCGTTAGTTTAACATTTTGTCCATTTGACAGTTCATATTTTTATATAAATATATAATACTATATTATATTAATAAATATGCTGTAACATAATAATAATAATAATAATAATAATAATAATAATAATAATAATAATAATAATAATAATGAGACAAAATTGAAAATATACCGATAATATAAATTGCAAACAATTTTAATAATGACCTTCCCCCCAACCCCTCTCTTGACAAAATTCTGCGTACGCCACTGTTACTGTGAACTTTCCTTGTATTGTGAGATAAAGCGATTGTCTCTGACAAACGTGACGTCAAACCGGCATTGCGAGAGGAAAAGCGGTAATAAATTTATTCCTGTCGAGGCTGCGTTAGTGAACTCCATACAGTAGACATCAATTACTATTGTATAATACCCTGCATACTCACATATTCATAATGCCACAATTAAATGAACAAATGCTTTAGTATCGATAATTGTTTGGAACGTCAGTTAACTATGACGTCACTTGTAACTGTTAACTGCTTTTGCTAGTGGGTACGATTCGAAAGCAAGCGGTTCGTGGTTCGATTTCCTGCAAGAGCCGAGATTTATGTTCATTCCTCGGACATGGGTATTTCCTCTTGTCCTCTGCGAGTCCCGTCATGTCTCCGAGGTGACCCTACATCGTTCCGACCGCATGGCCAGGGAAGCCAGGATGTGAGATAGTCTAGTGTTGGTCTAAAGAAAAAAATATTAATAACGTATTTAATATTAAAAACCTGTATATTTTTTCGTGGAACGTAAAAATTACATTCCATTATTTGCAATAAATTATATTAATTTTTTATATTTTGCCGGCGTTTTTCACATTACAGTCGTTTGCTGTCGTGCACACTGCACACAGCTTTGCCGAATGCACTACTCCGTCGGACAGGAGACAGGCCTATCGCGAGATGTGACGACAGATGAGAAGTGAGGATTGGGAAGGAGTCAGATCGTGTCCCTTCAAATTGATATTCTCCTAGCATTTGCTGGGAGAATAAAAGTTGAGAGTTAATTATTGTGTTAAATCGTATTGTGTATATAATTGTATTGTGTATTGTAATTTCATTGTGTATTGTTTATATTGTGTATACCACTGCCACCGGGTGCTTGCCCACTTGCAGTGTAAATACATACATACATACATACATACATACATACATACATACATACATACATACATACATACATACATACATACATAGGCTATCTTTACAGCACCGTGTTAGGTAAGTTCTTTATAATGTGAAAATTTCTATTTTTACGTTTGTGGAGTAGTAGTAGTAGTAGTAGTAGTAGTAGTAGTAGTAGTAGTAGTAGTAGTAGTAGTAGTAGTAGTAGTAGTAGTAGTAGAGTCACGAAGCTTGAGTTGTGAGGGTGCTAGGTACAATAGACTGTGCCGGTACTATTTCGCATTGTCTGTAATGGGGCGATATTAGCGATCCTAGTGGTTAGCAATTATCTATGGATGCATATTTACTACGTATTGAGCTTCGTGACTATATACTAGACTGTGGTAGCTGTGGTAGTAGGCCTACCGGTAATAGTAGTAGTAGTATTGGTGGTGGTAAGAAACGAGGAATTTAGAGAATTTTTACTCTCACATGTCAGCCTCTTGGACTTCTTGTGCTAGCCCTTAACCCATGACATGAATTGTAACGCTGCATTCTTGATAAATAGGCCTAACAGACCTGTCACATTTTTCCGTGGGAAAAGTTGCTGGTATAATACCTGTAAGAGCGACGACGACGATGATAGTTATGATCATGATGACTATGATGTTACAAAAAGTTAATATAAGTTACTACTGTAATACTGTATTTCAGCCGCATCTGTTAGCGCTCTAGTCTTCCATGCAGGCGGCGCAGGTTCGATCCCAGACCAAGACGTGATGGAATTTGTGAGGTGGAAAAAGCAAACCTTGTAGAGGTGTTTTCTCGGCGGCGTACTCCTTTCACCTTCTAGCATTCCATCAACACTCTTCAGCTTCCCCTCATTTCATCTATCATCTTCAATAATGGAAATATGCTGGGGTGAAGTTGTAGGGGTAATACGGATTTCGATGTTGATATAGAAAGGGGTGGGGATGTCGGACCTATGGGGCTTATCAGGATATTCGTATGCGGACGAAACCTGGCTCTAGGGCAGGCGTCTCAAGGCCAACGCATAAAAGTTGGTATAGAGAGCAAGTATAAATAACATAGTCAGCTGAAGAGATAAGCGCAGTACCCGAAGATAGACGATCGCTGATTAATGTTATAAGCATGAGCGAGCTAAGTTGTAACTGTCGCGGGAGAAATGCCACAAAGCTGCACTTTTGAGTTGTACTGTCACTATAGACGGTTGTTTTCGGAAGGAATTTCTTAAGTAGTTTGCAGTAATAATAATAATAATAATAATAATAATAATAATAATAATAATAACAATAATAATACATTTATTTTCTAATTATATACTATCTATGAGAAAAAAGAAGACATATGAAGCATGAAGAACCATACATGTTACGTAATTATTTAAGCACCAGGAACTGGCCACCTAACTCCATTATCTCCTGGCCTAGTTGACTCATAAGTGGTGCCTTGTTGGTATCACTTGTGAGGTTCAGACCTGTCTTCGAACAGTTGACCAAACAATAATAATATTTCATTTCTAATAAAGATTTTTGGTATCGCTCTTTTTTTAAGTTTATACTATATTTAATAAAATAAAATTCAATTAAATAATAATAATAAAATTACAATAAAAACTTGTTGGTTGTTAAAGTAAGTATTCTTACGTTACGCTAATATTAATATATTAATTACAATAATAGTTAAATAATATATTTCGTAATGTTTTCAATAATTAAAAATAACCTAAACACCTTAGAAATTCACAAGCAATTATTTTAAATTAGAACTATTCAAATCTTAAATCTGATCTCAAATTCTTTTCTCAAGTCCTTCAGTATTTCATTATATTTGTTACACTGGTCTTGATTCAAATCAGGTAACAATTTTAGATTAATAAAGTGGTAACAGTTACCCACTGAAACTTGCGTCTCCCACAATTTCGCTTTCCCTATGAAAGCTTTTATTTCTTCATACATTTGCGGTAATAAGAACATTCTTTCCTCGGAGATGGACACAATGACTGACTGTTACATCGTAGCGGTTGCAGATGTCTATTCAAACGTCGCGGTCAATGACGTCATCCGGAGATACACGAACTTCTCCTGCATCTTGTTCCACTCTTACATTGAAAAAGAGAAAGAGGAGGAAGTGCTCTGAGAAGGCCCTATTGAGACGTCTGCTCTAGGGGCTGAGGCAGGATGGCCCCGTCCACCTATCATCGCCGGTTGATAAGAAAGGGCTTGAGGCTCCGGACCCCTAGAGCTTATAACGCTACTCGTCCGCGAAATGGGATCTGCCACTATCATGGGCTAGGGCCATCTGTCAACGTCAGCTGATCATGAAGAGCTTCAAGCTCCTGTAGCAAACAAATCAGTCAGCTAGAAAAATGTTTTTCGATTTTCACTGTTGAAAACAAGTAGACATGAAACAACTCCTGGCTGTCTGTGTCCCCTGCGGTGGCTGAGTGGTCAGACCTTCCACCTGTCACGCAGGCGATCCGGGTTCGAGTCCCACAAGTTCGAGTGACACTTGTAGCGGACAAGGTCGTAGTTTGCGGGTTTTCTCGGGTTCTCCCGTTTCCCCATATTAGGCATCTACATCATTCCGTCAACATTTCTCCATTTCGTCATCATTCTACAGCATTCTCCGAACACCGGCTGGTCTAGGAACGAGGGGGTTACCTGTTCGAAACCTGGGTACGCAGCGAACCTTAGTGTAGTCAGCCGGTGTGCGTTTGGGAATGTGCCTAGTTTGAGGAATACCGCAATAGAGCGTAAGAAAAGATCGCAGTGCTGGATCGTACAGTAGATTATTTAGTCCTGACAGTCTCCGGCAATGTGCGCCTGGGTCAGGAGAGTCCATTTAGTTACGCCAAGGGTGTTTGGGTTAGTTACTCGCTTGCCTTCGAAGCGATCGGATGTCATGCGTGCGGTATAGCGGTATGTTTCTTGGACAATTCGCGGGTGCTCGTGTAAAGGGGGTTAAGTCAAATTGCAAGGTATGTAAACTTCTCTCCTTTGGTACTGAACAAAACCCCTTTGTCACAAAATACGGAGCACTGTAACTGCATCATGGATGGAAGAATGACTTAACCCCTTTAACACAAGAGAAAAGTAATTGTGGATAGTTCAAATCTATACTTATTCCAGTTTAGCCAAATCAACTTAACCCCCTTTACACGAGCACCCGCGAATTAAGCTGTACTGCAGTCCTTTACCGACCGCTCGCCCTTAACTCTACTCCGGAGCTCTCCCCTCTACTCCTATTACTTCCCCTCTTTCGCGTCGCTGAGCTGTCAGGACTAAATAATCGGTCTGTAGTGCCCCCTACCGAAATTCCATTCCATTCTTATCAAGGGCTAGTTGGTTGTAGCAACTCATCTGAGTCAGTTTCAATCAGTCTTTTTTTTTCTCTCGCTCTCTCTTATTCGGATGAGAGACACCAAGGCTTACGCTGCAGCCTGAGACTTATTGTGCTTACTACTCCTTTTCTGTGAATGACTGAATAGCTGAACGGACGCGTTCTTTTACAAACACAGCATGCCGCACCTTGAACTGAACCCGGGCTAGTATGGATCTTGATATGTGAAATAATGACTGTGAAATGAGTCCTAGGTCCAACGCCGAAAGTTAGCCAGTAAATTCTACTTCAATTGGTTGAGGGAAAACCCCGGAAAAAAACTCAACCATATACCTTGTCTAACCAGGATTTGAACCTGGGCCCGCTCGTTTCACCGTCAGGTCTGCTAACCGTTACTCCACAGCGGTTGACTTGAAGTGTGGGCCTAGCCTTAAGCCTTTGTTCAACAAACACAAGTACTGAGATTTGCTTACTTATCTTACTACTTTCTAAACGATCGTAACCTGTAAAGAATGAGAGCAATGGAAAGGGGAACCCCAATCATATTTTGGCACAAATCCCACGTGAAGCAACCGGTTTGATCTCGTGAAAAGGCACCGCACAATATGTATGACGCAGATACTTGCGCGTTCGCGGTGACGGCTTCCTTCTCGAGCAGTCCAAGCGGGCTGACAAACCGGTTGTGTTGCGATGTCTGTACGTCTACAGTACAGTCCCTTCCTCCTCACGCGAATCTCACGCATGCGGGTCAGGGCTGCTGCAAGTCAAGGGGAAATAATGTTCTGTAGTATGACTCCCCTGAACACCTTTCAGACCCATTTCTACTACTTCTTAAGCAAACCTCCAACTGAGTATACCGTATGTTCCATGTTCCATGCAGGAAGACGCCTGGCCACGCATGCAGTACGTATTTTCACCCAATTTCCAGTGCAAAATGTTATCATTGTAACAGTAGTCTATTTCTAGCATTATGTAGAGAGTGGAAGGGAACCAATGAGTTACATTAAGGAGTTAGGTACAGCTTACAGCAGTAAAATTTTTGGAAATATTCAACATTTTTTCCTCCATTACTGTATTTTGTACAACAATGAAAATTGGTATGTGTAAAACACTATCCTTCTACTACACGAAATTAATATTTTTACGATTTAAAAAAAAAATTATATATATATATATATTTTTTTTTTCAAAATTCATAATGGTGGTAGTTCACTGTGCAATGATGAAGCTTTTCCCTCATAACTCATAAACTTTTTCATGATCTCTCTCTTTTATTTTATTGCTGAAACTTATGTTTACAATATCATGCTCTTTCAACTACATTGCTTAATAAATAATATATATTTTCATTTTGTGTTAGAAGAAAATACTGATATTTGACCATTTTTAATGGATTTATTTTTTATCAGATAATCTATCAAAGGTAGAGAAGTGATCTTGCATTATATTGTAGATATGATATGCATAAATACACACAAAATATTTTATGACAAAATGTTGGATAGTTTTTGAGTTATGTGGGAAACGCTTCATCACTGCACAGTGAACTGAATTAAAAAAAAAAAAGTAAATAATTTTTTTTTTAAATCGTATAGTATATAGCAGAAGAACAATGTTTTACACATGCTAATTTTCATTATTGTACAAGATACAATATTGGACGAAAAAAATGTTTAATATTTCCAAAATGTTACTGCTGTAAGCTGTACCTAACTTTGTCAAATAAGTGTTTTGATACGTCCAATAATTTTGAGAACGCGAAATGTAACGTGTTGTAACGCTGCAAAGAGTACTTCAGGTTATTGCTCCGCAGTCACTCATTCCGCAAGACATGCGAGAGGGGAATGTAAACAGATACGACCCGATCAAATTATTGTACATCAAAACGTAAAGTAATGAATAAATTAATTTACGCAAACGCTTTGGTTTCTAACATTCTTTATTAAGGCTGGTTCACAATAAACAGGGAACGGACACGACAACGATAACGAGAACAGAAATAATGTTAAAATAATTGTATTTAAATGTGTGCATTTACAATAGTTAATGGTGAATGTTCGCATTTAAATACATTTATTTTAACAATATTTCCGTTCTCGTTCTCGTTGTCGTTTCCGTTTCAGGTTTATTGTGAACCAGCCTTTACGCTATAATCTCTTTAACTCTAAATTTAATACTATGAAACTTATGTAACACTCACAGTTTCTGTTGATTTCTTTGCTTTTTTCTTAATTACAAAATAGTAAAGAATACACATTCTTGTAAAACAAAACAATTTCCATCAAAAATTGCTTTATATATTATGTAAAGTCAAAATAACATTGTTACGAATAGAAAAACTGTAACTCAATCTGCATTTGTTATTATCTTTGAAGAAATTAAAAATTAATTCGAAAAGGAAATCAAATTTTCAGTAATATTACGTAATGTGTTAAGTGTTACTTATGTATAGTAATTTTATCGAAACCTATCTGATGAGTAAGGTTCGGATAAAGTAGCTGTACCAGGATAGGCATCTTTGGTCCATGCATTTTGTTTACTAACATTAACTAGTTGTCTCTTTGTCCCCCACTGTCCATTCACTGATGTTTTAGCTAGGGAGTGGGGAGCGCTCTCCCGAGCAGGTAGAGTTTTAGCTAGTGAAAGGTGGTAGTGTTTACCTAGTCTGAAGCAAGGCAAGGTCTTATCCTATACAGCTATATAGCCTATCCTGATACAGCTACTTTACCCAAACCTTATTGATGAGACGTTTTTGTTTACATTCTCCTCTCGCAAGTCTGGCAGATTGGAGTTACACTCACCCCATTGCGAAGAAATGACCTCAAGGGGCACTGGTACTCTTTGCAGCGTTACAACGCGTTGCATTTCGTACTCTCAAAAATATTGGACGTATCAAAAATATTGGACGTATTTGACAAAATTTGTTCGCATTGATTTTACCTATTGTATGCTTCGTTCCATAATGTCTGACAGACAACGTAAACATTGCTGACAGAGGAGGAGAGAAGTATAATTGCTATTCAACCAATGGCAGAGGTCTCAGTCCACGCTTACCTTGAAGTTGGGTGAGGTAGAACGCTTCAGACAGTCCAACTTCAAGATACGGGATGTGACCTCTGCCATTGGTTGACTAGCAATTATCCTTCTCCCTTCGTCTGCCGGCAATATTTACGTCGCCTGCTACACATTATGGAACGCAGTATAGGTCTCAGGTTACGTGCATTGTCTGTTATTTTTATCTTTTATGAAAGTGTGGAAGAAACCGTATGACACAAATGTCACTTGCCAAAGGGGGAAAACAATATTATTTTGAACTGAGAAACAAAGACAACAAGGATCATTATACCGACCATGACAAAGACATCATGGACCACGATAAAGACCACGACAAGGGTCACAACAAGTATTAAGGCATGGACCACAACAAGGACGACCACCTCGTGAACCTTATCGTGATCCTTGTCGTAGTGCCTACCGTGGTCTAAATCATGAGCCTTATCGTGTCCATGTCGATCCTTATCGTGGTTCATGTCGTGATCTTTATAGTGGTCCTTGTTATCTTTGCCATGGGCCTTCATTTGTCTATAGTAATCACACTAGAGGTTTTGATTTGTCTAGAGAAAATCAAAATTCGAGTGGGATGTAATCGACTATTACACGATTAGGAGGAAGTATATAAAGATTATAAGAAATAAAGTATTCATAATACAAAACAATACTAGTTGATTTTGCAGTGTAGGCTTTCACGGCCGGAGTCTATAGATGTAGATTCATTTTCCGGGCTGAGAGGCCGTGGTCTATTAGTTGGTTTTAGAGCCGCACTATAAATACGCTCGCATAACCAGACACAGGATCAGTTGCCTCAGGTACGCCGAGAAGAGTCTTGCGACCTCGGATATCACTCCACTGAAGATGTCTGCCGCAGTTGCAGACGAAACGTCTGGTATAAAACCAACTAATAGACCACAATACTAATTGACTTAAAAAATATTAAACTGTCTTGAAAATGCATTATTGTACCATCTCAACATTACAAATATTCCGCTAGATGGCAGTACTGTGTTATGATGAGGTGTTCTCTTGTTATCAGTTGCGACAACAATACAATCTTCATTGAACTTTATGGACGATTATTAGTCAAGATGGCTTTGTTGATTTAATTTCATTTTTATTAAAACAGTTGCATTCCACTTCAATTATAAATATATATTAAACAATCTCTGATACGTGACTATCCATAATCTCATACAGCATAAGCTGTAACATAACCTAAATAATATAAACAAGATAAATGAAAGAAACATTGTAACTAAGAATTATGAAATAAACATGAATCATTTTAAAATGTACACTTATTGAAAGTACAATGTTGAAAAACAAAGAAACAAATGCTAGGGAGGTGTTAAAAACAAACATATGGTAGGGAAGTGATGATTTTTTTTTTATTTTAGTAGGTTATTTTACGACGCTTTATCAAAAGCTTAGGTTATTTAGCGTCTGAACGAGATGAAGGTGATAATGCCGGTGAAATGAGTCCGGGATCCAACACCGAAAGTTACCCAGCATTTGCTCATATTGGGTTGAGGGAAAACCCCGGAAAAACCTCAACCAGGTAACTTGCTCCGACCGGGAATCGAACGCGGACCACCTGGTTTCGCGGCTAGACGCGCTAACCGTTAATCCACAGCTGTGGACGGGGAGGTGATGAAAATTGTAGGATAAGCAACCACGATTCATTGAAACACGTCGTTCCGTACAGTTTTATTGGTCAAAAATAGTATGGAGTAGTAGAAGTGTAATAGTCATTTCAAAACAACATCGTTTTCTCCACTTGGAAATTGACTTTTGTGCCACACGGTAGTAAATCTAGTCTTTATTGCAAGGTCTTAAAAAGCAGTACAGCAGTCTGACTGAAGAAATTGTTACTCAGGAAACAGAACAGAATTTGTAAAATATAGCCTGCCGTTAGGAAGTCGCCTTTCTTATTGATAGGCCTACTTTAGAACTCAAGATCTCACGTCCGTTTCGAGCCATTTTTTGTAATAAATTATTATCTATATTTTTCAGTCAGTTGTAAATATAATAATTTTTTGTCCACAGGTATACGCCCATTTTTTGGCATCCTAAAATAGAATTTTCGTGGATGATAAAAAGTTCACCGGAAAATTTTCTGGAGACCTCTCATTTAGACACAGATTTGCTTTACATGGCAAAAACATACATTTGACTCCTTTCGTAATCCCCACATAAAGAATTTATAGTATGTATTTTCATTATCCCTAAATATCCACTGACATTAGTCGGATCTGAGCGCGTGAATTTCGAATCTAATTCAGCCTCTTGGGGCAAGATAATTAACCCATCTATATTTCTACTTCAGTGTGCTTGTAAAAGTGTGTTTCCTACAAGAGTAAACAAGCTTTATGTTCAGAAATTAGTTGAACTGATAACTAAAAGTCAGAAAAATATCTGTCTGTCCGTCCGTCCGTCCGTCTACCTACTTACCATTATTATTATTATTATTATTATTATTATTATTATTATTATTATTATTATTATTATTATTAAATTTGTTTATGAGCAATGACAATCTAAACTCATTCTGGAGACCAATAGATGGTTACCATTATCTTGCTGCACAAGTTCCATGTGAATTCTTTAGGATAAGAACTGAATCTCTGGTGTGCAGAGACGGCGCACTAATCACCGAGTCTGGCGAAGATCATTTTGCAGCGGGTTATATTTATTATGAGGCTCATACACACCGAAGTACAACGAAATTATATAGTATAATTTATCAGACTTTTTGTATTTGTGTTGACGTGTTGTCTGAAACATGTCCTCAGGGCACCAGCAGTTCGCTGGATGACATTGTGAAATACTGCTTCAACACGCAAAATGAATAAAAAGCACGTCTTGCGCCAGTAAATTGTTGAATTGCAATAGAAAATGTCTAAGTATACCTTTAGTTATTTTAAAAATCCCAGAATTCAGTTGCACGCAAATGAAGACGTAGTGTGTGCCACTCTTCTAATGTATTTTTTCTTTTTGCTCTCTCAATCGGCGACTTTTCGTCATTCTGACTTCTTCAAGGATTCAGATCTAACTTACTCGTGTTGTGCAATCTTATATAGCTCACATGAAGGATCATATTAACATCGGAAATAATATTTCAGCTTTGAGATGCCATTTAACATGTAGACCTCAATTGCCGGTCCAATTCGTCCCAAATGTGCTCATGGGATTGAGATCAGGAGTCTGTGCAGGCCAGTCCAACCGGTGAGCATTATCGTCTGCATACCACTGCATAGTAGCCGCCGAAACATGGGACCGATTTCCATTACCCAACTGAGTGTCATGTTGCAAGAGGAATGGCGCCACATTCCAGTGGATATCCTACCCAAACTAGTGGAGAGCTTGCCTGACAGGGTGGCTGCTGTTATAGTAGCAAGAGGTGGTACCACGAGGTTCTAAAGGGACAAAAACAGTTCCCAATTCCTTTTTGGTAGATAGTGTATATTGCTGAGATGTCTTCCATAACTAGAACATTTTGAAGAGACAGTCAATTATTTTCCTTCCAATGTAGATGGACTTGACCTGGATGAAATAATTTATTTTGTAACATTTTTTGCTTGAATAAATATGTGACTTCCGGAAAAATAGCAAAGTGGAATGAAGAAAATGCTGATATTTGCTCAAATGGAGAGAAATTTTTTTAATTTCCTCTGTGAGAAAGATTACTATGCACAATTCCAGACATTGATTGCATTATTTCCGTGTCTTCCTGGAAGTAATTAGTATGCAATTTAAGGGAACATTCCCTTACAAATTGGGCTTTATCCACTACAAACAGAACTCCTTCATTGCCGAAATTTGAACTCGGGTTCACCGTCACCGTAGTCAGCACTCTGCCAATTGTGTGACGACAGATGAGATTCCTAAGATGACGCAACAAAAAGCAAGTAAGCACGGGGAATCCCAGAGTTAAGACAACTCGACGTCTTGAATATTCAGAGATGACCAACTGGAACGCTGACAAGAATTCAAAGGGAAGCGACACTCCTTCGCTTCTACTGACGTTTCCAGAATGGTGGAATTTCATAAACTGGAGGAAGGAAGGTTGAATTTTGTTAATTGAATAACAGAGACAACTGCTCAGCGGCATTTACGCACAAACAGATGTCACACTTCATTCATACATTAGCTAGTGGGTGCTTCCACTGACATGCACAGCAATATACTCTAGTTCTTAAGAGATAAGCAGCTTAACATAATAGCATTATACTTCTTTTACCTACTTCTAAGATTAAGGCTGGCTTTCAAAGCCTTATACAGAAACAACAAATATGATACAGAAGTCAAGGTTATATGTAATTTGCTAGTGCTAGACACAAAAAATAAATACAGCGTATCTTCTTACAAAGATTTCAAGATTGTATAATCACCCATCTATCAAAAATATCAATAAAACGAGAAGATGACAACCACTCGTGATTATTTAAATACAGAGTGATCCGTTTGAGTATGGATAAAATAAGAACACTGTAAAACATTTACTACTGAACTTTATTTGTTGAAACTTAGTGCATACAACACTGAAAGATGGGAGATTCCTCAGAGCTCAACATGACCCTCATTGGGCACGCTGCACAACTCATAACGGTGATACAATTCAGCCCATGTCCATTGTAACATAAGAGGGGTGGTTTGTTGAAAAGCGTGAGTAATTTTTACTCTCAGATAATCAATGTTCCTGGATTTTTGTGAATAGACAATGTCTTTAACAAAACCCCACACGAAGAAATGGAGAGGGATTAGATATGGGGAGTTTGGGGGCTAAGCCAAGAGATAGCAGCTTCTCGTACTGAGTTTCGCCTGGGACCTCCTGCATATTTTTTTTTTAAACACAGAACGTGCTTCTACAAACGTTCGATACCACAACATTACGGAATCGTATTTAGGTACATTACGCACACCATACCCACGTCGAAATTCCCTTTGAACTCTTTTAACACTCACAAATTTGATTTGTAGTAGCCGTTTTAATCATCTACGATTCTCATTTGTCCTTTCAGATTATGTAGTGTTGATTGTACTATATTATGGAAACTCCCATCTTTTAATCATAATATAACCAGCAAGAAATTTTTCCTATCATAATAGTTTTATAATAATAAATTAATATTATCCATACCCAAACGTTTCAAACTGTATTTGTTGTAAGTCAAAAGTTTACAAACATTGTAAAAAAATCGAGCTGTTAGAGTACACGATTACCACACTGAAGACCGGATTCAAATCCCTGGGAGTCTTAGTGAAAATTCTGGTGGACAAAATGATATGTAGAAAGGCTTTCTCGTATGCTATCCTTTATACTTACTCACTTATGACTTTTAGAGAACCCGGAGGTTCATTGCCATCCTCACATAAGCCTGCCATTGGTCCCTATCCTGAGCAAGATTAATCCAGTCTCTACCAACATATCCCACCTCCCTCAAATCAATTTTTATATTATTCTCCCATCTACGTCTCGGCCTCCGCAAAGATCTTTTTCACTCCGGTCTCCCAACTGATATTTTTTTTCTGAATTCGTCCATACGTGCTACATGTCCTGCTCATCTCAGACGTCTGGATTTAATGTTCATAATTATGTGAGAATTAAGAAACCTTACGTCACAAGGAAAATGTTGGAGAAGATGGAGAAGAGGAGAAAATGGAAAAGCATCACCACAGAAGAAGGATTGGAATAAACTGATGGAAATAATAAAGAAAAATTGGTGTGGATTGGAAAGAGAAAAAACTATTCAGTAATCTTTATATGAAACAACGAGTCAAAGTCAGGATACGAGAAGAAATGTCAGAAGGAAGTGAAATTGGGAGAGCAGTACGTCAAGGATGTCCTTTATCACCTACCCTGTTCAACATCTACTTGGAGAATTTAGTAAAGAACTGTTTTCAGAACATGGGAGGAGTGATAGTAGGAGGAAGAAGAATAAAGTGCATAAGATTTGCTGATGATATGGCGCTGTTAGCAGAAGAGGAATTGATACTAAAGGAATGCTACTGGAGCTAAATGACAGCTGTGAGCAGTATGGGATAAAGATAAAAGCAAATAAGACGAAGAGCATAGCAAAAAAAATATAGAAGATAAACTTTCGAATCCTAAATGAAGCAGTACAGCAAGTGGACAGAAAGTTGGGGTGTACTATAAGGAGTAACATGAGCTGCTACCAAGAAGTCAAAAGGAGAATAGCAATGGCTAACGAAGTTTTTAATAGAAAAAAGAGCATTTTCTGCGGACCTCTGGAGAAAGAAGTAAGGAGGAGACTAGTGAAGTGCTTTGTATGGAGTGTGGCATTGTATGGGACAGAAATATGGACATTACGACCAAGTGAAGAAAAGCGAATGGAAGCATTTTAAATGTGGATATGGAGAAGAATGGAACGTGTGAAGAGGACAGACAGAATAAGAAATGAAACTGTGTTGGAAAGAGTAGGTGAAGAATAAATGATACTGAAACTGATCAGGAAGAGGAAAAGAAATTGTTTGGGTCACTGGCTGAGCAGAAACTGCCTAGTGAAGGATGCAATTAAAGGAATGGTGAACGGGAGAAGAGTTCTGGGTAGAAGAAGATATCAGTCATAGACGACATTAAGATATATGGATGATATGAGAAAACGAAAAGGAAGGCAGAAAATAGGAAAGATTGGAGGAAGATGGGTTTGCAGTGAAAGACCTGCCCTTGGGCAGAACACTAAATGAATGAATATCAAGCTGAACAGCAAGAAAGGAAACATTCTTAAAACCATGACGGAAAAATACAGACGACGTGATATGACATGGATGCATTTTTTTAAAGAAGTGAGCTATAAGTTTTTTTTCCACAAATTTAAAACAAACGAAGCTATTGATTTAAGAAGTACCGATTTACTGCAACAACACTTTTGACCAAATCTACGTAATGTAGACAGTCCTAAGTCTGTTAAACTGGGAAGGAAAATGCCGATGCACTTCAGTCCCTTTGGACCCAATTCGGATGTAACCGGGAGCCAATTCGGATTTTTAAATTTTATAATCTAGGAGCCAATCCGGAAAATGGGAGCCAATTCGGATTTAAATTTTTATACTCTAGGAGTCAATCCGGAAAATGGGAGACAATTCGAATTTTAGAATTTTATTCACTAGGAGCCAATCCGGAAAATAGGAGAGAATTCGGATTTTAGAATTCTATAATCTAGGAGCCAATCCGGAAAATGGGAGCCAATTCGGTTGTACCCGTGTAGTCAGCCAGTGTGCGTTGAGAATGCGCCTAACTTGAAAGTTAGCGCAATAGATCTTCAAAAGTCGTAGTGCCCTCCCCAAAAATTAAATTAAATTCAAGCAAGAAATGGATGTAGGTATGCAATGTACAAAATACAAAAGAAACCATAGCTTTTTTTTTGTGTTTAATAAATTAGGAAATTGCTGGCATTTAATTGTACAAATAAATGAGCTTACAGATTGTTAACAATAACAGCTTGAATGTTACATCATGCAATATGGAAACAGTATCAAGGCTATCCTTGATAAATTATTTCCATAAATTAAGAACATGGCTGTAATTTCTGAACTATTAAAGATACATGCATTAAATTTATAACACACATTCTCTAGTCTATTACGAAACTTTTTCCTGTAACAGAATTGTAATTGATTTAATTTTAAAATTATGTCTGTCTGTTTGCAAAAATGTAATAAAAGAGTGGTATTAAATTGTAATTGTTTATTTTACAAATGTATAGAGTAATAACAAAATTCTGTTACAGACGGTTTGTAGAGCACGCTTTTACAAGTAAAAAAAGTTTGAATTTATCTTTAAAAATGGCTTAGATATATCGATTTTAGTAAAACCCTGCATTGGTACATTCTTTTTTAAAATCTGGGCCCCCAAATAATTTTTTCAAAATATTTATATTTCGTTGAGTTCAGGAGGAGTACCATAGAGAAGGATATCTACCCCCTTTTGCGGCAAGGAAGAAGACGCGTTCCATATATTATTAGAATGTCAAGAAACAGACAATACAAGTAAAAGGTGGATAAATAATAAATTTTGAATATGAATAGATATGTAGCATATAAGAAAATATGTAATATAACTAGTATAAGAGAGTTAAATAAATGGGGAACATTTTTTAAGGATAGTGAAGATGAAATTGGAAGAAAAAGTTAAAAGTAATGGTATATTAAATTGATTTTGTAGTGTGTGTGTATGTTTTTAGTTGTGAGACGTGGCATAGATGATTAAAATTGTAAAGTAAGGCAGATCTGAGGTAATATAGAATAATTGTAACAGGTCTGTCTTACAGATATGTGATAGATGAATAAATATATCATATCATATCATATCATATCATATCATATCATATCATATCATATCATATCATATCATATCATATCATATCATATCATATCATATCATATCATATCATATCATCTCATCTCATCTCATATCACGTCACGTCACGTCACGTCACGTCACGTCACGTCACGTCACGTCACGTCACGTCACATCACATCACATCATATATCATATCATATCATATCATATCATATCATATCATATCATATCATATCATATCATATCATATCTCATATTTGGTTGAGTTGCTATAACCATGAGCTCTCTACATACAAAAAATTAAAATTTTACACCAAATAGGAATAAAGTTTCAAAAAACATCGTCCTCTCCCCTGAAATATTTTGGCATTATTATCGTTGTCATCACACCTTTGAAAAATTGAACCCTACAACTACATCCGTCCTCACTTTTGATACAGCCTTGAACATAAGAAGTTCGTTGTAGCAGCGGAATTTCGTGGTCATTTTTCATTTGTAAGCATGACTACGGAAGACTTACGTAACCCTTTAAGAAAATTATTGTACACAGACTAGGTCCTCATGGAAAGGAATTAACTTTCCAGCTCGTTGCCTGGAATCGAATGCTGATCCACTAGATTTGTTACCTGTAAATATACTGTACTGTAGACGAAAAGTTTAGATAGCTGTAAGGTGAAGGTCTTGAGATAACAACTACTCGGCTTTGGTTCTTCTTCGAGCTTATTAATTATGAGAGTAAGGCCTCATTATAGATAAAAAGATTTACTTCATTTTTATGACTTAAGTCTTGCGGGTTGAAGAATGTGGTGTTACTGTAACTATAAAGAAAGCATACAATTCCAAGTAAACCTTTAGCAACATGTTTATCCTAATATCATTACTATATTCCGTAACGAATGTTAGACAAGACGGCAGTGGCGTAGCCAGAAAATTAAGATAGGGAAGCGGCTAAGTTTTGGGAACATCAATTAACAAATTTACCCATGTCTTACATGCAACATATTTAAAAGGCAATAGTAATTGAAGATCTCCCCGGAATAAGGGTGTAACCAATAAATAAATACTTAATTTTTCAGGCAAAACGAAAATAATTTCAGGGGGATATTTCATTAGGCCTATAGGTAGGTATTTCTAGCAGATCTATTTTATTAATCAAGGATACAAGTTTATTCAGCTATTGGATGCCATCATTATTATTTTAAATGAATGCTTCAAAATCACTTTTTCCACCCTAGTCACATATTAATTAATTTGATGTTACATCCTTTTTTCTGGGGAGGTTTTCAATTATTATTGTTTAATACTAAGAAAAATAAAATCAATTTAAGCTCCTCAAAGATTGTTATAAAGCAAACTCCTTCTCCGTCGTTGCAGAGTGAATCAACATACATTCATTCATTCATAGTGTTCTGCCCAAGAGTAGGTCTTTCACTGCAAACCCTGCATTTTCTAATCTTCCCTATTTTCCGCCTTCCTCTTAGTCTCCGTGTGTGATCTATATATTTTAGTTTAACGTTGTCTACCATCTTATATCTTCTTCTGCTCCGAACTTTTCTCTCATTCACTATTCCTTTAAGTGCATCCTTCATTAGGCAGTTTCTGCTCAGCCAGTGACCCAAACAATTTCTTTTCCTCTTTCTGATCAGTTTCAGTATCATTCATTCTTCACCCACTCTTTCCAACACAGTTTCATTTCTTATTCTGTCTGTCCTCTTCATACGTTCCATTCTTCTCCATATCCACATTTCAAATGCTTCCATTCGCTTTTCTTCACTTGGTCGCAATGTCCATATTTCTGTCCTATACAATGCCACACTCCATACAAAGCACTTCACTAGCCTTTTCCTTAGTTTTTTTTTTCCAGAGGTTTTTTTTCTATTGAAAGCTTCCTTTGCTATTTCCATCCTCCTTTTGACTTCCTGGCAACAACATGAAAATGTTACTACTTTACTTAGAGTACACTACAAATATTTGAAACTGTCCACTTGTTCCATTGCCTCATTTGGAATCAGCAACATTTACTTTCGACTAAAATTAATAGTAAGTTAATAGAGTGGCATAATTATTCTTTTACCCTTCGCAATGTCTTATATAAGTTTGCAGTGCCACCATCTCGAAACACAAGAGAGTAGCCGAAGACGTGTTACAATGATTATTAGAGGAGAAAAATTCGCTTCGGCCCCGAGGATCGAACCCGGGCCCTTGATTCTACGTACAAAGTGCTCTAACCACTGAGCTACGCCGAAGTTCAATCCACAGCACCGGATCGAATCTCTCTCAGCTAGTGTTTTTCCCTTTGTGGCCTGACTCCAAGTTCCGACATATATGTTGACATATACCATTAAGTCAACTGCCATTATACAAGGAGCGCACTCAACTGAGTGATTTGGTGGCCGGGATTCCACAGTAATATGCACTCTTGGGCGAATAATCTACGTAAAGATTAATTTTTGGTCCTACAGAATATATCTGTTATGGTAACAATGAAAAAGACCCGGGTTTGATCCTCGGCGCCGGAGTGAGTTTTTCTCCTCTAATAATCATTGTTACCGCAACAGATACAGTATGTATATTCTGTAGGACCAGAAATTAATCTTTATGTGAAGACGTGTTCTTTTATAAGTTGATTGGACTTGAGAATTTCATCTAACATCAGGCATTTGTTAAGATTAAATTATTTTCTTAGACTAAAATGTTTCTCATCTTCATTTATTAACTAACATTTCAGAAAAATGTTTACAATAAACTTACTTGTTCTAAAATATAACTTTGTTACTAAAATGTTATTTTTTATGGTTCCTCGCCGAAAGAAGTCGATTATTTAAGAATCTTTGAAAGGGATTTTTATTTGTGTGTGTTTTTATGCCGAAAACGTCAAATATTGTTCAGGAAATATAGTTCTACTTTAAGTTACTTGTTTCACTACTCATTCTGATCAAGCGGTTTGCATAAAGATAACAGCCGAGGGTCGATGATACATGAGGAACTATTAGCAGCATGTGTCTCGGTAATGATTACATGCCAGACTGACAGTTTCTGGTCTCTCACTAGACAAGAGGTTCAGCAATATGATTGGCGCTGTTCGGCATGTGTGTCTGTTACGTGGCAGATTGAGGAAACATTATCAGTGTTTTTCAGTGAGGAATAAGATCCTCTTACTGGACGGATTGCCGAGGTCATTGAGGGGCAGATGAACAAGAATATCACCAGTGTTTCGCAAAAGAATAAATAAAAACATTGGCAGGAAATATATAACAGAGGAACACCTCTTGATTGACAGCTGTGTTCCTAGTAAATGAACAGACAGGGATACAAAGATCAGAAATGACATTCCTAAGGAGAAGAGAAGATTGTACAAGAGAAGACAGAAACAAACATGTAAGAAAGGAATAAAATAAAATTAAAAAAACACACACTTACAAAGGGTGCAAATCTGGGTTTTCAGGTATAGCTCGCTGTGAAGCAGACTAGAATAATTTCAAGGGAAAAATTGTTCCGGGGCCGGGTATCGATCCCGGGATCCTTCGCTTAGCGCACGAATGCTCTACCGGCTGATCTACCCAGGAACTACACCCGACACCGTCCCAATTTTTCCCTTTATATCCACACAACTCAAGTGGGCTGACAAGACACCAGAAACCCAACTTCGAGTGCACACAAACTCTATGCGACTTAAATTGTGGTTTTCTGTTAACGTACCTACAGTAACGTATATATTATGCAAATCTGATTTTTCAAGTATAGCTCCCTGTGAAGCAGACTTGAATAATTTCAAGGGAAACAGTGTTCCGGGGCCGGGTATCGATCTCGGGACCCTTCGCTTAGCGCACGTATTTTCTATCGACTGAGCTACCCAGGAACTTAGAAAGGGTGTCCCAGAAATCTGTGAATTACATTTAAAAGGTGGTAGAAGAGGCCAAAACACTTTTTGTCAGAGAACTTAAGGTAGGCGTCGCGTTCTTAATTCGCTTGACGCCATTAAATTTGGGAGTTCTGCGTCAAAAAACACTTCACTCACAGTGAGCACCACTGAACTCTGAACAGAGCTCACAGGGATGAACCATTGTCTGTAGGACTCTCTCGAAGATCCCGGGAACAGAATGTATCCAAATGCAGCCAAATTCCTGTTTCTTTGATTCTCCTCAACATTTAATAACAATTATGGTTATTATTATTTTGATTGATATAGAAAATATTTCATTTGATGCTAATCTTGTGAGTAAACTAACATACTCATATAACACCATAAGAATAACTCCAGACTGGTGAGGTCAGAAGATCTTGGTGGCCAAGCAACAGGTCCGTTACGACCAATCCACCTGTCTGGAAAGACATTGTCCAGGAACCGCAAGAACAGTATTTGTGAAATGTGCTGGGTGGCCATCATGCTGAAACCATATAGCTTGTCTTACCGTCATAGGAACCTGCTCCAGTAAAGGGAGGAGGGTTTCTTGGACAAGGTGCAAGCAGGTTTCTCAATTGAGACATAGCAGTTGAACAAACAGCACTGCAGACTCTAACGCCGTCTAGCGGGCTAAGAACGCGACACCGGCCCTAAGTTGACTGACTAAAAATGTTTCTTTTGGCTTCTTCTATGAGTCCTTAAATTTAATACCTGATCTTCTGGGACATTCTGTATAACGTATATGAATACATATATGTAACCCTCGGCCTGGGTAACGTAGCCAGTATAGCGCTGGCATTCTGTGCTCGAGGTTGCGGGTTTGATCCAGGCCTAAGTGTGGCATTTAAGTGTGTTTAAATGCGACAGGCTCATGTCAGTAGATTTACTGGCATGTAAAATAACTCCTGCGGGACAAAATTCCGGCACACTGGCGACGCTGATATAACCTCTGCAGTTGCGAACGTCGTTAAATAAATCATATTTATATGTAACCATACATATATACTTAGATATACACATGTTATACACCTCTGACTGAGGTTCTGAGTGATATGTATATCTATTATCAGGCAGTACATCTCACTTGACGATATGTGTCAGAGGAAGAACAAATTGTTTGTATGCATCTGAAGTCTGATTAGTGGAATATATAGCTAATCGGCGATGTATGCATTGGAAAGGGAAAGGAACTGGTCACCCTACCCCATTATCTCCTGGGCTAGTTGCCTCTTGAGTGATACCTATTGGTGTTACTTAAGAGGTTCAAACTTGTCTTCGGACAGTTGACTAAAAAACAATAACATATGTTATATGCATGTGATACGAAGTATGACTATTATGTTCGAGAATTAATTCTGTAATTTTTCTGCTCTTCAGTGTCTTAAGGTCGAGCATTCAAAGGGTAATGATTTGTCGAATGTTACGACTTTATTGTAATACATTTGTGGATTCTTATTTTTTCAAACTGGTTTAGCAATTCGTTCCTTCTTGTGATTTTCATCGTGCACTGAAGTAGCATGTGATGTATAATTCCTTCGCTTTATGCCAGGATCTGGACCACACTGGATTCAGGTAGGTGGAATCTGTGGAGATTTGTTTCTGAGACGAGGTTAAGGATTCTAGCCACGTGCAGTAAACGTGACTGCCAATCTTGGAATGTTGTAGAAACTGGAATTGAATACTCCCCCGGAATAAGGGTGCATGGTTTCGCTATGTATTTAGACCCTTATGCCGGGGGGGGGGGGGTATTCAATTGTTGGGCTCTTTTATGATGTCATAATTTTTATTTTGGTTGTTCTCCAATCTGCTATCCACAGTCTTTCATGAAGTCATGATTCACAATGCTAAGAAAGTGTGGCTTCAAGCTCGTGAATGATCCCAATGAAGCTGAGAATCTAAAAGGTAGACCATATGTGTATTCAGAGGTCTGCAAAAGCCCAACTTTTTATGCTAGGTACGGTCCGGCCTTTTCACCACTGAACCGAATACGACCGAGCAGGGTTTGTTTACAAAAGTATTCCCCGAGCCCGCCTGAAACTCCAAAGTATCCAAAGAGCTAGGTAGAGATATTAGTATTAAAAATAGACTTCTGGGTATTCCACCCTGTCCTGGAACATTTTCAACGTTTTGGAACTACAGTCCCAAACATTCTTTATATTTGACTAAGTATTGGTAGGCCTACAAGGCTAACGAATTATCTTTGAATATGAGTAAAACTCAAGAATTGTTATTCTCCTTGCAACCTATACCTGATCAAGACCGTCTCCAACTAGACCTGATGCACAAACTCATGCAAAGCTTCTTAGTCTAACATTGGATCCCAGGCTCACTGGGAACCTCATATAAATACGTTGTGTAATATATTATCATGGGTGATATATTTACTGAGAGGTTTAAAATGCTTGGTGCCTAAGGAGTTTCTAAAATCTGCCTATTACGCTTTTTTCATAGTATAATGTCCTATGACATTCATCTGTGGGGACAAAGTAGCGTTGTATCGAAGATAGTTTTTTTTACAGAAGAAGGCCATTCGAATTCTTACATTTTCCAGTTATAACAGTCATTGTAAGACGTTATTTATTGCTGAAGGCATAATTGCAGTTATTAATCTGTACATTTTCCATTGTTTGCTAAGAACTAAAAACAATTTAAACTATTTTAATTGCAAGTCCAATATATACCCTTATTCTACAAGAACTAACCATCATCTTGTGTCATATGGTAGATTATTCAAGAGTAAGATATGGTACGTCCACCGTTGTGGCTGAGTAATTAGCGAGTCTAACTCCGAACCCAGCGGTCCCGGGTTCGATTCCCGGTCAGGACGAGTTGCCTGGGTGAGGTTTTCTCGGGGGTTTATCCCTCAGTCCTATCAGGTAACTTTATCAGGCGATTGGAACCCCACTCATCTTCGCCACTTCCTTTCCTCCCCCATCATCCTTTCCTCATCGTCCCGTTTATAGTTTTTCAGATCACTCTACAGGCGGCCTCCCGAAGCTGCTAACACTCTCGAGTGGCATCCGTGGAATGTACTTCAGCGAAGTTCGATGGCTTCTGCAATTGCACCCGAGGCGGACCTTCCCGGGGGAGGAGTTTGGCCTCGGACCGACATGTCGCGACAGGGAGGGCCTTGGGGGAATTTGCCGAAGCAGGAATGGTATATGGATTCTGTCAGCTGTAGGGACCGGTCGTTAAGGGAGTCATGTGGTTAGAGCGGTGCGCGTATGAGATCTGTGGCGTGCAACTCATTCCATATCGAGGATTAGCGCAATAGATCTCAATTGGTCGCAGTGCTGGGCCATCCGTGCCCCTCTCAGTTAAATTTCATTCCATTCCAAGATTTGGTACAAAATTTATGCCATTAACCTGTTTAACAGATTACCTCTCGAGGCCCACTAACTGGGTGCTATTCATAGACATTTCGCTAGCCTGCGCTACGAGCGTGCTAAACTATCCCCGGCTATCGACAGGATTCATATCATATCATATCATATCATATCATATCATATCATATCATATCATATCATATCATATCATATCATATCATATCATATCATATCATATCATATCGCTAACACTGGTTTATGAATACGAAAAACTTTAGTTCGCTGATCATCCACCGGAAGCCCACGCTAAGAATGTCTATGAATATGGCCCTGAGAGACTAAACACTTTTAGAACAAAATTATATTAGTGGTTTATACAAAATCCCTTTTATAGTCTTGAAGAATTTTATAATATTCCTTTAAATATAACATTTTAATTATTGTATATGTTGTATATTGACTATGTCCATAGCACTTACTTGGTGCTTATGGCAAATAAAAAATGATTGTGTTTATTATGATTAACGAAAGTTTAAGGCCATCTGTATTAGTGGGATATGTTTCTTTCTGGCTCTATATTTATGTTACACTTTCACGCTATTAATTTATAATGAATTTCATTGAAGATAATCCTAAGAAACTCACATTTTAGTACAAGAATGATAGTGATTGGGCAATTGGTCTTAAAAGAACAAAAACATCACATTTTCAGCACTAAGAATTTAACAACATAGTTTAAATCTAGTATTCTTGAAGTTAATGTAATTGTGTTTTAATCAGTGGCGGCCGGTGAGGCATTCTGGTGGTGGTGCCAAAAATGAAAAAAAGGTCTTACGCAAATTACCCTAGTGAAACTGATAATCGCAGCTCACGTTTACATTATGTTAAATAAAACACATTAATTAAACCAGCTATTTTACCAGGTGTATAGTTAATAATGTATCTAGTAACACTTCCAATAACATTTCCGAAACTAATAACGAAATTTACAGATACAGATAATGCAAAACTTTCACAGTATTGTTAGTCAAATACAAATAAATTTTATAACTAATAAAATTACTGGCAAAACACACGAGATAAACAGTGATATAAATAATAAACGAACACGTTTGCATTTCATTTAAGAGGCCGATGAATCCAAGGCAGCAGCCTGAATAACACATGTTCATGTCCAGCACAGATCTCATGTATCGTTAACAAAAGCATCAATACTATAGCAACAGTGTAGCGATATTTAGTTGCCGCAAAATAAAACAAATATTACACAACATTAACAGTGTTACATAATATGAAAAAATATTTATCTTTCTAAAAAGAACCATGACTATCTCTGCATTCAATATAGTTAAACGGATAATACTTTACACATTCAAATCCAAGTTATGTGCATTAGTTTTGAATTGGCAACATTACATTAACATTTGGCGCGGAACTTTAACTTGTGTTTTCGTGCAAGTCTGCGGTTGATGATTTCTGCCTAATTTCGCTAGATGGCAGGGTTGTTGTCTCCAACAACCCTGCCATCTAGCGAAATCTCTGCATTACTGTGCTCTAGCGGGCGAAATATTAACTACTGAGTCAAACTGAATTCGGCTCAAAGCCTGCCATAAGAAACGTATATAAACTAGAATCAGTAGCCTTTTGTACAGTGTTATATGGGCGTAAGGAGTGCCACACAGATGTAGCTCCAAAGTTCGGAAAAACGCTGCAAGAGTGCGTCCCGATCTGTGCGCGCGCTCGTTCAGATGAAATACGAATAAAAGTGTAGAAATAAACGATTACAACTGCTTTTTATGATATTATTTTTTGTTTATTTCATTGGCGGTGCCATGGCACACTGGCACTACCCCAAAAGCCGCCCCTGGTTTTAATGTCAAATAATGACCCATCAGTTTGATATAGGGAAGCCAACTTTCTGCTGGATGATTCCTGGATGCAATTCAAATTTTACTTTCATGCTTACAAGAAAGTACTGACATAAAATAACAATAAATGCATACATATAAAATATTTAACAGCCTCCAGTGAAAGCCACAACACAACACAACACAATTAAAATTTGAAACAATGTACGGAAAATATTAAGTTTTTAATGACAAATCATCATTAATCCGCCTTAAGCCTGCATTTCCTTTCACTTTTTCCTGTAGAAATGATATTAGGATCCTTCTTAAAAATCGGGACAATTTCAGAAAGTGATATTCCAAAATTAAAATTTACTCGCAACTCTGTCTTGATCAGGTTTTGAGACAGTTTGTTTCTGTCTGTCAAGATATGATCGAGTAAACTGAAAATTATTTATAGAAGGCATTAAGATGTTGGAATTGACATTACATATGATAGACATAGTAATTTCAGTAATTCACGACATGTTACAGATTTCAGAAAAAAATGCACTCTAAATTTTATCCACATACTGTTCATACACATTTTTTAAGATTAGCCATGGGCGCAAAGGGGAAGTGAAAAGAAACTTAGAAACCCCCGCCGATGTCCTTTTCGCTTACACCGCCTTATAAACAAATTCACTGTAAGGCACTGTGCACCAGTGATGGATTTCAGGCGACCAGCGAGAGCCGAAAGTTCGTGTAAGCTATAATGTCCGCCTTATACAGTTCGTCACTGAGCAATGCTTACCTTACTGTCTACTCGTATCGGGTCAAAACATTACTGTCTCAGCCAGGGAAGGTGGAGTGGAGAGTTAAGGAGAGGTTAGTAGTGACTCGTTGAGGTATTAGTGCCTAAGCCTGCTTAAGGTGCTGAGTTCATCTTATAATACATCTCCATCTAGCTGCATGTGCAGCTCGTCCAGACGGCATAAAATCAAAATCCCTGGACATTCCGGTATCCAGAGCAGGATAAAAATGTTTCCTGGACCAAAATCCTTCCCTGCATCGTCCACGCAAATTCTGGACGGTTGGAAATCCCAGTTTTATAGTAATATGATTATATTTCATGTGGATGATTCCTAGATAAACTGACTCGTAGATACTCATTAGAATAAAATCAGATGAATGGCCTAGGCGATATTATTGTACACAGAGAGACAGAGAGAAGCGGAGGAAGGATTGCATGTCACTGCAATTCGCCCTCCTGTCACAAGGAAATGTTGGAATATAACCACAGTCTACTATATACAGTCACGAAGCTTAATACTTACTAAATATGCAAACATAGACAGTTGAAATATGCATCCATAGATAGTTTCTCACCACCAGGATCGCTACTATCGCCTCATCACAGACTCTTTCCCTAGCAGACCATAAAATGTATTGTACTTTCGATATCGTGTTCTTTTGAAAAAATTAACACCTTCCTTCCACTATTGAAATATGAAATACATAAGGTTTATATATTATTTTCATAAAATATATATTATATTCTATAAACTCACCTTCCTGGATCATTCGGAAGAAGGATAACTCTAACCTATTTTTCATAGTACTACAAACGTCTCCTTATCCCACATTATTATTCAAATTATTGTATTTTAGCCATTTACAGTTATTACAACCGATAACAAACATTTCACAGTTTACATAGCTTTTCACAAAAATGCAAAATACGGCACAGTCGATGCTTTTTCGATCTAGACCAGGCCATAATGTTTGTTCGGGTTTTCTATTTCAGTGTATGGAGCTCAGTGAAATATTATATTATAACTTTATTGCTTATCATTGCTAAGCTTTATTTAGTATAATTTGTCCATAAGTTCCGTTTTCTTCTTGTTGCATAATATATTGCAGAAATAATTACAAAACTGTGTTATTTTAATGTGAAGAGAATTTTACATCTTAACATAATCTATTCGCGTCAACATTTCAAGTTTAGAATGGAAGCTATTTTGAGGTTCAATAAAAACGAATTTATATTGTGATTTTAATTTAGCACATCTACCTTCCTTAATTGTAGACAGAAAATTTACCATACCACTCCTAAGGAATTAGTGTACGTATGATTGTGTTACTTTGTCTCTTAGGTAGTAGATAAATACAATAATTCAGTACTCAATTGTAGAATTAAAATACAGACAAATAGAATGTGACGGGTGTCCAACATGACATTATGTTTAATTATAATGTATAATTGCGAATATAGGAATACAAGTTAAATATAGTAAACATAACCTATAATATCCATATGACGTAACATACATATGTAGTGACAGGGCATTGGAGACCACTAAAATTAGACAGAAAGGGGCAACTCGTACAGTAAACATAACCTATAATTTCAACATATCTAAATATTCGTGCGGTGCAATTGAAAATTATTGAATCGTGTATAAATGAATGTACAAGAATTTCGCAATATTTAATCGAAATAAAGGCAGGCATTACACATACGAACAACGTAATTTTCACACCAAAAATAATATTACACATTAACTCGCAAGGAATTATGTCTGAAGTGTCTCCTAATCATTGTTTTAAATTTTATTAATGCAATTACACTACATTTTAGAGAAATATATGTAATTCATTATGCATTCCAATTAATTTTTATGGTTGAAACGCCGCCCTTCGTGATCGGGTTAAGCGAGTCACATGATCTGCCTTATGGCCTGTATTAGATCACGATGGCAGTGACAATCTATTGTTACAAGTACTCACAGCGCTCCAAGCGGCTAGCAACTATCGCGAGAAATGCAAAAAATCATCCCAAGCTTCGTGACTGTATACAGCAGACTGTGATATAACTGTCCACAGCTTAATAGAGGCCAAGGATAGTTTGGAAGCATTTGTATGAACCGGCTTAGAATAATCCACTGCTTGATATCGCCACGAAACAGGAAACATTTCGCGGTGTTAATGAACCAGTCGGATCTAGTAGTGGCCCGCGAAACTGGTTCATATCCTCCAGATAGGAACTACTGGCACATGGCGCTCTAGCGTCGTTGGGGAGAGGGGAGAGCGGTGTGGCGTCACAGGAAGTATTAACAGAACCTCGTCTCGTGGAAATTTCCAGCTATTTCAGCCTACGTCCAGGACAAAGCAGAAAGCGGATTAGTGCTGTGGAAGGGACTGGTTGCGCTATCGGTACGCTAATACTCAAACGTTTTGAGTCAAAACAATAGGTTATCAACTTATCACTTATTTAGACCAACAAGAAGAAAGATTACAGAATGAACCAACATTTCATCTTGATCTTCATGTGAAAGGACGGAATTACGCAACGTGAACACAATATGTCGCGTCGGTGGATTACGTTTGCGTCAACTATTGTTTATAAGGGCTAGCTTAAGCGCCAATGACAACGTAACTAAAGCGCCAAAGTAAACGTAACAACTAAGGAAGGGATGCTTATCGAAACATTTAACAGTTTTATTGTACTTAATATCTAGTTCTATTCAGTTCATCAGCTTATGATTAGGAAACAGAAACGACATGTGCTATGTAAATATGTCTAGTTATATACATTTCATTAGGTTAAGAAAAAAAAAATTATTTTCAGATGTTATAACTAAATACTCTTTTGACTAATTAATATTATTTTGTAGTCATGAAAATACAATACATAGACGTACACAAAAACTTGGTTAGGAATACAGCATAAACAATGAATGACAAACAAACTGCAGATTAAATACAGAAATAAATGAATAAATATCAATAATCATATACAAAACATTTGTTCTTGCATATCTTAAATTTCATTCCGCAGATGATGAGGAGGGCGTCTCTTTTCGCAGAATAAGACGAATTATGTTTGGTGTGATCGATCTTGCACTTGAAATTCGAAGAACTGCAGTGGGATAGATATTCATGAGTTAGAGTATCTCTTCTTGGAGATTTATTTATCTTCATTAGAAAGAACAGTTTCTCACACAGATATGTTGAGCGAAACATTGACAAAAATTTGCAGCCATTTTGTGCATATCTAGGAAATCTTTTTGCGAAAAATGTTCATAAAATTGTGAAAGGTTTGTTCATGATTCATATTTAGCCTTCAACTCATTAGCACATCGAACTGTAAGCAACTCGCACTGAAGATCAGAAAGAACAGCATCAATTTTATTATTATAGTAGTTGAATAGGACGCAGCGAAGACTTTAAGATCCAGTGATAAATCGTGTAGATCTCGAAATCTGATAGAAAATTCTTGAATTAGACTCTCAGAATATCTGCAAATGCCTGTAATTGATCTTGTGTCAAACTAGATGATCTCGTTGACAATTTTGGAAAATGGGCTAACTCTCCTTTCAAAATCTGACGCTGCCAAAGCTCCAGCATTTCCTTGAAAACATTAATACTGTCTTCAAAATGAGTAATAAGTATGTTGTTTCCCTGTAACTTACGATTCAGTTTATTCATACGGGATGTGATGTCGATGAGAAATGCCAATTCATTTATCCATTTAGAATCAATAAATTCATGGACGGGATGTCTTTCATTTCTATGAATAAAGCTATTTCGTCCAACAAATCAAAAAAGCGATTTAACATATTAACTGTACTGAGCCATCAAAGGTAACAAAAATACATAATATTACCATATGCACATTCAATGTCCATCAGTAAAGCTTTAAATTAATGTGGGCCATCTGTCATACAGCACAAACTATGATAAGTCAACAACTCTTGTCTCTTTCAGGCGCTCATCCCGTTAGTTCAAAGAGCGAGCTTTCTCATTGCCCACCTTTGAGTTAAGGGCTGCGGCCAACTTCCTTGGTTCTTCTCCAACGGTTATCAACCGTTTGAGAGAGGTAAATAATCGTTCGCGAAGAGATGCGGCCAAAGAACAGAGGAATATGCTGTTTGCCAGTGAGCTCTATATACAGCTCATTGCTGTCGACAGCCTAGCTTTCGCAACCGGTTGAATGGGCTTCAACTAAGGACGAGTAATTTTCTCCGACGAAGCAACCATCCCATCCGATGACGAATCACGCGTCCACGTTTCTCGTGAGCCCGGCACCAGATATAGTCGGCTCTATATCCAACGACGACAGAGATCGGGAAGATTTAGAGTATCATTCTGGAGATGGATGTCTCGCATGGCTCTGGCGTGCTAAATCGCATCGATGACCGATTTGGGGCACCGAATTATCTGCATATTTTGGAAAACATGCTTCTTCCTCCAGCCCGAGTTAGTTATTCCGATGGAAATTTAATTTTACAGCAGGATAACCACTCAGCGCACACTGCCATAAACGTTCAAATATCGTTCCCGGGAAGGCCTGAGATCGAACTCATACCTTGGCCTCCCAAGACAGCTGGTTTGAACGCTATCCAACACGTATGGGCTGAGTTGAAAAAGGGGATGATCGACAAATATCGAGAACACTGTCGACCTGGTTGGCGAGTTGGTATAGTGCTGGCCTTCTATGCCCAAGGTTGCGGGTTCGATCCCGGGCCAGGTCGATGGTATTTAAGTGTGCTTAAATGCGACAGGCTTATGTCAGTATAATTACTGGCATGTAAAATAACTCCTGCGGGACAAAATTCCGGCACATCCGGCGACGCTGATATAACCTCTGCAGTTGCGAGCGTCGTTAAATAAAACATAAAATTCGAGGACACTCACTTCAAAATCCAGATCAGTTGTGGGATCAAGTTCTGGCTACCTGGCAACATTTCGCTGAGGACCAGATCTATTTCCGCGAACTGATGGACTCAATGCCCCGAAAATGCCACGCTGTGATAGACGCCGGTGGCATGTGGACATAGTATTAGGTCCACATGTGTATTTTTTTATTTTGCTTTAATTTGTTTGTTTACCTTTGTTTTATTTCTGGAAGAACATTATCTCCCAAGAGTTTTGTTATTCACCTAATCGAGCCAGAGTTGGGAAATAATTCGTTCCATTATTAAAAAAACTAAAAAAAAAAGATAGGTAACATGTATAAAAATTAGTTATGGTAATAAAAAATTGCCCTTGTCGGGATTCGAACGCGGTCCCCGGAGAGACCGCAACTCAGCGCGCTGCAGGAGATCGGTGATTTTTGTGTCTGTACATCTATTATCATGCAGTATCTCACTTGACGATGTGTCAGAGCAAGAACAATTGTTTGTATACATATGACGTTTGATTAGTGTAATATGTAGTTAGACAGCGATGTATGCAATTGGGGGGGGGGAGGAACTAGCTACCCTACTTCATTATCTCCTGGCTCAGTTTCCTTATGAGTGATGCCTTATTGGCATCACATATGAGGTTCCAAATAGTCTTAGGACTACTAATTAACATACATATTTATGTTCTAGTGATAACAAAAATAAGAAGAAGAAAATGAGACAGAGGAAGAAAAGCCATGGAAAAAGACAAGGATGAAAGAGGGGAACAAGAAATTTGATTTGACATTTGAACTTAGCAAATTTTTCTTTCTTTAACACTGACTTTTTAAACGATTTTTTTTTTTGTGTTTGCACATTTTTGCTAGCAGGATACTTCGAAATTCAACGCGTGAATGGAGCATGGATGGCAGAACGCATGAAGTTAAAGCTTTAATACTCCTTGCCTCACATAATTCATGTGTCACAAGCTTCTGGATTAGTGCGATGTAATCTTAAGAACCTGAGTTGAGGAATGCTGGGGATAAAGATCTTACTTAAGAAACTACTATGTTTAACATGAAAGATGAAGTATACCTTATTTCATAATTAGTTATGACTAAGTTACATAAACCCAACAAGGGCTTTATAGTATTATGTGAATTAACTTGGGAGCAATGTGGTTGAGTCAAATCCTTTAAAGTACATTAAGGCGACTAATTACCTGCATAGAATAAACGATGTAAATACTCTTTCTAACGCTTTCGCCGTCATATCTTACAGATTTTTGCCCTATTTGAATGCCGCTACTCAGCTTATTTCTTTGTTTCTAAATACTTGGTACCCGTAACATTAATGAAAATCAAGAGGCAGAGTTAGGTAAGCCCTGAACATTTCATTCATTCATTCATTCATTCATTCATTCATTCATTCATTCATTCATTCATTCATTCATTCATTCATTCATTCATTCATTCATTCATTCATTCATTCATTCATTCATTCATTCAGAGTATTCTGCCCAAGAGCAGGCCTTTCACTGCAAACTCAGCATTCTCGAATCTTTTACATTTAGTCTCGTCATATAATCCATGTATCTTTATGTCGTCTATCATCTGATATCTTTCTCTGCCCCGAACTCTTCTTCCTTTCATCATTCCTTCCAGTGCATCCTTTAGTAGGCAGTTACTTCTCTGCCAGTGACCCAACCAATTCCTTTTTCTCTTCCTGATCAATTTCAGCATCATTCTTTCTTCACCCACTCTTTCCAACACAGGTTCATTTCTTATTCTGTATGTCCATTTCACACCTCCATTCTCCTCCATATCCACATTTCAAATACTTCTAGTCGTTTCTCTTCACTTCGTCGTAATGTCCATGTTTCTGCTTCATACAATGTCACACTCCACAATGTCCGCAAAAGATGCTCTTTTTTTATTAAATACATTAGCCTTAATGCTTTCAATGGTGTGAACCTCTTTAACTTAGCATACTGTACATACTGTATTAACTATAGAGCGCAGTATTCCAAATGATGAAAATGTAAAGAGGGAGAAAACTTATCGTTTATGTATGGATATTATTATTATTATTATTATTATTATTATTATTATTATTATTATTATTACTTACAAATGGCTTTTAAAGAACCCGCAGGTTCATTGCAGCCTTCACATAAGTCCGCCATCGGTCCCTATCCTGTGCAAGATTAATCCAGTCTAAATCATCATATCCCACCTCCCTCAAATCCATTTTAATATTATTTTCCCATCTACATCTCGCCTCCCCAAAGGTCTTTTTCCCTCCGGTCTCCCAACTAACACTCTATATGCATTTCTGAATTCACCCATACGTACTACATGCCCTGCCCATCTCAAACGTCTGGATTTAATGTTTCTAATTATGTCAGGTTAAGAATACAATGCGTGCAGTTCTGCGTTGTGTAACTTTCTCCATTCTCCTGCAACTTCATCCCTATTAGCCCCAAATATTTTCCTAAGAACCTTATTCTCAAACATCCTTAACCTCTGTACCTCTCTGAAGTTTCACAACCATACAGAACAACCGTTAATATAACTGTTTTATAAATTCTAACTTTCAGATTTTTTGACAGCAGACTAGATGACAAAAGCTCTCAATCGAATAATAACAGGCATTTCGCATATTTATTCTGCGTTTAATTTCCTCCCGAGTGTCATTTATATTTGTTACTGTTGCTCCAAGATATTTAATAAATGATATTTGAGAAAAATTATAATAGGACAGTATAATTTGGTCTTCAGATCATACTGTATAAATGGTAGTTTAATATTACAATAGAACCTTTCAAAGACAGAAGGGCTACTCTAAACAAAATTTGCTTTGGAATGGCGAAATTTTTACTGAAATTTGAGAACTGTCTTGGAATGGTGCCATGGCTTCCAATCATCAACCCAATGACGGAGAAATTGTAAACGTTACATTTATGGTATCATTGGTTCATGTATGGTTTTTTTTCTCGATGTCAACAGCTCCCGGCTGGTCCACACCTATTTCAAATCTCACCGCCCGGTCTGTGATGAAGCCTCTTCTACTCATCTTGTCAATGACAATTTTATCGGCTCTCCGCGTGCTCCCGTCAGTAGCAAGGCAGTGCACTTCTTCAAAAACTTCGTAATTCTTACCAGACAGAGCGGCTGCAGTTTTACTTCTTATGCGATGGTGTCTTGTATTGCGCACAAGTTCACCATGTGGACAATAGCCGAGGGCATGGCTCAACGTTTCTTTCTCACTGCAGTGGGTTTCATCCTGACTACATCCACGGAGTGATCTATCAGGAGCAACATTACCTTGTAATTTATAGCGGTTCGCTATTCAGCACTACTTAATGCTTTTTGTGTTTCCAAACATCTGTTTACAAAAAGACACTTACAATAAAGAGGCACATCTTTATCATGAGTTCGTAAACAACACCATTTATTAAATTCTTTTTGCCGTAAATGTTTTCTTATAACTTGAAGACTTTTATAAATACAGTTTTCTTTTTCAACAGTTCCCAGCAAGGTAAGATATTTCAATTTATCATCATTCAGGTCTCGTAATGTAGGCGTTTTTATATAATCACTGTGCGATTTTTCAAGTACACAACTTAACTGTTGAATTATAGCTTCCCATTGAGCTCTGTGAACTCCGAGGCCCTTGAACTTTTTTGAAGAATAAAGCATGGCATCTGGTGTATCCGTTGGGAAGTGCAAAATTTATTTTATAGAACTCTTTATCGTCTTGTCAAGAGTAAAAAAGAACGTTTTCGGTATTTTCAGTTTGTTAGAATTTTGAAAGCAATATATCAGAGATGGCGTAATGAACTGATTAATGACTAATTTTTTGTTCAGGTTTAAGTAGAAGGCTACTGACAGGAAAATTCAGGCTTTCTTTCAATTCATATGCTGTACGGTGTTCGTCAAATATCAATTAGTGAGAGAAGTTACTCCAAGATATCGAAACGTCTCATGTAGTATAGAGCGGATTTCGCAAATAGCGTTAATGGACAAAGGTGATCCATCATGTTTTCCATTAATTATATTTAAGACTAGTGACATGGAGGCATTCAATGTTAATCCAATTTCTTTAAAACGTTGGAGGACTGTGTTTTCCTTGTTATTTGCAAAGATAACGAGATCATCCGTGAAACCAAACTCTGTAAGTTTAAATAAACCAGTCGGTAACCATACTTTCCAGCGACCGTACTCTCTGATAGTTCATTCAAAATAAAATCCGTCACCATATTTTAGGGTGCTATTCATAGACATTTTGCTAGCCCGCACTACAAGCGTGCTAAACTAGCCCCGGCTATCGACTGGTTATTTGTACAGGATTCATATCATATATCATATATCATATCATATCATATCATATATCATATATCATATATCATATCATATCATATCATATCATATCATATCATATCATATCATATCATATCATATCATATCATATCATATATCATATCATATATCATATCATATATCATATCATATATCATATCATATATCATATCATACCATACCATACCATACCATATCATATCATATCATATCATATCATATCATATCATATCATATCATATCATATCATATCATATATCATATCATATCATATCATATCATGTCATATCATATCATATCATATCATATCGATAACACTGGTTTATGAATACGAAAAACGTTAGTTCGCTGATCATCCACCGGAAGCCCACGCTAAGAATGTCTATGATTACGGCCATAATGTCTATAAACTTGTTCAATAGTTTTCCTATTAGTATTAAAAATTTATCTATCCTGACTTTATAAAGGGAAGGTAAAATCTTAATTCAAAATAAACCCTCTTTATGATTTAATTACATCCACAATATTATTTGGTAAAGTTTATTACTTACGACGGTGTCATATAGCCTAAGCTTTATTGTCATTTGGCTAATTTACTCCATCTAGTCACCCACTCACCCACTTAACCACCCATCATCTGTACGCGAGATTACGTGCATCTTTTAGAATAGGCTATATTTTGCCCCCAATTTCCGTCTTTCATTGTTATTGTCAACAGCAATCTCACTAGAGATTTTGATTTATCTACAGAAAATCAAAACTCGATTAGGATTTAATTGACTACTACACGATTGAAAGAAAGTATATAAAGATTAAAAGAAATAAAGTACTCTAATACAATAAAATATTAAATGACTTACTAAAATTCTATTTCACTAATGTTAGCTTCACCAAAACGTTTGAACGAAGTCGCCATTTTCAGTCGATCTATGCGACAAACAATTGACGACTGCAAAGCATGTTTTATACTACCTTAAAGAATTTTCAGTTTGAAATGTTGGCAAATAAAGAACCAAATGCTAGGGAATTGATAAAAAACAAACAACTGCAAGGCAAGTGATAAAATTGCAGCGATAAACAGCCCTGATTGATTGAAACACGTACATTCATACCGTTTTATTGGTCAAAAGTAGTATGACTTAGTAAAAGTGTAATAGTTATTGTAATATTTTCTATAGGTCTATTCTAAATGGACAGAGATGAAGACACTTCCGAAGTTTTGAAATAAGCAGTACCATTCTCCACACATTTCTTAATACTTAGTACAAATAATTACGGAACTGCTTTGAAGCTTTGCACGTTTCCGACAGTCAATAATACAAAGAAGTGTCGAAGGAACGATCAGAATTGCTTGTGTTGAAATTGGCTGAAAATTGCACAGAAAATTGTTACATGTGGCGGAATGTCAACATGCTGATGTGTTTTCAGTTACTCGTGGCGCTCGCATGAAACTTGAGTGATGACTGTGTACGTCAATTAATTTCTTGTTTGTTTTCTTCAGTTATTGTTAATAGTTTAAGATTCTGAATAATTACATATCCAAATCGTAGAAGTCACTTACAAACACAGTGTATTTGCTTTAAATCTCTATCTTAAGCTAAGTGCATATCACAGCTTATTCTCCAGGCTTTATTCATACTGAACTCGAGATAAAGTTTTATTTATCATGTGTCAATGTTGCAATAGTAGTAAAATGCCACTTCGTACACTTAATATCTCATAATCTACATCTGGCGTTTGCGCAAATGTTACATAACAGCAACCAATTAGTGCTGAGGTTCTGCCACGCTATGCGTATAAAACTGCTTTTCCCTCTTACTCACTTCCAGTTTGGAGAATATTCAGCAATCGTTAAGGTGAAGCTACGAAGCCGAAAAGAGACGTAAAGGAAAGAAATTGACCTAAGATGTAAGCGTGGTTGACAAGTTCATATTATTGTGATTTATCGAAGTACGTATGATATTTCCGTGCAGGAATTCTGCGTTATCATGATGAAGGATGGGTGGAGTGGAGAAAAATTCTCTCCGGCACCGGCACTCGAACCCAGGTTTTCAGGTCTACGTGCTAACGCTTTATCCACTAAACCTCACCGGATTCCAGTTCCGATGCCGGATTGAAACCTCTTAGGTTCCTTCTAGTTGCCAACCCTCATGCACTGTGTCACAGATGTGTGACAGTGGCACAATTTCCAATACACTATGTGCACTCATCCTTCATCATATGATAATGCAGAATTCCTGCACGAAAATATCATATGTACTTCGGTACATCACAATAATATAATATGCGTAAATAACCACTTTGTAATTTAAAACGGCGCTCATTCCGTCGGATCCCGACCACTTAGTCACTCGCAATGAGTGCACCTCTGCACGTAGTGTATTGGACATTGTGCCACTGTCACACATCTGTGACATAGTGCATGAGGGTTCGGCACTAAAGAGAAAGTAAGAGGTGAACTTAAACTGAGAGGATTCAATCCGGCATCGGAACTGGAATCCGGTGTGGCTTAGTGGATAAAGCGTCAGCACGTAGAGCTGAAAACCCGGGCTCGAGTCCCGGTGCCGGAGAGAATTTTTCTCCGTTCCACCCATCCTTCATCATATGACAAATTTATATTTTCGTGTTCCTTTGGAATAAGAGGTTGAATTTCATGTTAGTGAAACTAAAATCCTAGAGATAACTGAGAGCTTGAATAGAAATATCACACCCTATATGATTTAAACATATTTACAACGATAAGTTATATTCTATACTCTACAAAGAAATGCGACATGCACAATGGCTTAATAACTCTGAATAACGCACATGAGGGTCGAAACCGTTCTAGGGTATGGATATCTCTTCGTTGTTCGACGTCGTTTCGCTTCCTCGTTAGGAAGTTCTACCATGTGTGCATCTAATGTCAACTACAAAAATTACAAAATGGGCTAAGATCAAGCACCGAAAAAGGGAAGAGAAATCTTCGCATACACACACGTGCATACATACGTTACACAAACACACATACATGTACATTATATATATATATATATATATATATATATATATATATATATATATATATATTCTAACGCAATGATTCTTTACATTATTAGGCAGAGAGTTTTTCTAGTTGAATCTCATCTGCAAAATAAAACCTCTGAAAACGTTAAAAAAATTGTGCATTCTTTGGTTTTGTCACAAACATCCGGAATATCTAGCTCTCAGAATATAAATGGATCTGTTTGTACATGCATATAGAAATTCATACACATATAGGCCTACATAATAAAGAAAAAGTCGATGGAAAAGTCCTAGGGACGATAAGGAAATGAGGGATCAAATATTTTTAACTGCTACCTCCAAGTAAGTCTTTTTTTAAGCCTCATATGAATGTACCTAAGTATATCGCATGACATTCACAATTCATGTAAGTATTACGAATAACATCAAATGCGATCATAACAATACCTTAACGTAGTTATACGTAAAATTAGAAGCACGAGAGCTTGAAGACTGCAAATCTAAATTTAAGGCGTAGGATGATAATGCATCACTTGAATCAAATCCAATAGACGTCAAACACGACCAATATAACTTTATAGTATAATATGTTACCTAATCATGAATTAGATGAAATTCAAATGAATACATCTCTTATTAGAGTTATTAATAAGATGATTTTCGTTGAATTGTTGGTCATATAGAGAAGATAGGATTTCCTCTATAAACAGAATTAATATTTGTATGAAAAATGAAATAGCTCTTACAAATAAATCAAACAAATTGGCTTTGCAGTACCACCAATTAGATTCCTTGGAATCAATTTCATCAATAGAATCGATGAGTCCGAAAACCAGTCATTTTTTACAAATGTAGTAGCCTATTCTATTCTACCGAGATAGACACACCACTTAGGCTGTAAACACGTCATCTCCTCCTACTGGATATAGAAATTATTGAGCAGTGAAATCTCTATTTAGTTAGAAAAGATGCCATATCCTGGAGATAACCTGTTCTCTAACTAAACTGGGAAACTGAGTAGCTATATCAGTCTTCTATTAAAGTTACGTACTTTATATCTTTTCTGATGGCTGCCCGGGGCAGAATCGAAACCACACTGTAGTGAGATTCTAATGTCTCTTACTGGTCGCTTCGATGAGATTCACTACTTTACCCCACTAGTTGAACATTCGTTTAACCCACATGACCGCGATTTTGGGGTCGTGAATATAAAAATACAAACGAAAGACCGTATATACATTCCTCTGCAGTGTGCTACAATGATAAAATCATCAACAAAGTCACAGAAGTTTACTGTACAGGAGGCGACTTTAAATATGGTACTTAATTTCAAAAACTAGTGGCTGGATAAGTAAGGTTCGGATAAAGTAGCTGTATCAGGATAGGCATCGTTGGTTCGTGCGTTTTGTTTACTAACATTAACTACTGTAGTTGTCGCGAGAACCCAGCTGACAGTAGTAAGACGTAGGCTATATTCAGTTCCTATCGGCTGTACTGTCCATTCACTGATGTTTTAGCTAGGGGATGTGGAGCGCTCTTCCCAGCAGGTAGAGTTTTAGCTAGTGGAAGAGGGTAGTGTTTACTTAGTCTGAAGATCCTATCCTATACAGCCTATCCTGATACAGTTACTTTGTCCGAACGTTAATTATAAGAAAACTGTGCTATCAAAATGCTCATATGGAGAAACAAGAAATGAGAAACTGCAATTTCATGGTTGTTTTACTTAGAAAATCTCGGCACCTGGTGAAGTTGAAGTAGCTACTTTCACTATCGGATTATGCCAATTTATATTTGTAATGTATAATAAAAGTTGTCTGAGAGTGGTTCCACTACCAGTAAGGACAGCTCATTCTTGAAAATTTCCCATAAACCAAAAGAAAATCGCAGATGTCATAAAACTTCTGCAACACATCCCAAATTAATTTTAGTCTTTCTATGACTGTAATCATGCTCCAGAAGAAGATTTCTGAATCTAGAGAATTTGTTTAGTTCATACAGCTTTTTCATATTTAATTTGTTAGTTGTTGATACCGTTACAGTAACAAATATCCATATATGGTATGTGCACATTCACATTGTCTACTAAGTATTGATTTGAATACTCTATAGCCGATTACTGCATAAGTTACACATTATTAATATTGTTTTGTAATCTGATGTCTGTATGACATATACTTAATTCATATTCTGAATTAAAAATAATTAATAGTTCCTCTTCTTTAAAATTATTCTATTTAAAAGTAACTACATGAGGTCGTGAATATGAATCATGGAAGACCCTTTCAGGACGGGGAAAAGGTGTTTAGATGTATAGCGAAGTAACAGCCGCCAACAGTTGGATTGCAAACAAGAAAGGACTTTCGACTAGTGAATGGATATCTAGCCTGAAAATGACAGCAAATTAGCAGCTGTTCGTTCCGTTCCCGGCAGATCTCTCGACGGTACCCGGTGCAGACATGGCTGCCCGGAGATTGAAACTTTAGCACACGTCTTGGGATTCTGTGAACAGGGATTGCTCTTGAGGAACTCTAGACATCATCTTGTAAGATCCAAAATTGCTGCCGCATTAAGAAATAAGGGCTGGATAGTAGAATAATAAATTTCCTGTCTAGCTGAAAATGGGTCAACGAGACGAGTAGATATTTTAGCGTACAATGCTGACACTAAACAGGGCATCATTGTGGACCCCACGATACGTTTTGAAGTAGAATGTCATCAGTCAGCCGAGGTCCACCTTGAGAAGAAGTCGATCTGTGAGCCTACAGTCAACTATTTCAAGCTGAAATATGCCTTAATTCACGTTGAGATATTCGGCTTGCTCATAGGTGCTCGAGGGACTATACCAGCTTTTTTCGAAGAATTTCGACGGCAGTTTGCTCTGCCAACATCTCTGAGTAATGACATTGTGATAATTGTGTTAAAAAATCCTGCCAAATCCTAATTAATCAAATGGTGCCACATTAATAGCAATTGTAATTTTTCACGTCCTTTTCTTTGTTTCCCTTCTTTAAAATTTAATATCTATGTTTACATATGTATAATAATTTTTTGGGGATATACTGAGTCCGTAAGGGCTACCCTCAATGGGGGCAGTTTACTATTATTATTATTACTATTATTATTATTGTTATTATTATTATTATTATTATTATTAATATAATTTTACAAAACAAGTCTACAAATTCTAAAAATATTATTTTATAAAATAATATTGTCACGTAACTGCGATAGAATCTTTAGTAATTAAGCATGTTCTAATGTGAAAAAAGAAAAAGGTCAGTATGTGAGATGGGGATTGAAAAATTTAGTTTTTTGTCTCTCCTGTAGTATTATATTATGCAACGAACCTATGTTTATGAAACGAACGTAAGAGAGTTTCATAATTTTCATACGAGCGTTTTAATTACTATCATAGGCAAGATGCATACGACTGTTTTTGTTCGGCCATAATTAAATGTCAAAGTTTTGAGTTTTTACAAATATTTTATCTTTTCACTTTAATGATAAGGAAATGGTGAGTATGTGTGTATTTTAAGCGTGTTCTCGACTATTGCAACAGATGGCACGAGTGTGAGTGTCCCGAGTAGTGCAACAGATGGCAGGAGTGTACGCCGTATTTATTGATTTTTTGCAGGGTTTTATTTAAAGATTTTAACCTCAAAGCAACACACTAAAATACAGGAAATGAACTCATTTTATTAGGATATTAAAATTAACATAAAGAGAATTTATTTTATATTAAATACACATTGTTGATTGTCCAGTTTGTGAAATTTATCTGGGAAATGGCTCCCAGTGAAATGTTTGAAGTTGGATTAATGTTTACTTGAGTGATTCGATCAATGCCACTTTCAAAACTAGGGAATACCATTTTAGATTGGTACTCTCAAGGCTTGCGGGTTGTTGCGTGCACGATATTAATCAATATCGCATATGCTTAGTTGGAAATCGATAGTTACAATAACATAATGAAAAGAAGTACTTTAATGTATGTCATTAAGATAGTTACGTTACATGTATTTAGCGAATTATAGTATGGTCGAATAAAAAAATTAGTTTCGAGTGAGATAACTGGTTTTCGAACTTATCGATTCATATAACATTTATCGAGAACCAATAGCATTTATTATTCTACATGTATTCTCTGATTCGGAATTTCAGCATTAAATTTACTATCTTTTATGTTTGTGTGTGCTTGAAGTAGATTAGATTTTACTCTTGAACATCGTATTAAATATCAGCTATTACAAACACTTCAAAATGCATATTGCGATTAAACACCGTTACTTTATTTCTGCAGTATATTTCTCACTCATACTTCGATTGACTAACTAAGAATTCAAGAAATCGAAGGTAACGATATCAGAGTGGAATTTCAGAAGGCACATGCGTGCTGTGCTTACCTCTCGTGTGTCTCGAATCACGCCACCGTACGTTCATTCACTCAACTCAGGGTTTGCGTAGACGGCCGTCTTGCAGATGTAGCCAGTCTGAATCTAGATCTCTTTCTACTATTATATAACAGTGACATAATAGCGTCTCTCCTGACTGGAGGCGGCTGTTAACCAGCTCCAATAGCAAAGTCATTTAAATAGATAATTTGACAAGAGTTGGGGCTAAACCCATATCATTACGCTGACACCACTGTTACGAGCAAAATGAATATGGTAACATACACTGTGGAATTCGTTCAACAATCACTGAGGGATTTCTGATTGGATGCTGGCAGAGAGAAATGAGAGGAATTCAATATGTTAGGAGAAAGTGGGTGAAGGGGCGAGTAAATCAGCTAAGAAATGTGCAAAATACGGATGTATAAGAAAATTGCCGAGAGAATAAGTAGACTACTTAGAGTTAAATAATTAGGTGGTGACTGAAGGTGAGTAAATAAGTGAGGGTGAGCGAGTGGGTAAGTGAATAAGTGACTGAAAAAAGGTGCGAGTTTTTTAATGAACGAATGATGGGTGGCTGGATGGTTGATTGAATGAGTGGGTAAATAAGTGAGGGTGACCGAGTAGGTAAGTGAATATGCTAAGTGATTGAAAAAGGTGGGACTTTTTAAATGAATGAATGATGGATGACTGGGTGGGTGATTGAATGAGTGTGTAAATAGGTAAGGGTAAGCGAGTAGATAAGTGAATAAGTGACTGAAAAAGGTGCGAGTTTTTGAATGAATGAATGAATGAATGAATGAATGAATGAATGACTGAATGAATGAATGATAGGTGACTGGGTGGGTGATTGAATGAGTGGGTAAATAAGTGATGGTGAGCGAGTGGGTAAGTGAATAAGTGACTGAAAAAGGTGCGAGTTTTTGAATGAATGAATGAATGATGGGTGACTGGGTTGGTGATTGAATGAGTGGGTAAATAAGAGATGGTGAGCGAGTGGGTAAGTGAATAAGTGACTGAAAAAGGTGGGAGTTTTTGAATGAATGAATGATAGGTGACTGGGTGGGTGATTGAATGAGTAGTAAATAAGTGAGGGTAAGCGAGTGGATAGGTGAATAAATTACTGAAGAAAAGTGTAAGTGAGTCTTTGAATGAATGAATGAATGAATGAATGATGAGAGACTGAGTGGGTGGTTGAGTGAGTGGGTAAATAAGTGAGCGAGTGGGTAAGTGAATAAATAAGTGACGGAAGAAAGGTGTGAGTCTCTTTCAATGAATGGGTGAATGAGTGAGTGAGTGAGTGAGTGAGTGAGTGAGTAGGTGAGTGAGTGAGTGAGTGAGTGGGTGACGAATGACAGAGTGGACGATTGAGTGAGTAGATAGGTGAGTAAGTTATTGAAGAAAGATGTGAGTGATTCTTTGAATGAATGAATGAATGAATGATGACTTTGAGTAACTGGGTTTGTGATTGAGTGAGTAGGTAATTAGGTGAGAGAGTGTGTAGGTGAAAAAGTAAGTTACTGGAGAAAATTGTGAGTGAATTTTCGAGTGAATGAGTGAGTGACTGAGTAAGCCTATGGTTCAAGTGAAATATATAATCAGGAAGAAGAATATTTCAAATGGTACTCTCATAGAGTACTTCACAAATTTTAAATAATATCTAGGATGTAAGGCCACTCATCAAGTATAAGAATAAATAAACTTACGATGCTTCAGCGGATATGTCGTGCAACATAGAAAGGTAAACAAGAAAAGAGACCCAGATAAAGTTTTATACAGTAACAACGGTAGCCTACCAGTTCTATAGTATGGATCGAAGAATTCAATGATGAACAAAAACAATAATTGCAAGCTACTGAAATCAAAATCTATACAGAATTAAGAAATGAATATGTAAGAAATAAACTAAACGTATTATCACTACAAGAAAGAATTCACCACTACAAACAACAATGAATTCAGCATCTATAAAGAATGGATCACAACCATGTCTCTAGAAGAATCGTGGACTACAGACCGAAGAGAAGAGGAGATTAGGTGGCGACAGAATTCTGTACCTGAAACCGGAACAGACAAGGAAGCCTAATCCTTGTAACGAAGAAGAAACACAGCATTTTAATGTAGGATAGGATAGAGTTCCTTCTGCTCTGTAACCATCCGGTGAATCGAGAGAGAAAGATATGAAACGAAAGAACTGAACAGGTTAATATGAATGGAGATGCTGTAGAAATGGGCTCAGGCAGTGTCTTGAAGTCACCAAACCTTACAGACCAATCTAGGTAGAGAAAACGGCTACACGCCTATCTGCATGGTTCTCTCCATCATGTATGAGCGAATCTTTTACGCCAACATGTGATTAAATTTTGACGTAGAACTACGCCTTTCTTCTCACTAGGTATTGGGGGGGGGGGGGTGGCAACTCGGTAATTTACCGTCACATAAAAATGCATACACCTCTCGCCTCAATAACAGAATACAAGGAGAACATGGGGATTTATAAGCAGAACAAGGGAGTACAAGGATAACAAGGATAATATAAGGAGAACACGCGAAAAGAACAAAAGGAATACAAGAATAACAAGGGGTATACAAGGGCAACAAGGGGAATACAAAGGTAAGGAGAATGCAAGAACAACAAGGAGATAGAAGGAGGAAAAGGAGAATACAAGGACAATGGGAACACGAAGATAAGGAGGAGTTACAAGGAGAACATGGGTATAAAAGGAGAAGAAGGGAAATACAAGGAGAACCAGGATAATACAAAGAGTAAAAGGGGAATACAAGGACAACAGAGAAACACAAAACTAAGGAGGGGTTAAAATTATAACAAGTGTATACAAGGAGAGCAAGAGAAATACAAGAAGAACAAGGGGAATACAAGGAGAACAAGGGAAACACAAAGATAAGGAGGGGTTAAAATTAGAACAAGTGTATACACGGAGAGCAAGAGGAATACAAGGAGAACAAGGGGAATACAAGGAGAACAAGGGAAACACAAAGATAAGGAGGGGTTAAAATTAGAACAAGTGTATTCAAGAAGAACAAGGAAAAACACAAAGATAAGGAGGCGTTAAAATTAGAACAAGTGTATTCAAGGAGAACAAGAGGAATACAAGGAGAACAAGGGAAACACGAAGATAAGGAGGGGTTAAAATATGAACAAGTGTATACAAGGAGGACAAGGGAAACACAAAGATAAGAAGGGGTATAATTAGAACAAGTGTATTCAAGGAGAACAAGAGGAATACAAGGAGAACAATGGAAACACAAAGATAAGGAGGGGTATAATTAGAACAAGTGTATTCAAGGAGAACAAGAGGAATACAAGGAGAACAAGGGAAACACAAAGATAAGGAGGGGTATAATTAGAACAAGTGTATTCAAGGTGAACAAGAGGAATACAAGGAGAACAAGGGAAACACAAAGATAAGGAGGGGTATAATTAGAACAAGTGTATTCAAGGAGAACAAGAGGAATACAAGGAGAACAAGGGAAACACAAAGATAAGAAGGGGTATAATTAGAACAAGTGTATTCAAGGAGAACAAGAGGAATACAAGGAGAACAAGGGAAACACAAAGATAAGAAGGGGTATAATTAGAACTAGTGTATTCAAGGAGAACAAGAGGAATACAAGGAAAACAAGGGAAACACAAAGATAAGGGGGGGTTAAAATATGAACAAGTGTATTCAAGGAGAACAAGGGAAACACAAAGATAAGGAGGGGTATAATTAGAACAAGTGTATTCAAGGAGAATAAGAGGAATACAAGGAGAACAAGGGAAACACAAAGATAAGGAGGGGTATAATTAGAACAAGTGTAGTCAAGGCGAACAAGAGGAATACAAGGAGAACAAGGGAAACACAAAGATAAGGGGGGGGTTAAAATATGAACAAGTGTATTCAAGGAGAACAAGGGAAACACAAAGATAAGGAGGGGTATAATTAGAACAAGTGTATTCAAGGAGAATAAGAGGAATACAAGGAGAACGAGGGAAACACAAAGATAAGAAGGGGTATAATTAGAACAAGTGTATTCTAGGAGAACAAGAGGAATACAAGGAGAACAAGGGAAACACAAAGATAAGGAGGGGTATAATTAGAACAAGTGTATTCAAGGAGAACAAGGGGAATACAAGAAGAACAAGGGAAACACAAAGATAAGGAGGGGTATAATTAGAACAAGTGTATTCAAGGAGAACAAGAGGAATACAAGGAGAACAAGGGAAACACAAAGATAAGGATGGGTATAATTAGAACAAGTGTATTCAAGGAGAACAAGAGGAATACAAGGAGAACAATGGAAACACAAAGATAAGGAGGGGTATAATTAGAACAAGTGTATTCAAGGAGAACAAGAGGAATACAAGGAGAACAAGGGAAACACAAAGATAAGAAGGGGTATAATTAGAACAAGTGTATTCAAGGAGAACAAGAGGAATACAAGGAGAACAAGGGAAACACAAAGATAAAGGGGGGGTTAAAATATGAACAAGTGTATTCAAGGAGAACAAGGGAAACACAGAGATAAGGAGGGGTATAATTAGAACAATTGTATTCAAGGAGAACAAGAGGAATACATGGAGAACAAGGGAAACACAAAGATAAAGGGGGGGTTAAAATATGAACAAGTGTATTCAAGGAGAACAAGGGAAACACAGAGATAAGGAGGGGTATAATTAGAACAATTGTATTCAAGGAGAACAAGAGGAATACAAGGAGAACAAGGGAAACACAAAGATAAGAAGGGGTTAAAATTAGAACAAGTATATTCAAGGAGAACAAGGGAAATACAAAGATAAGGAGGTATTAAAATTAGAACAAGTATATTCAAGGAGAACAAGGGAAACACAAAGTTAAGGAGGGGTTAAAATTAGAACAAGTATATTCAAGGAGAACAAGAGGAATACAAAGAGGGAAAAGGGGTATACAAGGACAACAAGGAAAACACAAAGATAAGGAGGGGTATAATTAGAACAAGTGTATTCAAGGAGAACAAGAGGAGTACAAGGAGAACAAGGGAAACACAAAGATAAGAAGGGGTTAAAATTAGAACAAGTATATTCAAAGAGAACAAGGGAAACACAAAGATAAGGAGGGGTTAAAATTAGAACAAGTATATTCAAGGAGAACAAGGGAAACACAAAGATAAGGAGGGGTTAAAATTAGAACAAGTATATTCAAGGAAAACAAGAGGAATACAAAAAGGGAAAAGGGGTATACAAGGACAACAAGGAAAACACAAAGATAAGGATGGGTTAAAATTAGAACAAGTGTATTCAAGGAGAACAAGAGGAATACAAAGAGAACAAGGGAAACACAAAGATAAGAAGGGGTTAAAATTAGAACAAGTGTATACAAGGAAAACTAAAGGAATACAAGGAGAACAAGATGAATAGAAGGAGAACAAGGTGAATACAAGGAGAACAACGTGAATACAAGGAGAACAAGGTGAATACAAGGAGAACAACGTGAATACAAGGAGAACAAGGTGAATACAAGGAGAACAAGGTGAATACAAGGAGAACAACGTGAATACAAGGAGAGCAAGGTGAATATAAGGAGAACAAGGTGAATACAAGGAGAACAACGTGAATACAAGGAGAACAACGTGAATACAAGGAGAACAACGTGAATACAAGGAGAACAACGTGAATACAAGGAGAACAAGGTGAATACAAGGAGAGCAAGGTGAATACAATGAGAGCAAGGTGAATATAAGGAGAACAAGGTGAATACAAGGAGAACAACGTGAATACAAGGAGAACAAGGTGAATACAAGGAGAACAACGTGAATACAAGGAGAACAAGGTGAATACAAGGAGAACAAGGTGAATACAAGGAGAACAACGTGAATACAAGGAGAACAACGTGAATACAAGGAGAACAACGTGAATACAAGGAGAACAACGTGAATACAAGGAGAACAACGTGAATACAAGGAGAACAACGTGAATACAAGGAGAACAACGTGAATACAAGGAGAACAACGTGAATACAAGGAGAGCAAGGTGAATATAAGGAGAACAAGGTGAATACAAGAAAACAAGGAGAATACACAGAGAATAAGGAGAAAGCAAGGAGACCATGGAGGGGTGCAAGAAGGGGAATATGAGGATATAAGGAGAACGTGTCATTTCAAATGTAAATTATGAATAAATTTTAATTTTAATTTGAATTAAAAAAAAGGATAGGCCTAATAGAAGAACAGGGAAATACAAGGAGAACTAGGAAAATACAAGAATAACAAGGAAAGTGCAACAATAGCAAGGGAAAAACAAGAATAACAAGAAGATACAATGAGAAAAAGGAGAATATACGCACTGCCAGAAATGCAGACTCGTCGGTTGCGATAGAGGATCGGCACTTTTGCATCCACGCGTAGTCTAGGCTACTTAAAAATGTGAAACATTAAAACTATGCACCTGTACATTATTTTTACGAAATTGCGTGGTATGAAATAGCGGTAAGGTAAACTGAAAGTAATGAAGTGAAATATTTAAAGTTAGTGTGGGTGGAGTGAAATTTTTAAAATTAACTGAAAGGAGAATAGCGAGCAGCAAACGTGATCTCCTGCACAGCGTATTTCCAGTCATTGCCGGGGAGTAAACAAGCTGACAGCTGACGACACCGTGCTTACAATAAAATTATTCTTACTCTTTGTTTGATACATCTCAGACTACACGTAACTGGTGAGAAATAACATGAATATTTTATAACACAGTTTAAGTAAATTTGTTTTATATGTCTTGTAAGTAGTGGTAAAGCACAATACGCATAGTCGTCGCAAAATTGACAGGTAAGGACAACGCCGTCGTGACAGATGTCTTCCTGTGTGCTTGTGTAAACTTTGTATAGTACTTGACATCTAATCTCAGTCCGCGTACCGTGATTCGCGACAATAGAATTGCAGAAAATCCTGGTTCATGCAAACAAATCATAGGCTTAGCTGCAGAGGGAAAGGAAGGTGAATTATATTTAACGTGTACGAACTTCACTTGTAGGAAGTCTACAATTAAAATAATTAGGCAACTTACATGAGAAATTTCTGACATCTGAAGTGGGCGAAATTGCTACCTAGAATTGTCTCTATAAAATGTCATCACGCAGTTGTCCTTGTGATCTCACACGACTCATTTTCGTAGCTACAACATAATGCAAATGTTTGTAAGAAAATGAATGACTCTGCTTATAACGTGGATATACGCGATAATTGGATCATACTAAATGATATAGATATCCAAAGAATTTAACCTAAACTTCGGGAACACAAAGGGGTCGAATAGAACATTGTACTCACCCCTAATTTTAAAACATTTTTGCACAGATCAATTTGTGTATCAATCATTCCAGGAAAACTGAGAATTCCAATAAAAAAGTCTTTTTCAGAAATATTTGTTTGTTATTAGTGTAAGACTAACAACTCCGATATACCAATCACAATAGGAAGCAGAAAACTAGACTACGTGACTGAATACATCTACAGTCCGCATTTCACGAGAAGATCCGAGCAAGGAATGCGAGTTATTACCCTATTCTTATAACCTACCCCCGACAAGGAACAGGCCGGCCATTGATTGATCCTCGCTTCTCCCAGCCGGCCAATGACATCACTCCCATCCACCTGCTCCTTCAAGAACGCTGAGTTACTGGCTTACTCTCTCCTCTTACCCCGCAAGGACCGTACTCCCCTCGTAGGCATCCTCTCATGAAATTTGGACAGTACCTTGGCGAACTATGTCCTTTCACAACAGACGACAGAACGAGATTCAGAGAAAAATCGGAAACGCATGGAAGAGATTTTGGAGCCTCAGTTTCATTGTGACAGACAAGACTTACAATTTAAAATTAAGGAGCGGAGTCATGAACAGCTGCATCCTTCCAGTTCTCCTATACGGAGCACAGACATGGTCTGTAACGGAAAGAGAGCGGGACATGCTGAGAAAGTGCCAACGAAAACTGGAGAGGAAGATGCTGGACATCACACTCAGACACAGACTACGTAACGAAGACATAAGGAGACAAAGACGCAGCAGAAACTGCCGACAAGCTGACGAAGAAATAGGCAGGACACGTGATACGACTCAACGCGAACCGGTGGACAGGCCACAAAGGGAAACATTGAAGGAGGAGGGTTCGGTCCGGTGCTGTGGATTGAATTCGGCGTAGCTCAGTGTTCAGGGCGCTTGGTACGTAGAACCAAGGACCCGGGATCGATCCCCGGCGCCGGAGCGAATTTTTCTCCTCAAATATTAATTGTCAATATTACAGATATTATTCTGTAGGACAAATTAATAAATCTATAATATTCTCATAGCTGCAGTGCATATGTCTGTACAGATTACTGTGCACTTAACTGCGGGATTCCCGGCCAAACAAGGCACTCAACTGAGTGCGCTCCTAATATAATGGCAGTTGACATTAGACATAGCCTATACGTCAACCTATATGCCTAACTTGGAGTCAGGCCACAAAGGGAAACATTGAAGGAGGAGAGTTCGGTCCGGTGCTGTGGATTGAATTCGGAGTAGCTCAGTGGTCAGAGAGCTTGGTAAGTGGAATCAAGGACTCGGTTCGATCCCTGACGCCGCCGGAGCGAATTTTTCTCCTCAAATATTAATCTTTCACAAGATTTCTTGCGATTTATGCAATTAGAAGAAAAATTTGATGGCGCACAAGCATCTTAATACCTGCTTCAGCTACAAAAATATTTCTTAAGACTGTCGGATTTTACAAGGGTGTGCATTACTTGTAATGTTACTGTATTTTATTAAATTCAGTGGTTAATTTCCAAAGAACTGATTGTCGTCCAAATAAACGACATGCAAGCTCATACCCGTCCATGGATTTCTTAACAGTCTTCATAATAAGATTCCCAACCTTAAAAAAGGGTTTTGTGTCTAATTATTTACCACACTCTGAGCATTTTGAAACGAAAGGCTGTTTCTCAATAGTTCACAAGTTTCTTTGAGGACCGAAGGGAGTAAATTTCTGAAGAAATAAATATAAAGGAAATAATAACTGAATCGCTCCATACAGAAAGGGCTTTAGTCCATTAGACCTAGTTTTGAGAAAACTAAAGAAAACATTCTGTAAATGCCTACTCTATTCCTTTCTGCATAGAACTCTGAGCCTGACGCTTCAGTTTCTATCTTTCCAAACATTGGACTGAATACCTTTCTGCACAGGCCGAAGGAGCCACCCATAAAGATATGATTTCCATCTATATCTCGTTTTTAAAAATTTGTGACTGAAGCCCTTTCTGTATGGACCGATTATCTTCACATACTAAAGTTAATAGTACAGTGTGTTTCAAAACTCCTTCCGCAGTATAGATGCGAAAATCCGTTTACCGCTGTTGCTTGGAATGTTGGTGAACCACAGTGACAGTCTATCGGCCTTGGCGTAGATCCTATTCCTCAATGAAGATCACATCTGTCTCTGTGTACACGGAAAGCTGCCAGCTATCAGTGCCACAAACCGCTTTTTATACTTAGCGGATTTCCGGGTAGTCTATTCACTGCTGAGTGAGTTTTGTAACGCACTCGAAATTCTTCATGTATAAAATTCAATTATATTTTGACAGTCTTGTTCATTGTATTCTTGCTTGTGTTTTTAAGCTGGATCTGTAAATTCTAGGTGAGACAGAAATCTATTATTTCACATTTTCATTTATTCGTGTATTTATTTATTTATTTATTTATTTATTTATTTATTTATTTATTTATTCTGATGCAATTAAGGTCAAGAGGGTTCTCTTTCACACCACCAGAAATACAAATACAATAATACAAATAAAATATAATTACATTAAGCGAAGTAAAGTCATACAAAAATCTACGACCCATACAAAGTTCAAGTCATTAAGTTTGGAGAAAGGAAGAGAATTATTGCAAGTCAGCTGCAAGTAATATTTTATGTCGTAGTTCTAATATAACACTACCACTCAAATATGATTATTACAATTTGACAGTTTGTATTGTAGATTCAATTTTTATGTTCATTTATACAGCTTCACACTAAAAAATAATAAAACTACCAATATCTTGTCGGGATTCCGAAACAATATTTTGCAGAAAACTGTACTTAGGCCTACATTAATTAGTTTCGGTAAATATCGAACTAATTTCAAGTAAATAAATTAATTAACATTGAAATTATATTTTTACTACTAAGCTTTTAAAAGTGTATGTTTACTTATCAAGTTAATAATCTATAGAAAGTATTATTTTGGACACGTATATTTACCTTGCAAATGTCATATTATATATAACTGTTGACGAGTTTAAAATTCAATCTATTGCATTTAAGACAAGAGACTCAAGGAGGAGTAAAACATTCGAGAGACTATGGAAAATTCGAAGAGAAAATAAAGTGGACATTAGAACAGGTCTATGCTACATTGCTAGACAACAACAGAATATTATGAACAACGAGTGACTACAAATTTGGTTGAATTGTTTGGACTTTTCCCATTGTTAATTTTGAAAAACTGTAACACGATAACACAACGTTTCGAATAGTGGCTCTTCTTTCTTCGTCGTCAGCCACTCTTCGAAACGTTGTGTTACAATTTTTTTAAATTAGCAATGGAAAAAATGCAAAGAACTCAACCATTTAACAACTCACCGTTGCTCTCCCACCCCCTTCATTCAGATCAAGACTTCAAATTTATGTATTACTCATATTCATTCATAGTTTTCTGTCAAAGGGCAGGTCTTTGACTGCAAACCCAGCATTCTCCAATCTGTCCTACTTTTAGCCTTCCTCTTAGTGCATAATGATCGATATAGGCCTATCTTAATGTCGTGTATCATCTCGTATCTTCTTCTGTCCCTGACTCCTCTCTCGTTTGCCATTCTTCCAGTGCATCATTCAGTAGCCAATGACTCATCCATTCCCATTTCCTCTTCCTGATCAATTTCAGCATTATTCTTTCTTCACCCATTCTTTTCAATACATCTTCATTTCTTATTCCGTCTCTCCATTTCACTGCTCCATTATTCTGCATATCCACATTTCAAATGTCTCTAGTCGCTTCTCTTCACTCCATCGTATGCTATCCCCCTTTCGACTTCATGGCAGCAACTCATGTTGTTGCTTATTACGAGAGGACGGCATTTGGAACCAAAGTAATGTAGTCGGTGTATATTTTCACAATAAAATTTCAGGTACCTATCGAAGATTAAGTTTCTTAAGATTTTTTTTTTATTTACGGTAAGATCGTAGGCTCTAGTAACTGATAAAGTATATATCAAAAAAACAAAATTTAAGAAACTGCATAAATTTTACTGGAACGCAGTGGAAGGCGAATGTTTTATTAATTGCGGCAAAATTCATTTCTGGTTTCGTTATTGTGACGTGTACTGAACAAGAAAAGGGAATAATTTTGACTGAAATAAGCCATTTGTTTAATGACATATGAATATAGTAAAGGTCACTACGTATTTCTGATAGGAGAAAACTAGTAAAATTTCTTCAGACTATTGCTGAATACGATAAACTTTATTGTAGAGATGGGCTTTCACTCGTATTCATTGTACTGTACATTGCCTAAACTCTAGGCGCTCTTACTTTGAATCGCAGCAGTTCGACAAACATCGATTCCAACGCTTAAAAGGGAACCAAAACACTTCATCAATCAATGTTCTATATAACCAGAGCATCTGTGAATCAGATAAAGCATGGCTAGCACGGTGTTGTTAAACGAGGTTTAGGGTCTCAATTGAATCCTATGTAGGAAAGTGATTACTTTTTTTCGGAATTGGAAAATGGGGCACAGTACTAAGACTATGGAAATGTCCTTATCACTGTTAGAATATCCCATATAGAGCGCCATTATAGAACATATCATATTAGTCAGTATGGAAATGTCGTAGGACTGGATCGTGAAGCCCCTCTGAATGCTCCTCGCAACAATAAACCTGGGATAGAAGTAACTTTATTCAATCCTAGTGTATAGCCTAAATATACTGTATGTGATGCATTACCAGAAATTTCTCTTATATAAAAAATTGTTTATATTTTAACTTCTTTTTTTAAGTATTTAGCAGAAGAGGCTACACGAGACAATTTTTAAATAGAAGAGAATAAATGATCTAAATCTTAAGCAGGTAAGACTAGATGCACAAAGTTCTGAGCAGATATGAACAGATGAAACAAGTCTTGAGCAGATAAGAGCAGATGAAACAAGTCTTGAGCAGATAAGAACAGATGAAACAAGTATTGAGCAGATAAGAACAGATGAAACAAGTCTTGAGTAGATAAGAACAGATGAAACAAGTCTTGAGCAGATAAGAACAGATGAAACAAGTATTGAGCAGATAAGAACAGATGAAACAAGTCTTGAGTAGATAAGAACAGATGAAACAAGTCTTGAGCAGATAAGAACAGATGAAACAAGTCTTGTGCAGATAAGAACAGATGAAACAAGTCTTGAGCAGATAAGAAACAGATGAAACAAGTCTTGTGCAGACGAAAGTATACAAGCCAAGTCATAATTAGACGAAGTATAGAGATGACAATTTTTAAGCAAACGAAACTAAATGATCCAAGTTTGAAGCAGACGAGACTATATCATGATACTCTTGAGGAGACGATTCTAGATGAGCCAAGTGTTGAGCAGATGAGACTAGGTAATGCTGACGTCAGCGTTTCTGGCACGTGTCCTTGAGTACAATGCACAGTCTGCGGAGCATCTGTTGATAGTGTAGCTGAGATTGGTACCGCCTTCTATACACGTCACTCAGCAATCTGTCAACCACAGTTGCCAGTCTTGCTGTCCAGACTGTGGCAAAAGTAAGATACTCTCACTTAACTATCCCTACGCTAGCATTCTGCGGTGTGTCCTTGAGTACAGTATCCAGTCAGAGAGTTTCTGTTGCCACTGCAGCTGAGAACGGTACCTCCTCCTAAATACACGTCACATCAACAATCTATAGGATAAGCATTGAGGAGAAGAGACGAGATAATACAGTCCTGCGCGGGCGAGACGGTGATACTATTCTCTTGAACGGAGGAGACTTGATGAGTCAACTTTTGAGCAGAGGAGACGACATGAAACTAGTCTTGAATGCACAAAAAAAAAAAAAAAAAAAAAAAGACGAACAAGTCTTGAGTTAAATCAGATGAGCATGTCTCGAGCAGGGAACCTAGATGAAACGAAGTATTGAAGATTCGAGACTAAATGAGACTAACCTTGAAGAGACGAGATTTGGTAAGACAAATTTAAAGTGACGATACGAGTCTTAAAGAGAGGCATGAGATGGCAAGAACCTTAAAGGGACGAGACTAGATGAGGCGAGTGTGAAACACACAGTGAGAAAGCATTATCACTAATCTCTTATATTAGGCTAACTATTAAAGAGTATACAGGATATTACATTTTATTACGAGTATTTGACATGATATGATAGGGTAAACATTGGTAATTTCGTGGCAGTGGTTATTTCGTGATACTTTTTCTTTGCTCTTTTGTGAACTAACCAATGGTGTTACGAGATCCAAATTTCCGCCAAGGGATTGCATATGTTGTCCAGTTTCCAGAAACATACAGCTAAGCTTTGTGTGACTATTGTAATTGCTTCAGTGAGCTTTTATGTTTGGAGAGAGCAAGTTTGCGTCGACTTCTCAGGCATACAAATTTTGTGGATGTTTGTAATTACATTACAGGCTTATTACTAAAGGTAAGCATATGATATTTGGTACAAAGATTTATTGTATCTTCATGAAATTTTAGGAAATGTTTTTGGAATTTTAGATACATCTGTAGTCGCCATATAGGCTTAACTTTACTGATAGAAATCTTAGCTGTTTGAGGCGAAATTTTTTTGAGCATTAAGTGTTACAATTTTTAAAATAGTATAAAATGTATTACAATAGGAGTTTTAGAAATCTGAAGACAAGATGTGATAACAAAAAAGAAAACGGAGACGCAATGGGTTCAGTGTAGCTTCTGTTTGATTTGTTATCATGCTAAGCGTCAATGATAAGTGCTAGATGACTTGCAAGAATTGTGACAGAAGATGGAACATGGCTCCACCATTTTGGACCGGAGACAGAGGAAGACAATGGAGTCGCATCATGCAAATTCACCAAAGAAATAGAAATTCAAAAGTACATCTTCGGCAGGAAACGTTATGGCTACTGTGTTTTTCGATTCAGAAGGACTCTTGCTTGTGGACATCATGCCACACGGAACCACCATTAATTCTAACGGGTATGTTGCAACTCTCAAGAAACTTCAAGTTCGACTGAGTCGTGTTCGACGACATCGGGAGAAGCAGGATGTTCTGCTATTGCACGACAACGCACAGCCATATGTCAATCACAAGACCACAGACCAGATCAGAAAATTCGGATAGGCAACACTGAAACATCCGCCTTACAGTCCTGAACTGGCACCGTGCAATTACCATCTCTTTGGTAAACTGAAGGATCCCTTCGCGGAACGAGGTTAGAAGATGACTCCCTTGTGCACGCTGCTAAAGAGTGGCTCAGACGTGTTGGTCCAGACTTTTACCGTGCTGGTCTACAGGCCCTCGTTCCTAGGTTACGTAAGGCAGTTGAAAGGGACAGGGATTATGTGGAAAAGTGACATTTTGTTCCTGAAGGATGCATCTACATTCTGTGAAAATAGCAAGGCTGTAGGATAAAAATATAATTTTTAAACAAACGTTATGCATTACTTTTGGAGTTACCCTAGTAATATAGGCTATAGTAAAGTCCGTAATAAAAGTGTTCACCCTTTCAGGGCAAAGAAGATCCCTTTTCAATTTCAATTTTTACTTTGATTTCATTCTTATTATATGTTGATATGTATTTCTATGTTTTCTTGCTATGAATATTGGACGGAATTACTATGTTTGAAGTCTTGTAACAATAAATGAGAATTTCATTTGACTTCAATGAATTTTTCCACAATTCTTCTACCTCTCACGAAATTATCAATGCAATATCACGAAATTACCAAGGTTAGCACGAAATAACCAACCTTTCAGCTTAAGTTGTAAAAGTGGTTTTTGGCACATATTCAAGAACGTATCCAATCTTTTATATCTCCAGATTGTACAGCAAGTTATTGTCTTTTAGATGAAAAAATCGGAATAAGGATATATTTACACATTTGGATTTTGAATTACTCGTAGTTTTCATGAAATTATCACGAAATTACCAATGTTTACCCTATATACCATATCTCAATAGGCTATATTCAGTCTTGTTGACCTTAACATTTCTGTATTCAGGTCAACATTCCCTTACTCCCAATATTTATAGCTTAAAAGACAGACGAATCGTGAGCTTAATACCTGCTCTTAACTATGTATGTATTTAATGCCCTTTCCCTTCCACTTATCCCTCCTTATAATTTATCACATTTTATTAAAATACTTCACTTCTCTTATTCTCAGATACACTATTAACTATTATTACGAGTATAACAATACGTATTAAATTCTAAGATTATGCTGCTTGCCATGTTGACTGCATAAAAATTTACATTTAAAAAGCAACATATTTGATCTAATATTAAAGGCGAAATATTTTTGGTGGATATAATGAACGTATAATAGGTTTTAATTAAATGGAAATTGGATAATCATGAATGCACGTAGAGAGCAGAGAGATTCAGACTTTATTTGACAATGACTCGCTTGCGTTGAACGAAAGTATAAATACTTCGGCCGAGCGTTTACGCCAACTAATTACAAATGAATTTCATCGCGAAACGAGGAAAAAAATCTGTTACGCTAGTGGCGCTAAAAATTATAGATAGAAATAATTTTGGGTCATGAAACACAGATCTAATTATTTTACGCATAACAAGCTTAAAATAGAAAAAAAAGTATATAAAACTGTATTTTAATTAAATAATCTACACGTAACATTGTTTATGGGTTTACTGAATCAAAACATGCGTATAAAGCTGTAAAACTGTACTAAAACCGACAATAATTTATTTATAACGTGATGAAATTCACACACCCGCTGCAAGAAAATTTAAGGGGAATATATTAATTGAATTTTCTTAGGGAATTTAACAACTTAATATATAGTAATATTTAAATGAAAATTTCCTCCAATTTTAGGAATTTTTATGATTTCATATTCAACCAATATTCACTTAGCGTCCCTATCGATATATTTCTTGGAAAGTTAATACATTGTAGTCGTTAATTATCGTTATGCAACGGTGATAAAGATGATTACAATAGAATATAACACTATCACAGACACCAAGATGGAAGGGAAGAAAGCCAGAATTAAACAACAGCGAAAAAGATATGTATACAAACCATGTTCAAAGAATAAAAAATGGACAGACTCCCACTTTATTTAAAATGCATAAGCCAATCAGTAGAAGAGATATGTACTAACCCAGAAAACGCTGTAATGAAGAAGATATTATGTAGTGCATGAAGCATGATGATGTAGGTCCATGATCTTCTCACCTTACTAAATTTACCTATTTACTTATTTACTTATTTATTTACTTACTTGCTTATTTATTTACTTGTGTATTTGTTGATTTATCTATGCATTTATTTATTTACTTGACTTACGTAGACCTACTTACTCATTACTTACTTACTACTTACTTTACTTATTTATTTATTTACTTTTATTAATTTATTTATTTATTATGATGTAAATAAGACCATCAAGACTTGTCTTCCACAGCACCAGAAAAACAAATACAAAAAGAAGTGCAGAGAGAATAAATAAATAAAAAAAAGAAATAAAGTAGAAATATAAACACGAATAGGTAATGGAGGGTAAGTGTGCGCACTTAGTTTTAATTCGCTCATAATGTGGTCGTCTGTTATTATTTTGTATCATTAAGTAGGTGTTCATACACAATGAAAGTTTAAGAATATTTATGCATTGTTAAAACTGCCTATAGTGATAATCATTTACTGTGGCACACAAGTTTAGACAAGTTGGCGAATGCGAACACTTAGACGACATATGCGGGTAATTGTACGCAGAATGTCGGCTAACTGTGCGCACTTTTTTATGTATGTTATCTTTAGTTTCACTGGGTTACAGCAGGCCTATATCGCAATAACTTATTAACACAGATCACAAAGAAATGTTCCATGTCCTTCATATGACGTGCACAACTCGTGCCACCACTCGCCACACCCATTACACTCTACCCAATCTTCATTAGATACATCACACCCAGGGCAGATGTATATCTTCTCTGATGGAGTTCATCACGAAATATGCTGGACTCGAATGTCAGCTGTGTGCAGTGGAAGTTTTCGATTGGGTTCCTTCATATTTTTTTTACACCTTTTAGTAATTTTGGACACTTGAAGATCCGATTTTGAAAACTACTTTTCAGTTCTTGCTTTCAGCCTTTCTTGTTTCTTCTTTTCTTCCTCCTGTTTCAAGTTTTGCTTCTTCATAGGATTGTTTTTATACGGAGACGATGTTAGTTCTTTTCATTTTGTTCTGATTCTCATATTTAGGTAAGGAATGAATGTTTGTGATTGGTACTTGATGTAAACTAATGGGACTGGTTGGTTGAATTGTTTGATTAGTTGACCCCTCATTTGTTTCTTGGTTGTTCATATTCAATTTTCTCCTTCTTGTTGTTTATTTATATCTTCATCTCTGTTACTATTTGCTGACTGATCGAGATCTTCAGCAATCGGCAAGTCGATTTTGGTTACCTCAGATGGTAAAAACTCATAATCATTGAACACGTGTGGATTGCAGGGATACATGCATGTGTCACGGAAAGCCGCTACAGCATTTCCAGCAGTTGTCACCCTCTCAAAGGCTGCGCGAAATAGACCAGACACTTCCATCTGGGTTACAGCTCTGCAAGGATTACTACAAAGTCACTTTTCTATTTCTTGGGCATAGAATTACTTGAATGGGGCAAATATTACTTTATCTAATTGCAGAAGTATCTAACTAGCATGGGGTGGCAACGTCAATAGGACAATGTTGGGTTGTCTGCAAAATTTCACAGGTGAGAACGGGCAATGTGAGAAATGGTTATCAAGAACCAAGAGGACTGGATCATCCACTGGAGATTTAACATGCTTGGCAAAATGTTCCAACCAAACAAGTAACAGTTCGGAATTCATGTATCAAGATTCACTAACAAGTCCAAAAGAACCTGCAGGGGAGTTATTACAGAGCTCCAGTTTGTTCCTATTACGAGGAAAAATCAAAGCAAGTGGTTCAAAGTTCCCTGTTTGGTTTACACAAAAAAACAGCAGTCACTATTTGATCTCTTTCAGCCGATTTTATTTTCTTGATGGACTTTTTTTCCTTTGTAGCAACGACTTTAGCCGTCTTATCAGGAACAGTCGACACTCCGGTCTCGTCCATGTTGAACAATCTGTGGGGAGGGAATTTGTACTTTCCCAAACATTCCTTGAGATTCTCTAAGGATAACTGTGTTAAAGTTTAAAAATGATAAACTTTATGTGTGATAAAAATTAAGAATAAATGTCTTAGAATATTTACATCGACTGAGCCAACTATGTGACCGACTGTAGAAATTATTTGAATATTTAGTAGCTACTTCATGGATTTTGTAGCCTATATAATTTGCGTTTTTCACACATAAAACTTAAATTCAATGATGTGCACCAGTATTTAAATAAATAAAGAAATAAATAATGAAAGAAAGCAATACATAATTAAATAAATAGCCAAATAAACATTTAAATGAAGAAAAGAAGAAATAGATAAATAAATAAGTAAATAAATAAATAAAACAATAAATAAATCAATAAATCAATGAATAAGTAAAAAAATAAATAACTAAAAAAATAAATAAATCAACAAATAAATCAATGAATCAATGAATAAATAAAAAAATAACTAAATACATAAATAAATAACTAAATAAATAAATACATAAAAATAAATGCCTAAATAAATACATAAATAAATGTATAAATAAATCAATAAAGAAAAAGTAAATAAGTAAATAAATAGTAAATAAAACGATGAACAAACAGATAAACAAACAGTGCAAGCAAATAAATAAATAATTAAAATAAATAGATAAATAAGTAAAGTAAGTAGTAAGTAATAAGTGAGGAAATGAAGATTAGTAGAGCTTTACAGTATTTTAAAATGCTTATTTGAATATTTAGTAGCTACTTCATGTATTTTGTAGCCTATATAATTTGCGTTTTTCACACATAAAACTTAAATTGAATGATGTGCGCTAGTATTTAAATAAATAAAGAAATAAATAATGAAAGAAAGCAAAGCAATACATAATTAAATAAATAACTAAATATACAATTAAATGGAGAAAAAAATAGATAATTAAATAGATAGATAAATAAATAAATAAATAACTAAATAAATAATTAAATATTAAAATAGTTAAATAATTCAGTAAATAAATAAACAATTAATAAATACGTAAGCAAAGAAATAAATAAATAAGACAAAACCGAACACATAGACAAAGAGACAAGGAAATATATAAATATTAAAAAATAAATAAATAAATTCATAAATAAGTAAATAAATAAATAAATAAATAAATAAGTAAATGAATGAATAAATAAACAAATATGAATAATTAAATAAACAAATAAATAAATAAATAAATAAATAATAGATCTTCCTACAACTGATATAATTTCTACCAGCCTCATTTTAAAGTTTTTAGTTTGTGTATTTTTTAATGTTTCACATTATGTCCTTTAGTGTAATTATGAGAGTCCGTAGTGTATAATTTAGAAAGTTTTCTTTAAACATTATTGACTAATTAATTTTATATTTATATCCAAAACAATTACTCCATTTTATCTCGTTATTTCTAGGTTATCGTACACCGTATGCATTAGATGGCACTATTTGAGAAAGATGCAAACAGATACTACATTAACTACATAGGATTAAGAGTTCCTCATGATTATACCTGGGATATTAGAGTAAGGTAATTGTTTGTTTTGTTCCTTAAGCATTCATTTAACTCTTTAACAATATGTCCATGTTTTATAGAGAAATATGAAAGTTGGTAGAGTTTTACAGTATTTTAAAATACTTATTTGAATCTTTAGTACCTATTTGATGGATTTTGTAGCCTATATAATTTGCGTTTTTCACACCTAAAACTTAAATTGAATGATGTGCACTAGTATTTAAATAAATAAAGAATAAATAATGAAAGAGAGCAATAAACATTTAAATAAATAAGTAAACAAATAAATAATCAAATAAATAATTAAATGAATAAATAATTAAATAATAAAATAAGAAAAGAATTCAGAAATAAATAAAAAATTAAACAATATAGAAAGAAGTAAAAAAAATCAAAACATATCAAACAGCCCAAACAGACAAGTAAATAAATGAATAAACAAAAGAAAATGTAAAAACAAATAAGTATATAAATAAATATATATAAATAAATATATAAATAAATAAATAAACACATAATTAAATAAATGAATAAATAAATAAATAAGTAAATAAGTATTTTAGTAAATAAATAAGTACCGTAACTAAATAAATAATGAATTAAATAAATACCAAATAGACAGACAGACAAGTAAGTAAGTAAGTAAATACGTACGTAATAAGTAAATAAGCAAGTAAGGAAATAAATAAATAAATAGATAAATAAAAATAAATAAATAATACATTTTCCTACAACTGATATAATTTCTACATGCCACATTTTAATATTAAGTTTGTGTATTTTTCAATGTCTCACATTTTGTCATTTAGTGTGATCATGAGAGTCCTTAGTGTATAATTTCCAAAATTTCTTTAATTATTAGTGACTAATTAATTTTATATTTATGTCCAAAACAATTATTTCATTTTAACTCGTTATTTCTAGGTTACCTGTACACCGTATGTACATACTAGACGCCAACTATTTCAGAAAGATGCAAACAGAATATTACATTAACTACAAGGTTTAAGATTTCCTCATAATTGTACCTGGGTTATTAGTGTAAGGTAATTGTTTTTGTTCCTTAAGCATTCACTTAACACGTTAAGAGTATGTCCATGTTTTATGGAGAATTGTGATGGTTAGTAGATTTTCACATTATTCGAAATTGCTTAAAATAAATTATTATTATTATTATTATTATTACTATTATTATTATTATTTGATTCTTTAGTATCTATTTCATGCATTTTGTAGCCTATATAATTTGCGTTTTTCCACATAAATCTTAAAATGAATGATGTGCACTAGTATTTAAATAAATAAAAAATAAATAATTAATGAAATAAATAAATATTTAAATAAATAAATAGTGAAATAAATAATTAAATTAATAAATAATTAATTAATAAAATAAGTGAACATTAAAGAAAATAAGTAAACAATTATGTAAATAAATAAATAAATAAATAAAACAACATAGATCAAACAGAAAAAAAGGACAAACAGAAAAGCTAATAAGTGAATAAGTAAAATAAGTAAATAAATAAATATAAATAAGTAAATAAATAAACAAATAAATAAACAAAGAAACAAACAAACACACAAAGAAACAAATAAATAAACAAATGAATAAATAAACAAACAAATAAATAAGTAAATAAATAAATAATATTTCCTCCTACAACTGATATAATTTCTACCACCCATATTTTAATATTAAGTTTGTGTATTTTTTAATGTCTTACATTATGTCTATAGTGCGATTATGAGAGTTCTTAGTGTATAATTTAGGAAGTTTTCCTTAAACATTATTGAATAATTAATTTTATATTTATAACCAAAACAATTACTTCATTTTATCTCGTTATTTCTAGGTTATCGGTGCACCGTATGTACTACACGCCAACTATTTGAGAAAGATGCAAACAGAATACTACATTAACTACATAGGATTAAGAGTTCCTCATGATTATACCTGGGATATTAGAGTAAGGTAATTGTTTGTTTTGTTCCTTAAGCATTCATTTAACTCTTTAACAATATGTCCATGTTTTATAGAGAACTATGAAGGTTGGTAGATCTTTACAAGTATTTTAGAATGCTTATTTGAATCTTTAGTACCTACTTCATGATTTTGTAGCCTATATAATTTGCGTTTTTCACACATAAAAGTTAAATTGAATGATGTGTACTAGTATTTAAATAAGTAAAAAATAAATAATGAAAGAAAGCAATAATTAAATAAATAACTAAATAAATAATGAAATAAATAAATAATTAAATGAATAAACAATTAAATTATGAAATAAGTAAAGAATTGGGAAAATAAATAAAAACTTAAATAAATATAGAAACAAATAAAAAAACCAAAACAGATCAAACAGCCCAAACAGACAAACAGACAAGTAAAGAATTGAATAAGTAAACTAAAATGTAAAAATGAATAAGTATATGAATTAATAAATGGATAAATAAATAGATAATTAAATAAATGAATAAAGAAATAAGTAAATAAATAACTAAATAAATAATGAATTAAATAAATAAATACCAAGTAGACAGACAGACAAGAAAGAAAGTAAGTAAGTAAGTATGTTAGAGAGGAGGTAAGTAAATAAGGAAATAAATAAATAAATACATAAATAAATAAGTAAATAAAAAAGGTTCTACTGCAACTGACATTATTTCTACCTGCCACATTTTAATATTAAGTTTGTGTATTTTTTAATGTGTTACATTTAGTCATTTAGTGTGATTATGAGAGTTTTTAGTGTATAATTTACATAATTTTCTTTAATTATTATTCAATAATTAATTTCATATTTATGTCGAAAACAATTGTTTCATTTATCTTGTTATTTCTAGGTTACCGGTACACTGTATGTACTACACGCCAACTACTTTAGAAAGATGGAAACAGAGTACGAAATTAACTACAAGGGTTTAAGAGTCCCTCATGATTATACCTGGGATATTAGAGTAAGGTAATTGTTTGTTTTGTTCCTTAAGCATTCATTTAACTCTTTAAAAATATGTCCATGTTTTATGGAGAACTATGAAGGTTAGTAGAGTTTTACAGTATTCTAAAATGATTATTTGAATCTTTAGTACCTAATTCATGGATTTTGTAGCTTATATGATTTGAGTTATTCGCATATAAAACTTAAATTGAATGATGTGCACTAATATTTGAGTAAATAAAGAAATAAATAATGAAAAAAATAATGGAAGAAAGAAATAAATAATTAAATAAATAACTAAAATGTAATTAAATAAATGAATAAATAACTAAGTTAATAAATAATTAAATAATAGAATAATTAAACAATTATGTAAATAAATAAACAAATAAATATGGAAACAAATAAACAAATAAATAAAACAAAACAGATCAAACAGACCAAACAGGCAAGACACAAGCAAATAAGTGAATAATTTAAAAAATAAATAAATGACTGAATAAATAAATAATAAGTAAATAATTATGTAAATAAATAAATAAGTTAATAAATAAACAAATATACACACAAACAAGTAAACAAATAAATAAATAAATAAAAATAAATAAATAAATCAGTAAGTAAATAAATAAATAAGTAAATATATAAAAAATATAAATGAATAAATAAAAAATAGATTTTTCTGCAACTGACATAATTTCTACATGCCATATTTTAATATTAAGTTTGTGTATTTTTTTGTCATTTAGTGTGATTATGAGTTTGTGTATAATTTACAAAGTTTTCTTTAATTATTATTGACTAATTAATTTTGTATTTATGTCCAAAACAATTATTTCATTTTAACCCGTTATTTCTAGGTTTCCCGTACTCCGTATGTAGGCCTACTAGACGCCAACTCTTTGAGAAAGATGCACACAGAATACTACATTAACTACAAGGGTTTAAGAGTTCCTTTTAATTATACCTGGGATATTGGAGTAAGGTAATTGTTTGTTTTGTTCCTTAAGCATTCACTTAACACTTTAAAAGTATGTCCATTTTTTATAGAGAACTATGAAGGTTGGTAGAGTTTCACATTATTCGAAAATGCTTACTTGATTCTTTAGTACCTATTTCATGGATTTTGTAGCCTATTATGTTTTGCGTTTTTCACACATAAAACTTAAATTGAATGATGTGTACTAGTATTTAAATAAATATATAATGAAATAATTAAATAAATAATTAAGTGAGCATATGAATAAGTAAATAAACAATCAAATAATAAAATAATTAAATGAATAAATAAATTAATTAATTAATCAGTAAATGAATGAGTAAATAAATAAATAAACAAATAAGTAAAAAAATTTAAATAAGTTAATAAATAAATAAATAAATAATAGATCTTCCTACAACTGATATATTTTCTAGATGACGCCATCGATTTAGGCAGATGGATTTTATTAATCACAACTCCAGAGCGAGTTACTCATAGCAGCAAGATCGGTTGTTATAAAAAAAGGTCGCGCCAGGGATTTTGGCATATGGATTTTCTAAATGTGAACTGGAGAGCGAGTTCCTCACCGCTGCAAGATCGGCTGTTATCTCTGTCGCAATGGAATGGGTAGGACATAAGAGTAAACATGCACGCCCGAGTATTTGTGCACTCTGGACAGTCACCTCCAAAAACTAAACAAATATTACAGTAGTCCATATGTGTCTTTGGTATTCCCAAAAAAAATTTTTTCGATTAATTAAAATGTGTCCCAATGAAACTTATAGCAGAGTCCGTATAGGCCAGTTTCTATCTGATGCTTTTCCAATTCACTGCGTGCTAAAGCAAGAAGATGCACCATCACCTTTACTTTTTAACTTCGCTCTAGAATATGCCATTAGGAAAGTTCAGGATAACAGAGAGGGTTTGGATTTGAACGGATTACATCAGCTTTTTGTCTATGCGGATGACGTGAATATGTTAGGAAAAACTCCACAAACGATCAGGGAAAACACGAAAATTTTACTTGAAGCAAATAAAGCGATAGGTTTGGTAGTAAATCCCGACAAGACTAAGTATATGATTATGTCTCGTGACCAGAATATTGTACGAAATGGAAATAGGCTATAATCTGTTATATATATGGAAATATATATGTATATGGAAATATGTTAATCCTTAGTCAATAGATAAGACTGAGTTTTACGAAATACGAACATTAAGGGATGGAAAATGGGAGGCAGCAATGATCAAAATAATTATACAGATTTATTTTTTTTAACAAGTAGATGTGCAGCCTTTAATTTTAAAACAAAGATTCACTCATAAAATTGGGTTACACTATTCATCTCATCTCTCAGAATTGTTTCTAAAATGTATAAGAAAAGTAAAAAAATTAAATTTCATGTAGGCTACTCCCTTGAAACAACTTTTTTTTTTTTTTTTTTTTTTTTTACTTCCGAGCAGAGAGGGGAGAGAAAGAAGTCGACGATTTTAAAAATTCACTAAACTATATTTAACTAGAGACGTAAAATTTAAAATGAAGGTTACTCTCTACAATAGTGGTTAAACATTCTTAGATTTTTTAAATACCATATCCTAAGGTACTGATTAAAAGGCAGAAGGGAGTGAGAAATCTCATGTCATCCGATCTCGATGATCTGGGGATCTTTGCGATTACAGAATACGAATAAGGTATTATTTAGTCCGACTTTGTTTCTAAAGTGGTGGAGTGGGACAAAAATGGGTGAAAAATTAAATTAGATATCTTAGGTGTTTTCGAGACGAAAATTACAAATAATGCAATTTGTGCGAATTCAATATGGCAGTTTCAGTACTATGAATTATATTTAAAAAAATTAAACATCGGATATCGCAAGGTAACACATGTACAGTATTTAAGGGGGTATGTAACACCTTTTGATAGTAGGCCTATACATTTAGTAAAATCCAAAGTGTAATTTCTACATATTCTGAATGAATCTTGTGCTGGAATTTAATATAGTCATCAGCCAATAACTCTAGATTAATAAACAACTTTTTATAATCCATAAAATACAGTATTTATTGTGAATGGTAATTATATTTTTCAATTGGTGCAATTTGTGCAGGGAAAATTGGTTTCTCCGATATTTTGTACGATTTCGAATATTTTAAAATGCTTTCTTCTCTGTTCTATTCACAATGTGCGTGTGAAGAAATTATTTCCCTTGTAATATCCATTACAATCCTATTTATTATACTCTTATATAAATCTAACTTCCGCAGCATGAAATTTTCCCAATTAACCTAATTATATTTTGATTATTAAGAAGAATCGTAATTTTATTAACTTGAATTGTCGCACCACCAGTAGACGATCCGTAGATTATTACTGGACAAATCTTGTATATTGATCTGGTAAGGGTAGGATTTTATATATATATATATATATATATATATATATATATATATATATATATACCATATATATGCGCAATGCAATGCTCTTTCCTTTTAATTAAGAATTAATTTAATTTAGAAAATGCAGGAGACGTATTGTAAAATCATTGCGAACGGAAGTCATTTACATTTATTAAAGGTATTCTTTGAGTAGGACTGTACCGTGGTGTGTTTCATAATAATGATAATTGATATGAGCTGCTGTTATGAAAATATGAACGACTCAGAATGTTATAGCATCTCATTCTCGCAGCCTATACAAACAATATTGGCTCGCCTACTGGAAATGTCATTGAGGTCATCTGCCAAAATCGGTGCCTCCTACTATATCTTTGTTTCAAGCAAACTGCAGCTGGGATGGGTGAGACATAAGAGTAAACATACATTCCTGATTATCCTAGTGGACTCGGATGGACAGTCATCTCCAAAAACACTGCACATATAACCACTTTTATACAACTGCAGTAATCTATACAGTATGTGCGCATGCGTATGTAAAGAGAAGTCCCCGGCACACAGTTTTCGAGATAATTCCAGTTGCCGCTGCATAATCTTTTCCTCGTTACTGTGAAGTATAAAGACAATCTACATATATATGTATATATATGTATATATATGTGTATATATATATATATATATATACTGTATATACTGTATAGGCCTATATAAAAAACTATTCTAGAATCAACGGACTGACTAATCATCTTGTGCCTTATTCATAGACATTTTTAGCGCGGGCTTCCGGTGGATGATCAGCGTTTTTCGTATTCATAAACCAGTGTTAGCGATAGGACATGATTTGAATTCTGTACAAGTAACCAGTGGATAGCCGGGGCTAGCTTAGTACGCTCGTAGCGAGTGCTGCGAAATGTCTATGAATAGCACCCCTTAAATCTCCTTAAACCCTGTCTGTAGGTTTCTGTTAATCCTTAGTCAAAGATAAGACGGAGTTTTACGAAATACGAACATTAAGGGATGTAAAATAGGAGGTAATAATGATCAAAATATACTGGTTTATTTTTTGAACCAGCAGCCATTCAGCCCTGAAATTTAAAACAAAAGCTCCTTTATAAAATTGAGTTACACTGTTCATCTCATTTCTAGGAAGTGTTTCTGAAATGTATAAGGAATGCAAAAAAAAAAAATTCGCTCCGGGGTCGGGTATCGAACTCTTGACTCCCAGTTACGCACTAGGATTTCTAACCACTGAGCTATGCCGAGACTCATTCCACAGTATCGGATCGAATCTCTTAGATTATCGAATTACGTATTTCCTTATTTCAGCATATACCTATTCCTTCGGTTATTTATCCAACGTGTCGATTCCTGTCGCTTCCGCAACTTATTCTCGTACTTCATGAATGTTTGTTATTAATGAAGACAATTCGACACAACTCATATATATTTTTCGCCTGTCGCTTCATGAAGTAATGAACATTTGCAATAATTTCTTGGTTCTGGTTATGCAATGCTTTTTTCCTCTTAATTTAGAAAATGCAGGAGGCGAACGAAAGTCATTTACGGCACTCTCATGAATCGGACTGTACTGTGGTGTGTTTATTAATTAGTCTAAATGACTATACAAGAGGCGAGTGTGAACATATAAACAACGACAGACAGCCTTATCGCAATTCAATCTTGAGTTCTCACAAAACATTGGCTCGTCTACTGGAAATGTCATTGAGGTCATCTGCCAAAATCGGTACCTCCGACTATACCAGCCACATTTTAATATTAAGTTTGTGTATTTTTAATGTTTCACATTATGTCCTTTAGTGTCATTATGAGAGTTCTCAGTGTATCATTTACAAAGTTTTCTTTATATTATTGTCGAAATAATTAATTTTATATTTATGTCCAAAACAATTTTACTTCATTTTATCTCGTTATGTCTAGGTTATCGGTACACCGTATGCACTAGATGCCAACTATTGGAGAAAGAAGCAAACAGAATACTACATTAACTACATATGATTAAGAGTTCCTCATGATTATACCTGGGATATTAGAGTAAGGTAATTGTTTGTTTTGTTTCTTAAGCATTCATTTAACTCTTTAACAATATGTCCATGATTTATAGAGAACTATGAAGGTTGGTGAAGTTGTACAGTATTTTAAAATGCTTACATGAATCTTTAACCTGTTTGATGGATTTTTAGCCTATATAATTTGCGTTTTTTACACCTAAAACTTAAATTAAATGACGAGTGCACTAGTATTTAAATAAATAAAGAAATAAATAATGAAAAAAGCAATAGATAATTAAATACGTAACTAAATAAACAATTAAATAAATAAATAGTAAAAAAATAATTAAATGAATAAATAATAAAATAAGTAAATAATTGGGAAAATAAATAAAAAACTAAATAAATATAGAAACAAATAAATAATAAAAAAACAGATCAAAAGCCCAAACAGGCAAGCAGACAAGTAAATAAGTGAATAAGTAAAAGAAAATGTAAAAATAAATAAGTAGGCTATATGAATAAATAAATAGTCAAATAAATTAATGAATAAATAAATAAGTAAATAAATAATTAATAAATAAATAACTAAATATATAATGAATTAAATAAATAAATACCAAATAGACAGATAGACAAGTAAGTAAGTGAGTTAGTAAGTACGTATGTAAATAAGTAAATAAATTTATAAATAAATAAGTGAATAATTAAAAGTTCCTCCTGCAACTGACATAATTTCTACCTGCCACATTTTAATATTAAGTTTGTGTATTCTTACTGTCTTAAATTTTATCGTTTAGTGTATTATGAGAGTCTTTAGTGTATAATTTACATAATTTTCTTGAATTATTATTGAATAATTAATTTTATATTTATGTCGAAAACAATTGTTTCATTTTATCTCGTTATTTCTAGGTTACCGGTACACTGTATATACTATACTCCAACTATTTTAGAAAGATGCGAACAGAGTACGAAATTAACTACAAGGGTTTAAGAGTTCCTCATGATTATACCTGGGATATTAGAGTAAGGTAATTGTTTGTTTTGTTCCTTAAACATTCATTTAACTCTTTAAAAATATGTCCATGTTTTATGGAGAATTATGAAGGTTAGTAGAGTTTGACAGTATTCTAAAATGCTTATTTGAATCTTTAGTACCTAATTCATGGATTTTGTAGCCTATATAATTTGCGTTTTTCACACATGAAACTTAAATTGAATGATTTGCACCAGTATTTAAATAAATAAAAAGATAATATTGAAAGAAATAATGAAATAAATAAATAATTAAATAAATAACAAAAAAGTAATTGAATAAATGAATAGTTAAATAGATAATTAAGTGAATAAATAAATAATACAATAATTAAACAATTATGTAATTAAATAAAGAAATACAGATTTAAACAAATAAACAAGTAAATAAAACAATACAAATCAAACAGACTAAACTGGCAAAGAGACAAGTAACTAAGTGATTAATTTAAACAATAAATAAATGACTGAATAAATAAATATGTAAATAAATAAATGAGTATATATGATAAATAAATAAATAAATAAACAAACAAATAAACAAACAAATAAATAAACAAATAAATAAATAATTAAATAAATAAACAAACAAACAAATAAATAAGTGAATAAATAAAAAAATAAATAAACAAGTAATTAAATAATAAAAGATATAAACAATTAAATAAATAGTAGAATAAGTAAATAAATAAATTAATAAATAAAACAAAGAAAATAGATCAAACGAACCAGACAAAGAGACAAACAGACAAGTAAATAAGTAAATAAATGAATATATAAATAAATAAGTAATTTAATGAATAAATAAATAAATAAATAAATAAATAATGAAATAAGTAATAATTACTTATTTAAATAAATATATAAATAAATCAGAAAATAAATAAATAAATAAATAAATAAATAAATAAATAAATAAATAAATAAATAAATAAATAGGCCCTTTAGATCGCAATAGGGCAAGGTCCTCCTGTATCAATCAGGATGAGCTGTCCTTTTAATCTCCTGGGGAGTTACTATTATTTTGAGAGAGAATTTCAACATTGAATACTCTTATGAGATTATAGAGTATTCGCTTTATATTTCGTTAAAACGTCTGAAAAGTATTAAAGAGTGGGACCTTAGTTTCGAAGAAATTTATTAAATATGTCTGATATTACAATTATTTTTGGGTTGTGTGATCGTTCGATAAAGGCTTAATTTTGTGAAAGAATTTCAATTACGGTTTCTCATGTTTAACAGTGGAGCTTAGAGAAAGTATATATGCAAGCTCCAAGCCCTATTGGCCACTTGTTTCACTAAGATTTCCGCCGTTCCATTATTGGGTTATTGGAGAATTTTGACGACATAACCTAATAGTACCACATGAGAGGCAGCTTTACCAAAGTTTGAAATTTAAGATACATCCAAGTGTCACGTTGCTTTAAGAGAAATATTGTGGGTCGCCGCCACCGACGATCACATAGGCGCGACCAGTATTTCCAGTTCAAATTCGATGGTACATCTATTTCAGTATTAACTGTATCATCTTCTATGCTTCCAAGAGCTACAGATCACTCTAACTTGGTTGAAATATAAATAAGAGATTGCTGCTTCATTTCTTCACAAAAGATAAAAAAGACGAGAACGAAATTTTTAATCGAAAGTAACCAAAATTTTACTCTTCTCCTCCCTTACAAATTTTATCAACACTAACATAATGTTCAATTGTGTATTCTTTTGAGTAGGAAATCTCATACAGTGAAACCTGTCTAAAGCGGCCATCTGAAGTTATCTTGTAAAATGGCCGTTTTATCAGGTGACCGCTTGATTAAGGTTGCGGTTTTTGTGAATCAGCATGAAAATACTGAATTTCATTGACTTTTTACTACTGTGTGCGTAAAACAATCGTGCATATTAATGTCAGCTTCTTCCATTCTTGCAACTAGATTTATTGTTAGACATGATTTCTCTCTCAAATTAACTTCACAGTTCCTCTGAATCAACTGAATGAAAAGAAAAAAAAATCGTAGAAGCTGTTCCAAATAGAGAAAGATAGAAAGAGGGGGAAAAAAACTAAAAAAATTGAATGGTTATCTACTGAACCTAAAAAATACTGTGACATTTTCGATAGAAATATTCCGTGTTTCAGTCTTTTAAAAAGGAGCAAGAACTTAGAGCTGTGCAGGGTCGGAGTGGAAAGTGACAAGAGAGTCATAAAACAGTAACCAACTAACCCCAAGACATGGAGGGTGTACTGTTGTATATACACTTAGCTGTTGTCCTCGTGATATTGCTCTCTGTCCTCTAACCATCGAAAAAATAGGTCAGACAGTATCCGTGAAAAGATTTTTGTTGGACAGTGACTGTTATAGTCAGGTTCCAATCCAAACAGAACCCGGCCGCTGGCCGGCGCGTGAGGTGGCCGCTAAATAAAGAGAGAATTTGTATTGATCTTATGGAAAAACCAATTGGTTCCAGAGAAAATTGGCCTTTTGGCCAGGTGGCCGTTTAAATGAAGTGACCGCAAAGGCAGATTTCACTGTACATCTTATTCCTTAACATTTATTATCAAGTAAAAAGTAACGAAAAATAATTATTGTTTTGCTGTTCTGTCTGTCAGTGGTGAAACCAGTATTTAAAGAGTGGTGGTAGGTAGAACTGTACTATGCTACGAATAGAGAAAATTGAATTCCTGTCATTAAGACACATTAAGAAGTCCCTAAATTACATTTAGAAAAGTTTCATTAATTATATCGCTGAAAAATTGTTAGAAGTAGTTACACAGATCCACCTACGCTAAATTCGCATCACTGACTTAAATCGCGGGAAAGTCTGAATAATTATTGTTGAAAGCGGTGGTTAGTCATGAGACATGCCTCCTAACGACGTGGAGGGGATTGTTACAAATTTCTTTTGCCATCATAGAGCCTCATGTTTATTTCCTTTCCCTTCAGTCCCTTCTGTAAAACAACGACTATTCAAGAGGAGAGCGAAAAATTTCCTCACCCGTAGATCCTCATCAACCTGTCCGAAATCATCTGTTCTTTGACATGTGCTGCCATCTAACGGTTGTTTAGCGAAGAATTCAGTACAATCAGCTGATTTTCTCAAGGACATGAATTACGACTGAGAAATGTATTGCAGTATTTTTAATTTTAGAATCATGAGAATGTTTTTGGGCAGACATTTCCTCAATTGTTTCCTAGTATCTTCGCCATTGAATTCTAAACTCGAAATGAGTGTTCAATTGTGTAGCTATTATGTTCAGCAGAAATCACTTAGATATTTTACTTGACCTATATTAACAAGTAACCCTACAGAGTAACGAACAATTGAAGAGGTGGATCCGAAGTGTCTCAAGTCAAATTTTAAGGAGGTTTTTAACTTCTTTTATTCACGTTTTAATTGATCATTTTCAAGCCATATATACCTGTGTAAGTTAATTTAACAGACTCTCCTAGGTTTTCACTTAGATACGTTTGAAAACGTCAAATTTTTTTGATCAGTTTTGTCACTTTTTCATAACTTGTCATTTTAACTTAGGCATAGTAACAGCTGGTCAAGGAACTGGCGCGTGCTGCACTCTATCGATAAAGAACGAATCTACTTCTGAGGATACCAAATGGAATCATCAGGCAAATCACATGAGTCAGAGATTACAGAAATGTCAGGGAATCCAACTGGGCTCATTCGAACGGAAAGGGTTAAGCAACCAGAAAATCTGATGAGAGTCGCTCAGTTTATACGTGGTGCAGTCCATGATTGTGTGCGCGTTAACGAAAAGGACATCAAGAGTATTTGAACAGTTAAAGAGGGCAGAGGATCATGCAGGGTTATCTATGAATAACTTTAATGCATATAAATCTCCGTATGTAGGCCTATAAAGAAGTTCTCTGTAACATAGGATCAGGAAAAAAGACAAAGAGCGGAGAAAACAAAAAAGATTTTTAGTGCCTCAAAAATTCTTAGGAGACGGAAATAACTAAGCGCAGATTTTCTACTTCGGGACAATTGTTTTCAAGCCATGATAAATTAAAATGCAGCTTTTCATTGGCAATTATACCATTGGGGAAACGTTATTCGCCTTACACCCATTTTCCCATTGGGAAATCCATCATTTATTGATTAGTAGTGGTATTGGTAGTGGTGGTGGTGGTGGTGGTGGTGGTAGTGGTAGTAGTAGTAGTAGCAGCAGCAGTAGTAGTAGTAGCAGCAGTAGTACTAGTAGCAGCAGTGGCGGTGGTGGTAGTGGTGGTGGTAGTAGTAGTAGTAGTAGTAGTAGTAGTAGTAGTAGTAGTAGTAGTAGTAGTAGTAGTAGTAGTAGTAGTAGTAGTAGTAGTAGTAGTAGTAGTAGTAGTGTAATTTCCATTACACGGATAGAGTGCTTAAATATAGCATATAAATAAGATAAAAAATTAAAATAACATGATGATGATAATAATAATAATAATAATAATAATAATAACAACAACAACAATAATCATCTTCATGATCATTATCCTGATGATGTAGATTCATCTTCCTTGACTCACCACGGAACAATCTTGAAAGCACCATTATTTTTCTATGTCCCATAAATGTACTAATCGATAAATGATTGAATTTCCAATGGGAAAATGGGTTTAAGGGGAATAACTTGCCCATTGTATAATATGTACGTAAATGAGATATAAGTTAAAAATTGAAAAGATGAAAGATTAATTTAAATGTACACCAGTCTTTGGCTTTTGTACGCTTCTGGATGTATGATACTTCTAAAATTCGTTTGTTAATTCGTTGTTTGAAGCAATAATGAATTAAAATAGACTACTGTGCGGATAGGTCTATTACTGAGAACAGATGCGTGGAGGATTATCAAAATAGTAACGAACAACACGTCTCGACATGTAAGTTAACTGCAGGGTTAGCCGCTGAACTATTTATTACTACAGTATATATCCTATCTAATGTTTCTTCTTTTGTTTACCTGTACTTATTTATAATAGAATTCGATTGAGTCTTGGAATAATAAGCACTAAAATCGTGATCAGTATGTAGGAGAATTATTTCGTCGAGGAGAGAGGTAGCAGAGAAGCGCTAGAGAGGTACAGCATGGAGAGCAAGAGAGATTCAGCTGAGGTACGTTACAGGGAGAGACAGCAGAAGAGCGCTGGAGACAGGCAGCAGAAGACCGCTAGAGAGAGGCAGCAGAAGAGCGATAGGGAGAGGCAGCAGAAGAGCGATAGGGAGAGGCAGCAGAAGAGCGCTAGAGAGAGGCAGCAGAAGAGCGATAGGGAGAGGCAGCAGAAGAGCGATAGGGAGAGGCAGCAGAAGAGCGCTAGAGAGAGGCAGCAGAAGAGCGATAGGGAGAGGCAGCAGAAGAGCGATAGGGAGAGGCAGCAGAAGAGCGCTAGAGAGAGGCAGCAGAAGAGCGATAGGGAGAGGCAGCAGAAGAGCGATAGGGAGAGGCAGCAGAAGAGCGCTAGAGAGAGGCAGCAGAAGAGCGATAGGGAGAGGCAGCAGAAGAGCGATAGGGAGAGGCAGCAGAAGAGCGATAGGGAGAGGCAGCAGAAGAGCGATAGGGAGAGGCAGCAGAAGAGCGCTAGAGAGAGGCAGCAGAAGAGCGATAGGGAGAGGCAGCAGAAGAGCGATAGGGAGAGGCAGCAAAAGAGCGCTAGAGAGAGGCAGCAGAAGAGCGCTAGAGAGAGGCAGCAGAAGAGCGATAGGGAGAGGCAGCAGAAGAGCGATAGGGAGAGGCAGCAGAAGATCGCTAGACAGAGGCAGCAAAAGATCGGTAGACAGAGGCAGCAGAAAATCGCTAGAGATAGGCATCAGAAGAGCGCTAGAGAGAGGCAGCAGAAAATCGCTAGAGAGAGGCAGCAGAAGATCGCTAGACAGAGGCAGCAGAAAATCGCTAGAGAGAGGCAGCAGAAGATCGCTAGAAAGAGACAGCAGAAGAGCGCAAGTGTGAGTCAGCAGAAGAGCGCTAGAGAAATGCAGCAGAGGAGCGCGAAAGAGAGGCAGCAAAGAAGCGCGAAAGAGTGGCAGCAGAAGAGCGCTAGAGAAAGGCAGCAGATTAGCACGAAAGAGAGCCAGAAAGAAGCGCGAATTAGAGGCAGCATAAGAACGCTAAAGGAAGGCAGGAGAGAAGCGCGAAAGAGATGCAGCAGAAGAGCGCAAGAAAAAGGCAGCAGAGGATGGCAAAATAGACGCAGCTGAGGAGCGCGAAAGAGAGGCAGCTGAGAAGCGCACAACAGAGGCAAAACGGGAGCGGAAAAGTGGGGCAGCAGAGGAACGGCGGCAGAGCGGCGAATGTTGGATCAAACAGAAAAGGGGCGGCAAATGGGCGGAAAAGTGATGAAACAGAAGAGGGGCGGCAAATGGGCGGAAGAGTGATCAAGCACAGATGGAGCGGCATAGAGGTGGAAGAGTGATCAAGTTGAAGAGCTGTTGCAAATGGGCGGTTGTGGATGAGGCTAAGAGGCAGGAAAACGTTGAACTGAAGCTATTTAGGGAGACATTGAGAATAAGAGCGAGGAAGGTTTGAAAAAAGACAACGATGATTAGAAGAAGAAATAAGGTGAAATACATTAAATTGGAGCATGAAGTAAAGAGTTAAAGGAATAAAAAATTGGTTAAGGTTGAAAGAAAGAAAGTGAATGTAATTTAACAAAATTATGAAGTAGAATTCATATTATCACGCATATAAAATGCGATTATGTGAAGATAATAATCCAATAATTTTATTGAATTTTAGTATGTAAATAAAAGAAATTTTGTGTCTGAATTTCGTAAGTCTGAGTCCTTAAATGATAAAGTCATAAAGTAATATTAATCTCAACTACTAACTGTCTTTTCTAACTACTGATAGAGGAATGTGACAATTTCTCCGGATTTCTGATTCAAGCAGTAGCGTTTCTGAGCACAGGTGCAGAAGATACGGGTTGTATATCCGACAGGACGAAGTTCCTTTCGTTAACAGAGCCTGGATGAACCCTTTGTGCGGAGTTTTAAATATCGTGTTCAGTTGTGTTCTTGTGCCATGCTGACGACACTGCCTCATTAAAAATTTCAAGGAAAGTAAGTATTCAGTTCTTAAAAGGGGGTGACTATATACTCTTTCACACTTAATAATCCGAGGCGAAAAGCGAATACATTCAGTAACAACTTTCACAGATAAGCCACTTAGCATTTTACCAGCTGCTTCAGAGGTATCAAGTTAAATACGTATGTTCTGACCAATTAGGAGCGTTATCATATGTCAGTAGCTATTTCAGCTGAACATTATTAATTATATTAAGTAAACATATTGATGTAAATAAAGCGGTTTATATGTTACTAGCCATTCAATCTGAACTAAGATAAGTTGTTACATTTGGACAAAAAGGGATTCGTGTGTTGTTAATAAAGCACAGCGTTTGGTCACCGATTCACTGGAATCAGATTAGCTGTATACAGGGTATAGAACACAACATGCGGCAGTGTTAGCACATTCAATTCCCGATTAATATGGTGAAGTGCGCGATTACCTTGATAACCGAGTTGCGTTCTCAGTGCGTTTCGCTTATGCCAACGCTAACCGATTTTTAGGTTGATTGAAGGTGTTGACCTCTGTGACAAAATAATTTAGTCGTACTATTACTTCACAAAAATTCTCCACTCTATCCCCACCTCACAATCAATTCAGGATCCCATATAATTGAGATAGCGACTTTTCTGAAAGAATGAAATCCTAAACGATTGGAGTTTAACATGCTGACAGAAGAGTCTGGAGTGAATACTACAGATACAGTGGGTTAAATATCAGTTAGCTAAGCCAATTCTGAAATTAGAGCAGCTAAACTATTGAATCGACTTTTGCAAAAAGTACACGTTACAAATTTAATGTTATGAGATATTAAAGAAAAACATAAAAGCAGGTAGGAAACTTAAATTTCGAACTTGATATTCTTGTTACATGAAATGTGACTGATATATGTTATAACTTGCTCATTATTACATTGGCTATCCATTAAGTTACAGTTTCCGTGAAAAACCCGATTTTGACAAAAATGTAACACATGTCCTTTTTGCAAAAGTAGATTCAATTAAATACCCAAAATACACAATAAATTTGGTAAGTATGACTCTAGAAGACTTGAAATAAAACTTCTTGCTCTTCAAATTTGGTTGGTGCTACTCGGTCACTGTTCTATTATGACTCGTGTAACATCATGTTCTTGGGTAATGTTTTGTTTGAAAAAGTCGAAATCCATCATTTTAAGACATTTATTGAAAAAAATATGTACTGAAAGAAAATTTATTTGTGCAATAACACTGGGTAAATATCATTTTGTACCCTGCTATGCAAATATTTAATTCACTAAGAGACGTTATGACAGAAAATATGGGTTCCTCCAGAAGTAACAATGTATGTAACTGGGCATGTTACGATGGCGCAGTACAGGTACATCTGGATGCTACATTTCCTAGTGACTGGATTGGAAGGGGAGGCCCTATTCCATGACCTGCGATGTCACCCGACCTAAATACACTCGATTATTACGTATAGGGATATCTAAAAATCACTTGTGTACAGTATGAGGCGCCATTGGATAGGGACATGGAATTAGTTGCCAGGATTGTAGTTACCTGTGATGTGATTCGAAACACGCCAGGGATTTGAAATAATGTGTTATAATCTCGTACGCCGATATCATGCTGCATTGAGGTTGGTGGCCGTCGTTTTGAGGAACTCTTGCGAGGTAAAAAGCGGTACCTTAGCTCAAATTTCTCAATTACTCTACAGTAATAACTGTAAATAATGTTGAAACTAAATGTAAATAAGTAAATACACGCAAAAATTAGCTCTAATAAACCGGAAAACTGTAATAGTGATAGACATGTTTGTGCTCATTATCACCTTAAGCTGGCTCCTCAGACCGTAGGTTGCCTATGATATCGGGTGCATACAAATTGAGCACAATATACCTGAACAACCCTCATTTCTTAATCGAGTAGAGCACAAACAATCTGAAATCGTTGATTTACGTTGAGCATAAACAATTTGACACATGTTCCTTCCCATTTTCTACATACTTGTACTTTGGACTGACAGCATTGATTTTGCTAGTGTAGTTAAAAATAATGGTCAAAATTATTTTGCTGGTATGGTTAAAAATGTTGGTCAAAATTATTCTGCTGTCATGGTTAAAAATTTTGGTCAAAATTATTTTGCTGTAAAAGGGAAAGGCAAAGCTATCCCCTCACAGGCCTCGAAAGGCTATTCGGATGTCGGGATGTTAAGGCTCTCTCCTTAAGAGTCAATAGCAATAGAGTTGTCAGTACTACGTGCTGGCCTCCTCTACTCTCCAAGATAAACCCTGGCACTGATTCCTGTTAAAAAATGAGTGAATTCCTGGAGCGTAGTGCGACCGGAAATAATAAAACGATGAAGAAAATACACGACTCCATCAACAATCGAACCCACGACCTTTAGATTTTCAGCTCGATGTCTTAGACGTGACACTACCGCTCGCCCTAAAAAAGAATATAGTGCAAGTCGAGGAAAATAGAATAATATATAAACTATGACGAAAGAAGTTGTGAGAAGAGAAGGAACAGAGGATAATCGAGGAAGAACAGGATAATTAGAAGAAGTAAGAAAGTTAAGTTGAAAAAAATAGAAACATAAAAAGGCGAAGATTATGCCAAACATTGAAAATACGTTGAATTGCAGTAAAAAAAAGAATTATTTCATGAGGATGACGGTAGAAGTTTAGGATAACTTTTTATATTATGAGCGAGCATACATGAAAAGACTAAACCTTGAAAATAATAATGTACACTTAACAGCTATTTTTACAAGTAATGTCTGCTGGCTCGCAAGAATTCTATCTTGCAAAGAAACGAGTATGCACAAAAAAGAACGATGCTATTTATAGAAGCTTTCCACACATCTCACACGTGTAAATCACGCAACTTCTTGATGTATGCATGGGGCTAGTGTTCTCGTGGAGGATGCACACCAAGACAAATGACTATGTTTATGGAACTAGTTTTCAACAGAAATCTATTTCCCTGAAGCAAGAAACCAATCTCAGTCAGAACTATTAATTCTTGGAACGGAGCTCGGAGCATGTGACGTGTCTAGACGGTAGTACGTTAACGAGTACACTTCATGTTGCGTGTGATGTTCACATAATAGGACATAATTGCTTCCGTTTTCCCAGTCAAGTTATAAGTTATATTTGCTTAACCTCGAGACACGTTTTCAGGAAACACTTCTAAGATCAGTTTACAGACAGAAATAATCTCTAGAAAACTGAACATCACTAAATGTGAAAATAAAATTTCATTTAATTATGCATTTAGATGGCTATTTACTTACAAATGGCTTTTAAGGAACCCAAAGGTTCATTGCCGTCTTCACATAAGCCCACCATCGGTCCCTATCATAAGCAAGATTAATCCAGTCCTTATCATATTTCACCTTTCCCAAATCCATTTTTATATCATCCTCCCATCTACGCCTCGGTCTCCCCAGCGAAGAATACAATGGGCACAGCTCTGCGTTGCGTAACTTTCTCCATTCCCCTGTAACTTCATCCTTCTTATCCCCAAATATTTTCCTAAGCACCTTATTCTCGAACACCTTTAACTCTTGTTCCTCTCTCAAAGCAAGAGTCCAAGTTTCACAACCATACAGAACAACCGGTAATATAACTGTTTTATAAATTCTAATTTTCAGCTTTTTCAACAGCAGTCTGGATGAAAAATGCTTCTAAACCGAAAAATAACAGGTATTTCCCATATTTGTATTTTAATTGTATTTTAATAAATAAGTTTAATTGAAATTTAGTTACTTTTCTTCAATTTAAAAGTTTCAGATTATTTCATGTTTTCATTGTATTGCTTAAATTTTACTGTTTCTGTTATTAGTGTTTTTTAAAATGTATTTATATGTTTTTCAATGTATGTCTAACGGCCAAATAAATTGAATTGAATTGAATTGAATTGAATGCTTATTCTGCGTTTAATTTCCTCCAAAGTGCAATTCACATATTTGTTTCTGTTGCTCTAAGGTACTTCAATTTTTCCACCTTTCCAAAGGATAAATTTTCAACTTTTATATTTCCATTTCGTACTATGTTCTGGTCACGAGACATAATCATATACTATACCTATCTCCTTACTTGCTTCAAGTAAAATCCTCGTGTTTTCCCTAATCTTTGTGGATTTTCTCCTGATATATTTGCGTACGGGCGAATCCAGAAATGCATATAGAGTGTTAGTTGGGAGACCGGAGGGAAAAAGACCTTTGGGGAGGCCGAGACGTAGATGGGAGGATAATATTAAAATGGATTTGAGGGAGGTGGATATGATGATAGAGACTAAATTAATCTTGCACAGAATAGGGACCGATGGCGGGCTTATGTGAGGGCGGCAATGAACCTTCGGGTTCCTTAAAAGCCATTTGTAAGTAAGTAAGTATATTCGCATAAACAAGCAGCTGATGTAACCCGTTCAGTTCCAAACCCTCTCTGTCATCCTGGACTTCCTGATGGCATATTCTATAGCAAATTAAAACGTAAAGGTGATAATGCATCTCCTTGCTTTAGCCAGCAGTGAATTGGAAGAACATCAGACAGAAACTGGCCTATACGGACCCTGCTGTACGTTTCACTGAGACACATTTTAATTAATAGAACTAGTTTCTTGGGAATACCAAATTCAATAAGAATATTATATAAAATTTCTCTCTTAATCGATTCGAATGCCTTTTTAATTCTATAAATAACTGATATAGCCTACTGAGCCCTTATACTCCCATTTTTTCTCCAATATCTGTCGAATACAAAAAATCTGATTAATAATCGATCTATTACGCCTAAAACCACATTGATGACCCCCAATAATTTAATCTACATATGGAGTTAATTTTCCCAAAAGAATATTGGACAAAATTTTGTACGACGTCAACAAAAGTGATAGATATTCCTCGAAAGTTACTACAGTTAGTCTTTCCACCGCTTCTTAAAAACAGGTTCAATTATGAACTCCTTCCATTGCTCTGATACAACTTCCTTTTCACAAATAGTAAGTACAAACTTATAAATTTCGCTAGATAATGCGCCTCCACCCTCTTGTATTAATTCTGCTGGAATTTGATCGATACTTGGAGACTTGTACTTTTTCAGCTTTTCTATCACAATTTCGACTTCAGAAAGTGTGGGTTTGGGTATAAATGGCTCAGCAGTTTGTGTTTGAATTTCGTCCCGATCATTTATATATATATATATATATATATATATATATATATGTGTGTGTGTGTGTGTGTGTGTGTGTGTGTGTGTGTGTGGTGTGTGTGTGTGTGTGTGTGTGTGATCTATGCACATTTAGCAGTTGCCCAAAATAGTTTTTCCATCTGTTCAGGATGGAATGAGAGTCTGCAAGCAAGTCACCATTCTCATCCTTGAACACGTTTACCCTTGCTTGATATCCGTTATTAAATTCTTTATGCCCTTACGTAATAATAATAATAATAATAATAATAATAATAATAATAATAATACAAATTTTATTTGAAATATAATAATAATACACTTTTGATTGACACTCCCGATGAAGCAAAAGCTTATGGCCGGGAGTGGAGTTTACATTAAACAATGAAAAAGTAATATAAATCTGTAATGTTTATACTTACTATTTGTTTCCACCTCATTCAGTTTCTCCTTCAAGTAATCTCTGTTCTTATTCTTAAGTTTACGACTTGCTTTCCATCTTTCATTGAAATAATTATCTCTATTCGTCTCAACTGGATCCTGCAAGAATTTCAATTTTACTTGTGTCCTGCTTTCTAGTACCATGCAACAATCTTAATCAAACCACGGTTTATTCGTTTTAGTTTTATAACCCACGCACTGCTCAGCTGCAATTTTGATATTATCTCAGAAATTCTCCCATTTCCAATTATCTATGAAGTTGAATTATACATGTTATACAGGTCTATCAAATGAATATAGCTTAAAAGATTACAAAAAATTAATAAATATTCACGTTTTATTTGATTAAATACCCATTATTATTAATATTGTTATTGTTGTTATTAACATTTTATTGGAAGTACATTATGCCTATATGAATATTAAACATTTTCTTCACAAAATTTGTGAAATTACAGTACAGTGTAGTATTTATTTCGATAAATATCTTGAATAAGTCCTTGCTTCATGGTGATCTTATAGATTTCTGCATATAATGGAACAATCATTTTCCAACATTTGATTTATTGTCATTAAATATTAAATTCATTAGTGGATACAGTTCAGAGCTTCATGCGTGCTGGAATCGGATGCTGTATTTCTTTTTTTGTTGTAGGGATTTCGCTGTCGTCATCACTGCATTCTTATTTCTCCTCATGAGCACTCAAATGTTTTTCCAACACTTCTTCCGGGGTTGAGGGCATTTCTATATGAACATTAACTTCGTCTTCTAAAGACCCTCACAATCAGCTCTCATTTTCTTTTACAAGAAAAATACATGGATGACCACTTACAATAGCTTACAGTGACTACCGCTATTTCTGAGCACAAGGAGTGGTTGAAAGTTTTAAAGGTGCTTGGAAGTTGACCTTGGTACATTTATGAGGAATTTCTGCATAGCAAAAAATTTCAACAACTACTATTACACCAGTCAAGTTACGCAGGTGAAGATTATAGCCTATAAAATATTACCGACCTCTGTCAAGTTACATGTGGCCAACTATGAGTAAATTTTATGCACAAAAAATGAAAATTTATCGGTTTCCACAAAAATGTGATCATTTAAGACAGTTGGTCAGCTTCACAGAGTTTACTGTAAACAATTTTCACACGAAATCCACAGTTTTCGCTTACCATTTCGATTGCAAAATTTGTACATAACGATGTTACTTTATTTTCTTAAGTGCAGTCCATAGATACAATATTATATTACATGAGAGGGCAGTCTTATCTCCACTGTCTGTGAATACCACTTCTCAATTTGTAAATAAGCAATAAGAAAAGTTTTCTGCAAAACTAATCAATTCTGTTCTTCATTAATAAGGGATGTAATGTAATAGTAGGGCCAGAATTCCTAAGAATACAGGCTGAGCCGTAAGTAGTATCATTAATTTCAGGGGTATGTTCTTTGACATATTATTTCAAACAAAAAAGTTTGATACAATTTTGCTCGTTTTTCCTTCCTTTTAGAGATAAAAATTGTGTTATATGAAACATTTCATAGGGTGTTTTAGGAAAGCCTTGATTTAATTCCCAATATTATCAGCCAATTTAAGAGAGCAATGATAAAAATGATTGAAAAATTAGTTTTGCCTTTTTTTTTTAAGAATTTTAGTTTTTCCTTTTTAAATGTGCAGATATTTGATCGTTCTGCAAGGAAATTTTACAACGTTACATTTGTACTGACAAATTTCTGCACATTTAAAGGACAAAACTAAAATTCCTTCAACAATTTATTATCATACTATACTGCTCTCTTAAATTCACTGAGCATATTGGAAATTAAATCAATGGCTTTCACAAAAGACGCTACCAATTGTTTCATATAAAACAATTTTTATCTCGAAATGGAAGCAAAAATAGCAAACTTGTAATTAACTTTTTTTGTTTGAAATAACCGAAAGAATAATCCCTGAAATTAATGACATTACTTAAGTTTCACTCTGTATATTTCTTTTTACGATGCTTCTGAGTGAAATGAAGGTGATAATGTCAGCAAGCGAAATGAGTCCAGGATCCAGCGCCGAAAGTTACCCAGGATTTGCTCTTTAGGGAAAACCCCGTTAAAAACTGAACGAAATGTCTTGTCCCAACAAGGATTTGAACCCGGGACCGCTCGTTTCACAGTCAGACCGTTACTCCAAAGTGGTGGACCCCCTACGTATTTGATTCGAGGAAAATTACTATGTAAGCGCTAACAATTCCTAGAAATGGTTCAAACTCTCTAAAAACTGCATTAAAATATAACAATGGATCTCAAATTACAATAAAATGTAAATAAATACATATTTCTTGCCTCTCCCGTAAAAAACCAATCGCCTTTAAATAATAAATATGATCACAAAAATCATGTAAATTAATCACCATCTCATAGAATCAAATTGTTAAATTAAAAATTATGATTTCTTTAACGACGCTCGCAACTACAGAGGTTATATCAGTGTCGCCGGTGTGCCGGAATTTTGTCCTGCAGGAGTTCTTTTACATGCCAGTAAATCTACTGACATGAGCTTGTCGGATTTAAACACACTTAAATGCCATCGACTTTGGCCGGGATCAAACCCGCAACCTCGAGCGCTATTCCAACTACGCTACCGAGGCAGACATCATTATGTTTGAATTAAGGAATAACAGGACCGATTCGCACTTACCTCAGAAACAGAAGAAAGCTCTCATCAATACTCGGATCATGAAATATGCTAGCAAGCTACTATATATTACAACAACATTACACGTCTACAAAATTGGGAAATATGTAGTATCATACCCTAAAAATATTTTTTTAAAGTTTAAAATAATTACATTTATCAAAACTTAGATAATATTCGTCCCAAATTTCCTTTGCGTTGCATGTTATAACATGAAAAAATTAGTGGGGAGTCAGTCAAGGTCTAAAATTCTGGCTTATGTCAGGTCAGACGATAAAAATATTAATTACGTAATTTTTCTGTGTTGATGGTCAACTTTTATTCACCGGAGTAACCTCATTCCCTCCCAAGTAGGTATAGCTCTATTCCCTCCCCTGAAATCGAAGTCACGAATATCATGCAAGAGTTCCCTCTGTACTCGTATTTCAATTGTAGACACTGATAAATTGGTAGTTCTGTTCCTTTCGTGCAATGAAAATAAAACTTTCCTTATCACTTAAACAGACTGTGAACTGACGTAAATTTAATATTAATGTTACAAACTTTTCTGGTACAGGTCTATCTTGACATACCACCCTTCAATGTATTTTGAAATCTGGATTTAAAACCGTTATTTATATTAAATCATCATTACTCCTCTTACTTACAACTTTCACTAGTTCAGTAGAAACTGCTCCAATGAGACGAATGATTTGTTGCCCAATTTTGACTTCAAATTGTAGGTTACGCGACATTATTGTTATTTAGTCAACTGAGCGCTCACTTACATAATATAGATCGAATGGGCGGTGCACGACCGGCACGAAGGCCATACAACACGCGGCAAACCTTCTCCCGTAGTTTTGTTATTATTGAACTTATCTTGATTATAAAATGTTTTGGAAATGATCTCCTTCTAATGAAACACATTTCTGACATCTCTTAAGGGTTTAAGAATTTTAGTGGTTTCATATGTTGGAGTTTTAGACACACCAGGTTCTTGCGCGAGACGATGGAGAGATTTCTATGGGATACGTTCCAATCTTTCCTCTATTTCAAGTTTTTCTCAGTAAGTAGGCTACAAGCAGTGGTCTTTTCTGCTTTTATTCAATACTGACCCCATTTCTATTAATTTTAAACGAGGTTGTGTATGGTGTTGCTATGTGGAACGGTAACATTAGGAAATTTTCTTGCAAGTCGTCTTTTACCTTTCCGCAATTAGCCTACTCTTTTTCAGGTAAGTCTCTACATCAAAATCCTTTGCTCTAATGTAAATTTCTGTGGTGCCATATGAGGAAGCAAATATAAACATCTCACTAACATAATGAGAAGAATAACACGCAATCTAACGTCAACACAATTACTCCTACAGAGATACAGAAATTGACTGTGGAGCATGCGGGAAATAGCTTGCTACGTGTTGCTAGACATTCGTGCCGGTCGCGCTTCGTCCGGTCGACCTACGATATTTAAACAAACTCTCTGTAGGTGGCACCGCATGGTCGTGCCTTGCTTTACAGTACGATTATTTAATCCTGACAGTCGCCGGTGATGTGAGCCTTGATCAGACGAGTCCATTTAGTTACGCCAAGGGGTGTTTGAGTTAGTCACTCGCTTGCCTTCGGAGCATTCGGATGTCATGCGTGCGGTAGAGCGGTATGTTTCTAGTACAGTTAAGCTGTACTGCATTCCTTTACCGACCACTCGCCCTTATCTCTACTCCGGAGCTCTCCTCACTACTCCTATTACTTCCCTCTTTCGCGTCGCTGAGTTGTCAGGACTAAATAATTGGTCTGTACCAGTGGCATGCGCAACCTATTGCATTAGGGTAGGCTCTTCATGTTTGCATGCTTCATAGGTATACAACTTACAATATCTCGAACATATTGATAATTTGATATAATTTTAGTGAGTTCTGACATCAAACCAGAGCAGCAGCCAGAAGGAGGGTAAGAAAACAGAAACTTCCGGAAACTAATGATAAAATAAATTGGTAATTAAATAAATCATACCTTATTTACTTAAAGGTGAACTCCATTCTGCGTTCCTTTTAGAAAACTCCTCAATGACATCGCTGTGGAATGTAGGGGATTTTCAGATTTCTTTCAGCTTTTTCTTCTCAATGGACATCAAGGCTAAACTGCTTAATCTTTCTTGCCCTTGAGTTGATCTTTGAAATGATTTAATCCGCTTAAGGGCAGAAAATGACCTCTCAGCAGATGCAGATGTGCTTGGTATGGTCAAAACCAGTAGGGTCAATTTGTACAATTCGACAAATTCTGTGTGGAGTTGTTTTGATTTTAAATGTGTCACCAGTTCATGAGGGTATTTTCCACGAAACTCTTCCATTGAATATAGGACTGTCAATTCATTTTTTAGACGAACTATATCAAACACTGCACTGTGCTTTACATTCAGCGCATCCAGGGCGGAATTAGGAAAATTTAATTTAAAAGACTGAAATTTGTTTGGATCAAGCAATGAAATAAATTCCAACTGAGGGAGATTTCCAAACCTATCTGTAATATGGTTTGTCACATTGTCTATTTTTTCAAAAAATATTCTCCTGTATTTTATGACATCATTTTCCAGGCATTTTCTTTTTCGCGGCACTTCTTCACATTCGACTTCATTACAAACATCACTCCATAATGCATCAAATCTGTATCTCTCATGTAGAACAATACGTTTTGTTTCATTAACCTTTTCTACACAATACAGAATATCCAAATGCTTCGTTTGAAGAATGTTGTACAGAATGTCAATGTATGCATAGATCTTTGATAACACATTTAGAAGAAATTTGGTCTCAAACTCTGAAAGGAAAGACAAATATCCACGCGCAAGAGCAACAGTTTCACTTTCCCAGTCTGATGAGTTGTTGAGTATATTTTTAAAAAAGTCCACCAGCAATTTACGGTTCTCCTTCACAATATTGACTATTCTGGAAGAGAAATTTCATCTTGTGGGTGCATTTCTTGGAATTATTCTGTTGGAATATTCAGTAAGAGCATGCGCGCGTTTTGTAGACTTGGAGAAGAAGCTACTTAGTCCATTCAATGTCTGAAAAAAAGATCCGGCACTCCTTAATACTCATAGCTGACTGAGATAAGACTAGATTTAGGACATGACTGAAACAATGAACAAATAGAGCTCTAGGATAAATGTCTTGAACTGTGGTTTTAAGTCCATTTATTTCTCCAGCCATCTCTGCCGCACCGTCATATGTTTGACCAACTAATTTGTCTCTAATATCATAAGATCCCACCATGTCCATTACATGATTAAATAAACCATTACAGGATCTATCTGCACTCACATCAACGAAGGAAATAAACGTTTTTTGAACCTGTGCTGTCTGGTCATGGACATACCTGAGAGTGGTGGATAGTTGTGATTTGTTGCTTACATCGGATGTTTCATCTAAAATAACTGCAACATGCTGGGCCATGGAAATGTCATTCTTAATAGATTCCATCAACACGCCACTGATAGCAGCTATCAGGTCATTTTGAATTCTGTTGATGTGCCCTTAAATGTTGTAGACGACTCTACATGTTCTCGAAGAGTAGTGTCGTAGCTGCTCAACAAATGTAAACATTCTATATAGTTGCCTTTGTTAAGTGAATCTTCACTTTCGCCATGCCCTCTGAACGGCAGTACTTGCATGGCTAAGAAGCACGTTGTGTCGATTAGGCTTTTCATTATTTCTCTGTTCTTCTTCACCATTTCATTGTGACGCGCCACATCCGATTTCAATTGTTGATCAAGTTGGGTGTCAATACGAACACTTCCAAAACAAGAAAGCTGAACAACCGAACGCAAATGACATTGCAATCGTTCGTGTTTGACAATGGCATTGCTGAGATTATTTAAATTATTATAACCCTCTTTGTTCCACACACTTTGTTCGTTACAAATTAACGGTTAGCACGTCTAGCCGCGAAACCAGGTGGCCCGGGTTCGATTCCCGGTCGGGGCAAGTTACCTGGTTGAGGTTTTTTCCGGGGTTTTCCCTCAACCCAATATGAGCAAATGCTGGGTAACTTTCGGTGTTGGACCCCGGACTCATTTCACCGGCATTATCACCTTCATCTCATTCAGACGCTAAATAACCTAAGCTGTTGATAAAGCGTCGTAAAATAACCTACTAAAAATCGTTACAAATTAATAAGCATGGCCAGCAAAATAATGACTGCATCCTGTTAGCTAATTAGTTTTCACATATTGGTTCACATTGAAATAACGTAAATATTCTCTACTCTTTTCTTTATGTAAAAACTTAAAGTTCGGAAGCGCCGGCACTGGTCTTCCCCCACAGTTACAATTTCAACTTTTTCGTTCAATGATCTACAACCGAAAGTCCTTTTAAAAATCTGTTCAATTATACAGTGATCTTCTGCCATATTACAACAATATCGCACTAGTTTTACCTCACTTTGTTTAAATAAACTCTATAACACACTCACTTTACCAATAGAAGTTCAAATAAACACTATAATACAGTAATTTCATCACCAAAAGCGCTTTCATTAGCGCCTACCAGCCTAACGTACTACGGCAATGGGCAAGACACGTAAATCAGGGCGCATGCGCCAGCTGTTCTAATGTACTGATTATGAAGGGAAACACTACGCTCACTGCAGGGCCGAGCAAGCCGAGCTGCCCAACTCTCCAGTGACGAAAGATGACGCGAGAGCGAGCACACAGCGGACAATAATTGAAATGCGACGAACAGTACCAACCAAAAGGAAATGAAAATAGGATGCCAAGCCAAAATTTGCTGAAATTAGTTAAGGACTCTGCAGACTTTCTTAAATTAACAGTATTACTTTTAAATACAAATTTAATAAATTTCTTCCTGTCTGTCTGGGTAGGCGCAGCAGACCTAGCCTACCCAGAATGCACGCCACTGGTCTGTACCTAGAATCATGGCAGATAGCATCCAGGCTCCGTTGCCTGCTAGGGAAGCAATAGTTGATAGCCTGTAAGGATTTGAATTTGATTTTCATTTTGTTAATTTAATGGATAAGTATAAGTTGGACATTGATCATTTCTGAAATTATCTGAAAAAAAAAAAAGCTTCTATACATTAGTCTTAGGTAGTCAAGCCTTTGTTATACTTGAAAATGCCAATACAGAAGTCTCAGTTATACCGAAACACTTCTGCCTGAAGACAAAACAAAATTTGGAGATTTAATAGGAGTGAGAAAGTACTGCAGAATTACTTACTACTTAATGGCTTTTAAGGAACCCGGAGGTTCATTGCCACCCTCACATAAGCCCGCCATTGGTCCCTATCCTGAGCAAGATTAATCCAGTCTCTATCATCATATCCCACCTCCCTCAAATCCATACTGCAGAATAGTTTACGAAATAACAATTCGAACATTTCAGCGGTTCTAGTAAGAGAAAGTAGCATCGAACTCTTTGAGCGACTTGCCTATAAGAGAGTTCGAGAAAAAAAAAAAAAAGAGCACTGAACGTTCTCAGAGAATTAATGAACAACAAAAGCGAATTACTAGAACTAGAGAGCGTAGTCGAGAGTTAATACGCAGTAATGCTTAGTGTTAGCATTCCATTACGATCTAAATATCGATTATGTTCATTTTAATGGTATCCAAATAGGTAAGATAGATAAAATATGTAATAAATGCAATGGAATAATGAGCCAAACAGATTATGTTGCGCTGTTGGAAAAGTTACCTTAGGGTCTATAGTAGTACATCCGTTATCAACACACGTTTAAATAGTAATATAAGACAATACAACACCTTATTCCAAATGATATCGTTTGGTGCAAAAATACACAAATCCTTCTTCCAGCTGAGAGTAACAACCCACAGTTCTTACAAAAATATTTTCTGTTTTAGACGCTGAGCAATGTCCCTTAGATCTAATGTACTGTAGTACCAAGCTTAAATAATTGAATAACTTCACAAGGTATTGGACGGTAAAAACAGTTACATTCATAGTTTTAAATACAACTTTGAAAATAATTCAGAAGCAAACGGCTTACAACATATAATAAACTAACTGAGGAGCTGCTTGGTATCAAAGTTGGACAACTCCATTTTTTCGTTTTTACAGGAAAGGCGAAAAACTAGATGCTTGGAAACCAAAGTCACCACATACATTTTTTTAAACATTAAAACATTCTCATAGGTCATATAAATATTTACTCAGTGTCAAAATGTGATTAAAATTAATATTCAAGTCGAAATTTAAGTTTAAAAAAATGGAGTTGTCCATCTCTGAAACTAAGTCAACTCGTCTGTTTTTAAAAACAAATGAAGCCATATTTAAAGTGGAATTGTCTGTTTTTAAAGCCAAACGAAGCCATACTTAAAGTGAAATTGTCTACTTTTGAATCTAAGTCTCTTGTAACTCGGTTTCAAAGCAAATTTACGTAAAACAGTACTTATTCATCCACAAACCGATTATATAAACAATCAGCCATGTTGGATTCGTAATGCGTGATGGGAAAAGGTGGTACGAATGTGAGCTTCCCATTGGCTACTGAAGGAATTGACCTAATTTGAAACCAAGCCACAGTGGAGTTGTCTACATTTTGATTCTAAAGCGCACAATTAAGTGCTATTTTTGCTCTGTTATGTTCGTTTTTGAACCTAAACAGTTCCAGAATCGTAACCAGCACACAAAATTCTATGAGAATATCTCGAAGTCGCAAAAAAAAATGGAGTTGTCTGAATTTGATATTATGCTCCTCAATTATTCATCAAGTAATGACAAAGCTGTATTTGAAAATATAATAGATTTAAGTCATTAAAATTTATTTATAAATGCAGCGAAGCGCACGAATGTGGCTAGTATCAAGTAACTAATAAAATCATTCTGTATCCATGTATAACAGACCCTAATCAAATTGTTATCATTAAGGCTATCGTCGTATTTTATCGCCACCATTGTTGTTGTTATCGTGAACATGATATGGACAAAGGAAATAGAACAATGATCGTTCTACAATATACTGCGCGGTTAATATACACTGTCGCCATACTTTTATGGCCGGCATTGTTATCACCAACATGCTATCGACAAGTCTACAAAAATACTATTATAATAATCTACGATGAACTCTGTGGGAATGACACGAATTTTCTAAATTTTTAAAGATATTATGATTTACAGTATATGTTCCTACAGTACATACGGGTAGTAGAGTAGCTCAAGTTTATTAAAACCTTTAATTTTATTCATAATTTTCCATCCAGTTTTACCTCAATCAGCTATGATTTCTTAAAATTTAGCCTACCATTTCATAAAATCTCATAAAATCGCTTTAATTTTAAAGATATTGAATCATAAAACTACAGTATGTAACTCTTAAACAACAGTTAGCTTGAAGGATTCATGGAAAGATATTAATAACTCTATCCTTCAAAATGGGGGTTGCGATCCACTGAGGAATCGTATAAAGAGCTGAGAGGTGTCGCGAGATGAGTTACAAAATAAAACGAAAGACGCCTTATTAACATACTGTACATTTACTGCATGTTGTATTTAGAAACACAGACATAGACAAAGTTGAACATAAAAATTAAAAAAAATATTTCATAAGTTATAAAGTGAAACATAATAATTAGTACGGTAAATGTGCCTGATTTTCAGAAAGCAGCTCTAAAATCTGAAGTATGCATTTGATACAAGCACATTGATATTTTCAATTTTAAAATTTCTCGATTTTGTTTTGATTGCAATCAGAGATGAGAAACTTATTTTTCATAAACATGAGGTTTGCAAATGCTGCCAAGAATATAAGAACTTCTTTTGCAAGTTCGAGTTATTCTTGCATTTTTTAGCTAACACTGGTTTACGCTTGGGAAAAAAAAGTAGTTCTGACATTCCGTCAGTAAGTAAGTAAATAAATAATTAAATAAATAAGTAAATAAATAAATAAATACATAAATAAGTATTTCAATGAGCCTTTCCTTAATATTCTTTGAAGTTTCAGTCAGTTGAACGCAGCTATCTAAAACTGATTCAGTATCTTCTCTTAATTATTGACAACTGTTTTGAATTTCTTCCGGAAAATACTAGAAAAATGTTGTTTAAAACTGTCAAAATTTCATTGCTTGTCTGCAAAAATAAATAGCACTTGCCGTAGTATACGGTAAGTAGCTAAATTTTCCACGAGTTCTTTGAGACATTGGAATGAATCAAATTTTTGTTAAGTGATAACCAGAAATAAAGTTTCCTTAAAAGTTGCTAGATATTATCGTGGATATTATGTTAATATCTTGCCCTTGAAAACTGCTCTGCAAAGTGCTTAAGTGTTCGAAAAAATGTATCAGCAAGCAATATCAGTCTAAGAAGTAAAAAATAGGTTTGCATATTTCGATTTATCATCTTGGAGGCACCAGTAGATTAGAAGTTTCGTGGTATCCAGTGCTTTTGTGTAAAATTTTAGTTGTTTTCGCTTTTATAGCAGTTTTTGTTTTTCGAATGGGTTTATGCACGGGTACGGTAGTGGGGAACGGGAGTGGATCGCGCCTTCAAAAAGTTGGAACCACTGCTCTATACAAAACAGTATGTGTGTTGTAGGTAGATCTTTAATAATTCAAGGAATTTATACTGATTCTAAATATTCTTCACTTTTCACGTGCCATATTATGTAACATTTTAATTTAATATAGTTACAGGTTTTTAGAATAACTAACATTGGTTTTCTGATCACTATCTCTCACAATACTATTTCATTCGACTTTGATGTTAATTATGTCAGATTAAGAAGACGTAATATTTCCGCATTAACTGTGAAGTAAATTAACTTTATAGATACGGTAGCTACATACGTAGCCGTAATAGGCTACATTAAAACAGTTTGCCATTCAGTATAATTTGCCGATGAAACCCACTCATTCTGCGTCCGCTGAGATTTTAAAACTACAATGAAATAATCCCTGTACGAATAAAATCGGTAATTACTGTACCTGAAGTTAGCTGCCTCGTTCTGCTCCTCTCCTCTTCATGAAATGGACAAGGAAAATAACTTCACCAGGTTGCACATCTTTACTACCTTCATACATGCAGCAGTTTGACTTCTGAGCATGTCATACAAGCAACAGCGGATTGCAATCGTCAACTGTCTCGACTTGAAGGAGAGTAGAAACCGTTCGAAACAGGGTGTACCAAAATGAGAATCTTCCCGTAATGCCAGTAATAAAAAAACAACAATTAATATTGTAATAATATATAAATGAGAATAATACTATTAGTTATAACCATGCTTAAGTTTGTGAGCGGATTAATCGAGAGACAGGCTGCCATGTTGCGGTTTCTCTACAGTCTATATCTACCCTACGAAATATATTATCGGATGTATGCGCATGGGCTTTTTACATTGGAGATTCAGATCAAAATCTCCGACAATCTTAAGAAAATAATATGGTTTTCGTATTTATCTTACAGATACTTTGTCTAGTCTACATAGGCAAATCTCACTGATTGAGTAAATTCCAACTTAATTTTATACACTCTGTGGAAACTTTCAACGTTCTGTCTTACAAAGGCAGTGAAATTATCTTCAACACTACTAATTTTATTGTAATACATGTGCAGAGAGTTTCCATGAAGCGGGACAGAAATAATAAGGTAGACGCAAGGTTCTGTATGTCTCTCCCAAGAGTATATGAAACACACGAGCTATTAAAATATACTGTACAGTAAAAATTGCCTGCATTGTAGAATCGTTTGAGAAAAGCCGTCGTCTTCGTCATCGTCATCATCATCATCATCATCATCATCATCATCATCATCATCATCATCATCATCATCATCAACAGAAGTAGGAGTAGCAGCACACGCATTAGAACATTGGTCTGTCCCAGCTTCACTAAATCCATCGTCTTCTAAAACTGTTCGTATTGCTTTTGCTTATATTATAGTATATCAGCACTGCAAACACGAGTATACTATTTATCCATGATCATTCTAAATTATGCCTACTTATCAACAATAAATTTACTGAAAAAAATTAACACGTTAATACATAATAATTCACTAACTACTTATCTAACTTTTATTATTTACTATTACTACTAACTTTTACCTCTGATTGATGTTCTGGCTGATATGTACCTACATCTATTATCAGGCAGTACATCTGACTTGGCGATGAACAATTGTTTGTATACAGTATGTCACTTTGATATTCATACATTTAGATTTTATAAATAAAGCAGTAAAATATTCATACCAAAATTATTCTTATTAAATCTTTCTTGAGCAAAATGTTTCCAGATAGACTTATTTACATAATATGTAAAAGTAAATAAAATCAACAATATTATTTGACATGTAAAATATAAATAAACAAAAAATATTGTACTTTTTCTTGTAACATTCTTATTCATATAGATAGAATGAAAAAAAATTAACAATTAAAATAAATATATCACTGATCTTTAATATTTTGTAGAGTAGCCCTTGGCTTTAATAACAGCTTAATATTTTCGCTGCATGACCCTTAAAAGGTGTTTACACTTTTGAGGGCTGACTTTTTTTTACCATTCCGTAGCAATCTCTCTTTTCAATTATTTTTTCGAAGAAATGTTTACTGTAGATCCTTGGCTTCAAATAAGCCCATAAATGTTCAATCACTTTAAATCAGCAGATTGAAGAGGAGTTCTCAATAGTTTAGGCATGTTCCATTAACCAAGTCTTATTTATTTCGGCTGTATGTTTGGAGTCGTTGTTATGTTGGAACATGTATGTAGGCATCATACCCAATTTTGCCGCATCAGACAATATTATTCCATAACTTTATGAGTACATTCCGGAAGAAACTCAAAACAATTACGACTTTATTCACAATTACGACTATCACAAAAATGATGAATCCGTTATTAAGCAGTTGCGTTCAACTAGTTGAAATTCCAAAAACTATGAAGGAAAATCTCATTTAAATATGTACCTAGAAATGAAATGTTTAAATTATACTTTTTCCGCAGAGCGTAGACCAATTCTGAATCAAAAGAATGCTAGAATACCTCGAGCTTGCAGAAATACGCAACTCTTAAATTTTTTAATATTTGAAACCTTGTATTTATGAAAAATTAGTTTTTCATCTATGTTCACCATCAAAGCAAAAGTGAGACATTTCCTTCAACTTTAAAATTATATTTATTTCATTGTAAAATAATTCTGAAGTTGTACTATAAGCAGTAACATGAGCTGCTGCCAAGAAGTCAGAAAGAGGATAACAATGGCCAAGGAAGCTTTTAATAGAAAAATGAGCAACTTCTGCGGACCTCTGGAAAAAGAACTAAGGAAGTGACTGATAAAGTGCTTTGTGTGGAGTGTGACATTATATGAGGTAGAAACAAGGACATTAAGACGAAGCGAATATAAGCATTTGAAATGTGGATATGGAGAAGAATGGAACGTGTTACGTGAACAGACAGAATAAGAAATGAAGCTGTGTTGGAAAGTGTGGGTGAAGAAAAACTGATGCTGAAACTGATCAGGAAGAAGAAAAGGAACTGGTTGGGACACTGGCTGAGAAGAAACTGCCTAGTGAAGGATGCACTGGAAGGAATGGTGAACGGGGGAAGAGTTCGGGGCAGAAGAAGATATCAATAATAAACGACATTAAGATATATGGATCATATGAGGGGGCAAAGAGGAAGGCAGAAAATAAGATTGAAGAAAGCTGGGTTTGCAGTAAAAGACCTGCTCTTGGGCAGAACACTGAAGGAATGAATATGGTAGATAAGAAGATAGCACCAATAACAGACTATGAAAGAGATCCATTACTACAATTGGTGAAGAAGTATAAAGAATAGAACTAAATATACACAATAGTAAGCCAGTAATTCTTAACTGTAGCGATATATCACAATGAAATAAGATTATTTTATTAGTTACCAATGCATGTTGAAACATGACAAGGATATCCAATACTGTCTGTTTATAAAATGTAATTGGGTTTTGAAAATTTCTAATAATACGCCGAGGAACATTTAGCAGCTGCATTAATTTCCTGGATGTCCTCACTATTGTCGACAAAATTTAATTTAACAATTTACGAAGTATCAGTCATTTCCCTTATGTCCACGAATAAAGTCAAGTTCTAGATTTCTGGCGACTGCGAAGTAGGGTCACGATTGAACCACAGTCTAGTACAGGCATGTCAAAAATCAGTCACTGGAAGTGCAGTGTATGTGCGCGGAACGCCGCACAGTGGTCCGGATCGCTAAAAAGCCGGACAAAAGTCATTTTTCAAACTTCATATTAAAAATACAAAATTACCTCAATAATAATCCTCAATAGTCATTCTAATGAGACCAAGTGTTTTTCGAAGAATACTTCAAAGGTTCTGGTCAATACTTACGAGCAAAAGTGACACAAATCTTTCGTGATTAATTCTGCGATTTTGTAACTGATTTTTTAACAATGTGTCTGCCTTAACAATGCAAAATAAAATTCTGAGAATATTTTTTATGAATGTATTACGGTCTTATGTATAGGGAAAAATTATAATTATCATTGTTTTTTGTTTCTAAGTTCTAATAATAAATACAAATTTTAATGCTCGTGTTTTGCGAAAAAATAAAAAATGTTTTAGAGTTTTAAAAAAATGTTCACGAGTGTACACCGTGAAACTTACATATTGTATATTGGTAGACATTTATAAGTTCGTTACTGAAGGTTTTATCTGCGGAACCCTGCAGAACTGTGAATCGTGACCTCCAAATCATCCCCATGCGCGTGGTCCGTCAACACATGTTGCGAGATAAGCACGCAGTAAAATTTATGTTTGTATATTTAGATACTGAGGGGTGATTTATTGGATGTAAACAGCACAGGCCCTTGACTTTTCAGTGTCCAGAGGGTTTCTGTCGGTCTCAGTTCAGTGTATAATGTGTGAATACAGTGTATGAAAAATTAATTTACGTGTGAGTCGCCGAGAAATTTACGACATAATTCAAGGAAAGAACAGTGGGACTCGTGTGCAACAAGAAGAATATGTTGTGGATTATATGAAGAACAAATTTTAATTAAATTTGGACAACCGTGACACAAATTCTCTACGAAGTGTAATAAGAAGGCGCTTTTTTCTTCCGTACTATCAGCTTTGGAAGAAATGTTATCGCAGCGAAAAAATGTTTGTTCCTAAATATTCAGACTGGTTACGACAAGAAATTGAATTACCACTTACAGGCATTCCTTCCGTTTCTTCCTCTTCTGAAACGTTTGGACGTCCTTCAAAAGAATTTCAAGAATTATGTGAGAGAAGTAAGAGGAAGAAAATAAAGGATTTGAGGAAGAATGTGGGTGCTGAGGAGCTTTCATATGCCACAGTGATGAATTTGAGGGCTAGAAGTGACGACAATTCAGCAAAACTATTAAAAGAAATTACCACAACGACACCTACCAGAGGTAAAAAAAATTCGTGAATCATGGCTGAAGAAAAGAAAACAAGCTACGAAACTGTCAGAAGAAGAAGCGTTATCAGTGATAGTAAGTACAAATTTATCGAAACATCAATACATGTCTATTAGAAAAATGACAATTAAACACAATCATGACTTGTATCCGAGCTATTATGCAGTTCTGAAAGCAAAAGACGCAACTTATCCGAACAATATAAGTGCTAGTGAGAGTGCATGTGAAGTAAAAGTTCAGGATTTATTGGACCACACGGACTTCTAGCAGAATTTTGACACTTATATCTGACAGCGAGCATCCTGGTTTCCCCCACTCGCTTCTGCTCTCCCCTCTGTAAAGCCTAGTGGCTGGGCTGTCTTAGCTCTTTTCTGAAAACATTAATTTCTGTTAGGAATTGGACGTCTACGTAATATTGTGTAACTGTTTAAAATAACTTAAATAAAAGGGCCTCGTTAAGTAATTAACTGTTATGTGAGTTCCCCCCTTTCTACAACCCTGCGACAAAACCAATTGGACGGACAGTAGATAGCATGTCTGAGTAATTTTATCTTTTCGGATTGGGCAGAAGTGAAGATTGAATTTACATTCTTCTATACAGTCCATCCATAAACCACAAAAGAAGTAAATTAAAATCATCAGTACCAGTTGCAGAAGACACAGTCCTGCAGTATATATTGACTACACCCCAACTCTGGCTACTAGCAACAGAAATCTACAATGAACGATCAAATATACACCTCATTTCTCATGAAAACAAAAACTGAAAAGACTACAGTGGACTTTATGTCGTCAGCAAACATCTGGATACATTAAGAAGATTGATTGATTGATTGATTGATTGATTGGTGTTTGAATTGCGACCTTCAAACAGTTCTGTATTTCAACTTGTCTGCATTTACAATAATGAAACTACTCAGTGCATCCAAGACACACTTCTCAGATGCAAATGCTCAACACCTTTGTAAGTATCAAAATGCGTACTTTATTTCTGCTTAGCCATAAACTCCATAACAAAATGTATAAAAATGTAGATATTCTAATATGATTTAGCACAATAATATAATGGAATTTACAAGTGTGCAAGTTCATACAAGTTATATTACCAGTAGTATTAAATGGTACGTAACATTTTGGATACCGCTACAAAACTACGAAAATATTAACGGATTCTTTATGTTACTAAACATAAGAATGTACTCACCCACAAAAATACAATCCTTAATTGAATTTCGATTATAACTTATACAGATTATATATAATTTTAAACTTGTGGATTACGTAACTTAAGTAACTTTTCAACCCTTATATTAGGGGTTGCTGATAAAATCGAGTACATAAAATGACTATAATTATTGCATTTATCGAGTTTTGCAATAAAATAACAGCAGTGTGATAAAAATATCTAATTTGGCCCTTATTAATGAACGCATAACTATCTCACCCCTCAATAGGGGTAGTTATTCATTTCCAAATGACATTAAAATTTGCACACGTTAGATACATGTTATTAGTAATAAGTGTACCAAATTTCAAGTTAATATGGCCACTAGAAAAGAAGTTATTACTTTTGTCCGGGTTTTAAGCGATTCGGACCACTGTGCGCCGGTCTGTGCAGATTGCGTCATTCACGTGTTGCCCTTACCAGTTCTTAGCGGGAGGGATGTACAAGAATCTATTCTGCGCTTCTAGTGTTCAATTAAATTGACATTTGGACATTATAAACATACTTAGCAGAAGGAAAAAACACAATTATTGTCAGTGTCTATATTTGACAATAATTGTAACACAAGAAACAATATACTTACTCAGTTACAATTCACAATGCAGTCATTTGTAAAGAATAATTTATTTACATGATTTGTATAGGCTACAGTATTTGAAGAAAATATAAATATTGCAGTAATTTCGAAACAAACAAAAAACGAACACAATATTTCATTTTACGTAGTAGGTACTGATTATTTCAAAGTAATACTCTTTCATTGTTGCTCAAGCATTATTGGGACCATTGGTGCACAAATGCTAAGAAAGAAAATATTTTACTCCCAATTACATGCAATAGGACAGTGTAAGGCTTTTACACTGGAATCATTTCATATTAATATAAATTCACATTATTATTATTATTATTATTATTATTATTATTATTATTATTATTATTATTATTATTATTATTATTATTAATAAATTGGATAAATTAAGCTTGAATTTAAATTTATATATAGTTTATTTGGAAAACGTTGAGAGCAAGTATCAGCAAGTTGGGAGCGTTACTGAATTGAGTTAAAAGAGTACTTCACAAGCTGTGAAGCGAGGACATTTTCTTTTTGTCAGGTATAAAGATTTATTAACGTAAGTATATTAGATAATATAGTAACGTGATGTGGAATGGAAATTCGCCATTATGTATTATTTTTCCAGAACATTTTTCCGCCTTACAAATAGTTGCTTTCTTCCTTCCCTTACAACCTCAAGAGCCTCACATGTATTCCTCACTATATTCTCATCACTTATGAGCTTATCAAATAAAAGTTGTAAGTCGTCTAACCATTGATGGCTGTGTTAGTACAGACTCCAAAACAACAGCACTTTTCATGTTTGTCTTGCCGTGAGAGTACTAATTAAGAAATAAGAAGAGCTGGTGAATATCATATTTTGAGAACTTTACTAATAAGATTTAAATTCTCATATCACTATTAGGTCCACATGATATGATGAAAGCCTTTAATTTTAAAATAATTACTGTTGGCAGAGGAAAACATCATAACAGTTATGTTATATGATTCGTGATTTCTCTTCTTCGTTATATCTGTGGACTCCTCACTTTATTTTTCATAACGCATTCACAATCACAGATCAATGAGCACCCGTTCTGATCTGTGTTACTGAAACAAAAGCTGATCTGCTACTATAGGTACTGTACAGCCCTGTCGCGTTCCCCTCCAAGCCGATTCACTCCCTCCAGGTAGGGAAATAGGAACTGCACGTTGCACGCAGACCAGTGCACAATGTGCGCGACTGCACAATGTGCAGGATTTTGACATGCCTGGTCTAGTATATACAGTCACGAAGCTCAATAAGTAGTAAATATGCATCCATAGATAGTTGCTAACCACTAGGATCGTTTATATCGCCTCATTACAGACAATGCGAAATAGTACGGGCACAGTCTATTATTCCTAGCACCCTCACAACTCAAGCTCGTGACTGTATATACTAGACTGTGATTGAAGTTTACTTTTGTCAAAGTGTCGATTATGAATCGATTGAAGTTTACTTTCCTCAAAGTTTCGATTATGAATCGATTGAAGTTTACTTAGTACTTTCGTCAAAGTGTCGATTATGAATCAATTGAAGTTTACTTTCGTCAAAGTGTCGATTATGAATCGAAAAATGAGGACTTTGTTCTTTCTAAAGTGAACTTTAGTCCAAAGTCTCGTACATTATAATGCATTGTTAACAACATATTGTGCATATTTTGATAAAAATATTTAGTTCGAATCTAAGTAGAGTCATTTGATGAAAATGATTAAGAAGCGACACAAATATATTATTCTAGGACAAATATTTGTTCAGTGTCTTTTTTCATTATCATTCGTCGCTATATTCACCCCACTTCTTTAGAGTAGACCTATTAACGTGTTGCTCATCCCAAAATAGGAAGCGACGAATCATTTTTGAGTCACCGCCATGTCGAAGCAGAATATTCTAGACTTACTACATACAAAACACATGTTGTCTTCGGTGTCTACGTGCTTGTTGGGTCCATGAGATCAATCTCCGCCAATGGTGACAAAATTGTTACAATTTTTTTTTGTTTTTTTTTTTTTTTTTTTTTTTAAAGAAGAGAAGTAACGCTGGGATTCCAATGACGTAGTTTTACGGTACGTAAATATCGGTAACCTTGCGTAAAATTTTCTTTACCCTCACCGCATATATGTTGAAGTAGTAGGCTACAATTCGACGCGATCCTTAGGCCTTTTTTTGTGTTAAAGAAGACTATTTTCCCTGGACCGAAAATGGTGCCATAAATCTGTGAATAAGTAAAGAGTATTTTCCTAAAAGACGCGTATTTCCCTAAGAGACGGGTATTTTCCTAAAACACGGGTATTTCCCTGATCCAAATATAAAATACAAGTGGAGTAAAGCTGAATATTTTACCGAGCACGAAAATAAAAATGGAGTAGTATTGCTCGATATAATTAGTGACATGTACACTCCCGAAGGCTGATTACTTTCGAGAAAAAATGACATATGTTAATTCGCTTCTTTGGGTGCGGTGAAGATCACCAATGTGTAACCAAACCTTATAACCTTACCTCCATGCATAACCATAGACCACATTCACATTGAAGCAACACGATTCTTAGAGAGGTGTATCTGTAACCCTCATCAGCCTACAGCGGCCTGTGATTTTGAAATCAAAGAAACAGAATAAATGTTCCTGGCCCTGGGAAGGTTCTGATAATTCTTTTCTTCAATGTCGTGAAACACTTTCTGACGTTTCTTTGCCAATTTCATTAGATATCTTATCATATTACGGTAACCACAATGGATCTAGTTCCACTAAGTATTCAGGGGCTATGTAACCGTCTCGAGCTCCAATCTACAAATTAGGGTTCACAACCAAAGTGGACCAAGTCCCTTTGGAATAGTTTTGAGAAATCGAGTCTTAAAGTTCCTGACTCATAATTAATTTCTGGAAAGTTAGATTAATTTTAGAGTAGACTTAATTATTAGGGTATTCCCTAACTAAAATTGTGGCATACATATGAAATGACTGGTTATTAACCCTGGTGAGCAATTTTATTTCTTAAAAGAAAGATGGACTTGGTTAACTCTGGTTGCGAGTTTCTTTTAGTTGATAAAACAAAAATCACAATTTAACCACTGTATTGAAATGTTCACTTTATTTTGTAGTAGACATCACAGTGAGACCATTATTTTTACCTGGGATATAATTTAATACAAAATTATTTATTTCCTTTTTTAAATTTTGCTATATAAAAATATCAGCATTATTCGCTCAATCAATGTATATAACTTCATCGTTCTGATCTTCTTCGTTGTTTACAATATCAGCTGACCTAGTAGTAATCTCAACTGGGAGATTCTTGAAGAAGTGATGATGAATTGGAGGTATATAAGGCAAAAGGTCCATCATGTCCTCCTTAGCTGCAGTGATCCTTCGTTGCATCCCATATAAGGGCTCTTGAATGACAACTCATAATGATAATAATAATAATAGTTATTCATCATGATCACTTTAAAATGAGGATTCTTCCGCTTTGAGGACTTTATAATTTATACTCAGTCTTCTGGGATGTAGATCTGTTACACTTACCACTTACAGATTCAATCAATCCTAATTCTGAATCATTCGGGAGAAACTAATGTCCAGAAACCAGTAATTTATGGTCTATTATATTTGCTGAAATATCTGGCTCATGAACAAGCTTCAGGTATGTGAGTAGCAATTTTATATTCCTGTTCTGTCCCCAGGAGCTGTCAGAATATAAAATGATATGTTTGTGGGTAGAAGCATTGTCTTTTAAGTGTTTCTTGACAACAGTTCTTAATCTTCATCCGTAGACATGTTATTGTTCGAAAGAAAACACACACTCTCACAAGAAATGATGGTCTGTAGAGTAATGGACTTGGTTCACTATGGATGTGAAAAATGCTTTGCAACCTTCACCTTGCACAGGAAGTGCTGCTCTGTGTGGAGTAACAAATGAGTTATGGACTTGGTTTGTTATGGCAATGAATAAATCTAAGTTTTCTTCATCCCAGATTGTATTAATCCACAAAGTGACCACTGGTTGACTTGGCCCACTCTGGTTGTGAACCTCTCAAATATGAAGAAAATAACGCCTTACCATTTCTATCCGTGAAAGCGGTGAAATGTAAAATTCATTTGACCTGGCGAACTTGTCAATAACAATGTGCAATATAGACAAGTGCATAACTTTACGTAGAACTGTACGCACGACTGGTGCGAGAAATTAAACAAGAGGACAAGAGGAATTCAAAGAGACTATGAGGAGAGCAAGGAGAACATGAGGAAAGCAAGAAAAACACAATAAAGTACACTGGGAATCAGCTTCTTTTAGCTAAACATTCACAGTGATCTCACAACGCTCTTCAAGGTCGACAGACACCGCGCGGGTTTTCCCATTTCAGGAGACAAATCAAGGGAAAGAACCGTCCTTTCATGTGAGAAGTGTGTATAAATTACATGCGCATATATTTGAATCGCAACGAAATCTATATTCCGACATATTTTAATCCTACTTCGGGCAACCTATTTTTGTAAAGTAGAGGGGCAAGGCGGGTCCGTGGGAGCCATGTGTCATTTTAATACAATGACATAAGGAAATCATCCTTTATTACACAATATTAAACTATTGAGTAATTATATTACAACAACAAGAGTATTTATTACCTTAGGCCTATACAATGTATATATAAATAATTTTAGTACATATTTTTATAAGATAAAAATTCACGTTTAGTACTATACAATTTTTTCTTTTTACTTTCCATTTACACAAATATTTTGTTTTCTCATATCTAGCACATATACACATGTTAAATCTTCCCTTTTTCTCACTCTCAAACACTCACCTCTCACAGCCTCTCTATCATACACACACAATCTCACTCTCACTCTCACTCTCTCTCTCTCACACACACACACACACACTTTTCAAAACACACTCTTTCACACACTCACTCTCTTTCATACACATTGATTCTATATCACACACTCTCCCGAACACATTCTCTCTCTCACTTCCCAAAAACACACGCACGCACACACACAGACTCTCTCACTCTCACACTTAGTCTCTCTCTACACACACATGCACGGACGGACGCACACAACACAACACAACACAACACAACACAACACAACACAACACAACACAACACAACACAACACACACACACTTCTTTACATCTATTATAATTTATAATCCAGCGGTTCCGTGTTCGATTCCCGGTCAGGACGAGTTGCCTGGTTGAGGTTTTTCGGGGTTTTTCCCCCTCACTCCTATGGATGAATATCAGGTAACTTTATCAGGCGATTGGAACCCCACTCATCTTCGCCACTTCCTTTCCTCCTCCATGATCCTTCCCTCATCATCCCGTTTCCGGTTTTTCAGATCACTCTACAGGCGACCTCCCGGAACTACTGACTCTCTCGATCGGCCTCCGTGGAATGTAGCTAAACGACGTTGGATGGCTTCTGCAACGAGCACCCGAGGGGAACCTACTCGGGGGAGGAGTTTGCCTCGGACTGACAGGGGGACCTTGGGGGAAGTTGCTGAAGCAGGAATGGTATATGGATTTCTGTCGGCTGTAGGGACCGGTCGTTAGGGAGTCATGTAGTTGGGTTGGTGCGCGTAGGGGATCTACGGCACGCAACTCATTACATATCGAAGGTTAGCGCAATAGATCTCAACAGGTCGCAGTGCTGGGGCATCCGTGCCCCCCTCACTTAAATTCCGTTTCATTACATTCCAATATTGCTTATAAATTGTCATTGTTATTCAGGCTACCCAACATTCAATTGTCGTCAGAGTATCACTGAATGGTGGAAAGAGTGCAATCTCATTACGAAGTGAGATAAATCAATAAAATAATATAGGCCTACTATAGTCCAATAGATCCTGCATGCCCGGTTGAGACATGTAAAGAAGTAATAATATTCTAGAAGATTTATTTTGTATTAAGTAGAAAATTGTAACTACCGTCCTTCTCACTAAATAAAAACAACACGAAAATTAAATGAGTCATGAAATTTGAACTGCACAGAAATTATAGCTTCATTTTACTCACAAAAGTAGGAGGGCCAGGGTCCGACGGACCCTGCTTGCCTGAATAAGGGTTGAAACACGCAATTTGAAGTAAATTCTACGGCAATGGCTACTTTAGTTATATTTATTTATTTTTAATACAATAAACACAGAGATTTCAGCTTAATTCCGGCTGAGAACACACACAAATAAGGACACGATAACGATCTTGATCTTTCTGTCTCTGCACCCTGCTTTCAGTTGATCAGTCACATAAGTTAAGGCCTGTGAACTATTCTAACTAGCGAGATGCTCTTTTCACTCCATTTTTGTACACCCGAAGAAAAACATAATGATCAGTCTAGTGTACGTAGTCATTGTGACTACCTCAATGAACAGGATGCCTTTTTATCCCTTTTCATTCACTTGAAGGAGAAGATAAGAGTCGATTTGCTATTAAAAAAAGGAACAAATGATCAGTTACATACACCTAGCCTCAACAAGCAGGATATCAATCCTCCTCACGCCACATATTTTTTCATCAGAAGGTGCAAGTAGAGCCAACCTTTGACACGTTGTGAGATCTTTTTTACATTTATCACTAGCAATGAAGAAAGTTCAGCTTACACCTCTACATAATTTATGCTGGTAGCATAATGAGGAAAGGTCTTACTTTAAGGGTACACTGAAGCTATTAAGTTACGCCCATTTTCGGCTTCTTCAAAATTTTCTCGTATTCCTTCTTCAGTGCAACAGCGAAACTCGGAGTGAGACATGTAACCTACAGGGTTAGAGCTCATAATTATGTTCAGTTTTTCTTAGCCCCAATTTCCAATGCACAGACGCGTTTTCGCGTACCTTTTAGTGTTTCTCCTCCTATTTCCCTCTCATTAATTACTTAATTAACTCCATTCATTCAATTATTCAAGTGATATGACTTTTTCACAAAAACAATTTTTTTTTCATTTACTCTAAAAAGTACGAGTATATCAATGCTTACCGATGTTCATAGACTTGCGTCCCGTAGAACAATATTGTTTTGATAGTCATTTTTAAAAGCACTCGCGCTTTAAATCTCTTGCAGTCTCTGCTATTTAAACTTTTTTCTCGGTTACAGTTTTACATTTTTACCAATGTTCAAAACCTATCTCCTTCCACAAATTTTGAGTTAGCTGTACGAAATTTTTTTCCATCAATTTATACTGTATGAACGTTCGGATGAATATCTCAGTAGGATTTCAAATAAAAAATGAAAATTTGTAGAGTATGGAAATTTTTTTCTCATTTTAGCTGCAATGTAAATACATTTTTTTAGAAAAAAACTAACAAGTACACTTAAAATTTCCATGGAAATTATTATTTTAACCATGACTGGTATCTAAACTGGTATTTATTTCATCGTCCTCAGCCACCTAAACAATGGCTTTATTCACAGTAGTGAATTAAAAGTTTTTAATTCACTCTCTCCTCGACAACCACCACATAAGCAAGAATAAAATCCATACATTAATTCTTATATAATTTCTTCACAAACAACGCATTACAAAGAATAGGCCTAAAATTTACAATTAAACTTAGATCCAGTAATGAAATTTAGACACTTGTAATGGATAAAATATTGTATCGCATACGAGAGTAAATACATAGATGTTATGCGCTTGTGGAAATTGTCGCCGTCGCGGATAAAATGTAATAATTTTACTCACGTGTACTATAAATTACTGAAAATGACAGTATGTCGAGCATAATTGTAAATTTTCAAGTTAAAAATAATTTTTGTATGATTTAAGAAACACGTTAAAAATGCACAAAAATTTAACAATTGAACTGAAAATGTGTGTCTATATACACGGGTCATTCAATAATTAGTGGCAACATTTGAATTAACAACAAAGAAAACATGTTTGGAACAGTCACATTGTTGCAGTGCTCAGAAGTAAACTCCTCCAACATGAAGAACCCGCCTCCACAGCTCAGGGAGACGACGGATGTCATCCACAGCGTCTTGTACTAGTCTTCGAACAGACTGCTCTACTGCTGCTATAATTGCCTGTCTGGTTCTAAAGCGAACTCCTCTAAGTGGTAATTTCATTTTCGCGAAAAGGTCGAAATCACATGGGGTCACATTGGGGAGTATGGAGGACGCTCCAGAATGTCCCAGTTCCATCTGCGAAGTAAATCAACGACAGGGCAGCTATGTAAGAGCGAGCACCATCATATAACACAATAGGATGAGAATTCAGGAGATTTGGACGTATATGGCGCACAGCTGGTCGTAAATGATGTTCCAGAAAGTAACTGCAATATGCACAATTCTCATAATTTCCCGCAGGAACTGAATGACAAGGACACCGTCATCGTCAAAATCATAAGCAACAATGGGCATGACTTTAAGTGGAGCCTGTTCTTACCTATAGTTTTTTGGCCGTGGGGAATCATTGTGCCGCCACTCATTTGATTGTCTCTTCAATTTTGGTTGGTAGCATCGAACCCAGGTTTCATATAAAGTTATGATACATCGAAGGAAACGCTCGCCTTCACGTCCATAGCGTTCTAAATGCAATGTCGCTGTTTCCATTCTCTGCCACATGTTATCCTCTTTAAAAGTGTGTGGAACCCACCGAGCACAGATTTTCCCCACCTTTAACTTCTTCTTAAGTATGTAAGAATTGTACCAGAAGCAACTCCAAATTCCCTTGCTAATTCACTACAAGTCCAACAACGGTGTCCTTCCAGCAGTGCTCTTCCAGCGTTCACATGCACATCATCACTTGCCGATTGCGGTCTGCCAGCTCCACGTTTTTGATGAACATCTTCCCTCTCGTTGCGAAATGCATGCGCCCACCTAGCCACGGTACGATATGGTGAAGTCTCTCTACCACAAGCTTCCAGTAATGCTGTATGGCATTGTCGAGCATTCTTGTCTTTTACATTCTGAATTTTAATGAAGCATTTTTGTTCGTATTTTCTAAATATTTTAGAGATTACAGATAACAGTTTACAAATTAAACTCGCCACAAATATCTTATAAATGAGATTATTGTCTTCAGACTCACAGATAAGATACGTCATATGCTCTTCTTTCTCATTGTTATCAGCTTGCATCATTTACCGCTGATAGCGCCACATACAAACGTTGTTGCCACTAATTACTGAATGACCCATGTATAATCAGTATGTAAAATAATGTACGTGCAAATAATGAAAAGTGTAGGCCCTATAATTTAAAATGTTCAAATTTTACTTCGATGTATCCTTAATGAAGACCGAATTGGAAATAAAACATCCCATTAAATATCAATACTTGACGACCAGTGTGTTACTTGAGAATAACAATTTTATACTAAATATCGGCAATGTAAAATTTTTCGTTGAATTCATCGGCATTTTCTATCCACTTTCTTTCTCGATATTCTCACAAGCGTTCTCGCTTGTTCTTTACTATAAGAGTACGACCATTTCGCTTATGAGACGATAATAATATCTTTTCAACTTTAGTTTTGAATTTGAAAAACTTTTCAAAGGATAATTTGAGAAAGTCAGAGGGAATATGATTACTTTGAGTATATACATTCTACGGAGGTTTATATAAACTTCAGCTGCATTAATCATTACTGTGTTGAACTTAATATTATTTTTAATCGGTTATACAGACTTCTTACCGGTTTGGTTTACCGATATACGGCATGGCATGTGAACCGACAGGTGCTAGTCTATCGTCTGCCGTTCACTCTGCTCTCCGATTCCCATTCACGGTGGACGCGCCCATACGTGTTGTGCAACTGTGCGATTGTTGTGAGTGCAATTTCATAGGAGATACCACACAGAATAGTTCGCCATTTGACTCTAGAAGAAATTGTGTTTGTGTGTAAGACATACTCGTATTATAAGTATGAATCGGCTAGCCGGGTTTGTATGGAGTCTGTTGCAAAATTTCAGAACACTAGACTGCCGGGACAGGCAGTACGTAAGTTAGTGAATAAATTTGAGATGACGGTGTCGATGTTAAACAAAAAAAGTCCTTGAAACAGACCTGTTTTAACATTATATTATAGTATATTATATTATATTATATTGATGCTGTTCTCGAATGTTCACCGCAAAAGTCGCTAAAAGAATTACCTCACAATTACTAAAATTTCGGTGGAAAAACTGGCGGAATGAACGACAAAATAATATTTAAGCGTGTGGTTCAAGAGATTCGGCATTTTCAGCATCAATTATAAGGTATGTATGCTGTTTGCGCTGTTACCGTACTAATTCTGACGGCTGCAACAGCAGTCTTCTCCGAGCATTCGCGTGACGGTACATCGGTAAACCAAACCGATAACAATTCTGTATATTGACGTTTCATCAATTAAGGTTATTATCTAGCATCCTTGGAATTGGTGATATTGAAATACTATGTTGTTGGTCCGAGTATTCGCCATGGAACTACCTGAAAAACATCCTACTGTTTGGAAAAACCTAGGGAAAAGTGACACTAGTTTATATGCGGGATTCGAAATGATTCCCGGTCGCAGCCTCGGAGCTACGATTCCATCTCGTTAGCTAACCTACTGTTGCTCGTATAAGAAGTAAAGCGTACCTTCTTACGGAACCTTTGCGTTTCTAATTAAATCATTACTTCCCTATATAAGTATTTTGTTAAACATTTAAACAAGTACTACATAAAAAGCGTTAAATGCATGTGTACATTTGTTCAAAATAGTAATGAAATAACAAGCTTATCCTTGTTAAAGTTCTTATTTAGCGATCACCTCTCTTTCCTGCTATACAGATCCGGAAAATAAGATATAAAGACATTTGTAATTTAAATTTGACACCACTGAAAATTGAAACAATCAAGTTTACAAGAAACAGACCATACAGATTAATACCACCTGACAGTCATTTATTCTATCTATTCATAATGGTCAGATTCACTGCTGGGGACTAACCTTCTCAATAAGAACTTCTATTTCCTTCATCTCCAATTCATTTTCTTAATTTAACACCAAAATTCTATAATGCATCTATTTGTATAACATCCTAGTAATGTTTTCTTGGTCTTCCTGTTGAAAATATTTAGCAAGGTCTTTCCTCGAAAATCTTCCTCAATCTGGCCTACGAAAAGTTTGTGTTCGTAATTAAAGCACGATTTAGAAGTATTTCGTTAAACATCTAAGCAAGTATACAAAAAGCGATGAATGTATATCGATGGTGTTTAGGTGAAAGGGCTTATCCTACAAAAAGAAAAAAATTTCAGGAACAACAAAAAATTAAATTTTAACACATTAACACACAGTTACTTTATATGAATGTATGTAACTATAACTGTCAGAATTTTTTTATTTATTTTAACTAACTAGCTAGCGAGTACAAATTAAATTCATAAAACAAAAATGTTCCTAGCCACTACTGTAAGAGCCAGGCTCGTGTACGATGTGGTCTTAGCCATTAATATAACATAAAATTTACAAGGACAGTTTACTAAATACAGTAAGTACCTTAATTCAAGTCAATAAATAACACACAAGAGCAAAAAAAGAGAAAAACACATTTAATATAAATTGACAATCAGACAGGAGCCAGTGATATTCAATAAAAACATGAATATAGTAGAGAGAAGTAAAAAGGTAAAAAAATACACTACTGTTAATATTATACTCTTATATCATGAATAATTTTATAAATTCCTTTTTTAAAAGCTTCAATTTTAAATACCGGTATTTCAAATTTGGAAAATGGTTTGTGATTTTATTATAAAGTCTTGGGCCGAAACTAGCACCGTGTGTAAGTGGTGCACTTGTATGACATTTAGGCTCGGTGAATGGGAAAGTAGACTTTTGTCTTCGAGTACGATATTCATGTAGATTAGATTTTAGTAAGTTAGTAAACTATATTTATAAATTTCTTCAATAGTTAATACTTTAAATTCCGTATAAATTAAATTTGCTGGGTAATCCATATTTTTGGTTAGACAAATTATTATTAATTTTCTGTTTAATAAAATTAATGGATTAAGTACAGATGATGCTACTCAACTCCAATTTATTATACCATATTGTATTAATGATTGTACTAAAGCTAAAAATATTATTAAATATTATTAAAATATTATTAAAAATATTGTTATTATAGAAACACATCTTCACGTTTTTTAATTAAATTTTCAGTAATGACATTAATTACAGCAGAAACGTCACATTTAACAAAATGAGGGTTAAGATCTTTTATCTAAACACGATCGATATGTATATTTGTTCAAATTTTAATGAGAGAAACGAGCTGTTAAATTTCTTATTTAGCGATCACCTTTCTACATTGGAATACAAATCCGGAAAATATGAAGAAATATATAGAGGAACTTCAAGTAATGTCATTAATTTTAGGAGCTTATTCTTTGAGATATTTCAAACAAAAAATTTAACACAAAATTATGCTCGTTTTTTCTTCCTTTTCGGCATAAAATTATTTTATATGAAATTTTCATAGCATGTTTTGAGAAAGCCATAGATTTAAATCCCAATATGCTTAGTCAATTTAAAAGAGCAGTGTATTGCCTTAATAAATTTTTTTTTTAAATTTTAGTAGGTTATTTTACGACGCTTTATCAACATCTTAGGTTATTTAGCGTCTGAATGAGAGGAAGGTGATACTGCCGGCGAAATGAGTCCGTGGCCCAGCACGTAAAGTTACCCAGCATTTGCTCATATTGGGTTGAGGGAAAACCCCGGAAAAAACCTCAACCAGGTAACTTGCCCCGACCGGGAATCGAACCCGGGCCATCTGGTTTCGCGACCAGACGCGCTAGCCGTTACTCCACAGATGTGGGCGCCTTAATAAATGACTGCAAGAATTTTAGTTTTGCCCTTTAATTATACAGAAATTTGATCCGAACAAATCGGTGTAACTTTTCGTTCTCAAAGGGAATTTTAAATGTTACAACATGAATTTCAAATTTGACACCGCTGAAAATTCAAACAATCAAGTTTACAAAACACAGGACAAACTGATTAATAGAAACTTAATTGTTTTATTTGATAACCATGTATTCTGTCCATTCATAATGGTCAGATTCTCTACTGCGAACTACATTCTCAACAAGAACCTCTGTTTATTTCATCATCAATCCATCTTCTTGAAACTCGCATTCCAGAATTCTGTAATGTATCTTTTTGCATAACATCCTACCAATTTTATCTTTATCTTCCTATTGAAAATCTTTCCTCCTAAATCTTCCTAGGCAATCCTTCTGTTTCTATTCATTTGATAAGCTCTACTCACTTGTATTCTGATCTTGATATATTTAATACATATTTTTACAGCCTCATATAAACTACTACATAATTGACGTTGCAGTAATGTGCGCAGGTGTCATCCATACTTTAAGTAATGTCCAGGTATTGGAGATTGATTCATTTTTTAAGATGAACGTGTGTGTTATTTATTACAAGCTGCTATTTTGAGAACGCTCTATAAATTGTGCAAAAACATTTAGACAAATTTACATTCTTCAAGAAATAAACAAAGCAATGAGGTTTAAAAATACACAACCTTCGAGAAGATAAATATTTCGTAAACATATGTGAAAAGGTTAATGCTGTTGTGTGAAGGAAGAAGTGATTTACTGTTGCTGATGTAAAGAAGGAATTCTACAACATTTCTATCAAAATACTGCAGACAATAGTGATAAACTTAAGTAATTCATCGAACAAGAACAGTATTTTATATGCATATCATTATTTAACTTATGAATTGAGTTTCTGGTTACAAACTCAATAAACTAGAGTTCAATTATCGAGAGGAAAGTAGAAAGGCATTTCCACCGGGACCACAGTCGCATTGTCTGTAATGAGGCGATAGTAACGATCCCAGTGGTTAGCAACTATCTATGAATACATATTTACTACGTATTGAGCTTCGTGATTGTAGCCTATATACTAGACTGTGCTGGGACTGTGTGATTTCTTTGTTTTCTCTTTGTCCTGTGTTCTCATAAGCAGCGGTTTCGCACGGTGTTGATTATATGACCATGTCTGCGAATACTTGTAATAATTGTAAATATTTTCTTTCTCCAGACTTGTAACATTTATTATTATTATTATTAATTAATTAATTAATTTATTTATTTATTTCTGCACCTCACGTGACAGATTGGTGAGACCTTCAGTCTGTCACACAGGCGCTCCGGGTTCGAGGCCCGATCAGGCCTGGAATTTTTAATTGAAAAGACCATAGGCTAGTGACACTTGTGGCGGACTACTTGGATTTTTCTCAGGGTTCCCGTTTCTCCATATTAGACACCTAGGGGAAAGGTGGGTAGCGCCGGACACTTAAGAATTATTACTTCTACAGTAACTAATTAACATTTATTAAACTTAGACATTAATTTAATACACTTTGCATGATATAAGGACAATGTTTATTGACGTTACTAAATAATAGAACACACTGGAATACATATTATTATTAAAATTTGGAAGTTACATTTCTAACCTTTAGTGGAAAATGTAGGGTACCCCCGGACACTTCAAATCCATCCACAACTTCACGTTTTCTGCTGAAGGCAGCGATCACAGTGAAATGAAACATCATCTGGCTCAACCCCAGCACATTCTTCATGTGCCCACCCTTTGCATGTGCAGCATTGGATCCAGTTTTCTTCAAATATTTCTCCACATATTATGCAAACCGTTTTCTCGGGCACTCCAGTTCTCTTTCGAGAAACACCCTTAGAAATTGACTGAATCTCAGATGTAGGGCGAAATAAAACCTTTCTCTGTGATTTTCCTTGTGCTGTACTGGATCTGCTTGATTTTTGAATGCTCTTTTCTTCAAGGACATTCTTGAATGGAGATGATGTTAAAATTTCGCTTCTCTGAGCTTTCCTTTTCCGAGTTTCGCTCCTTCTCTTACTGGCATCTGGGAGAGGTGAAAGCTTCTTCAAAATATTAACAACTGGCATAGCCTTGTTCTTGTCCACCTCGAATGAGGTTTTAGGGCTTTCATCTGGAGGGCTGGAGCTTCTGTTTGATGGTGTGGTGTGGCTTTCAAAAACATGTGGAGTTGATCTGGAATTTGAGAGAAAATTTCGTTCTTCTGAGGCTTGTACAGCGGTTTGTTCTTCTACAGCTGGTCTAGATGTGTTGTCAGCAGGTAGTTCGTCTAGGGGTGGTTCGGCTGTGCCCTCCTGAGCCTCTGGGATGTCTGTGAGGAGTGGTGGCAGGAAATCATTTTCTGTAAAAACTCCGGGATTTAAGGGATGGATTCCTGTGCATGAAAACCCATTTCTTGCTATATCCAGGCGACAAGATTTGGCGTACGCGGTTAAAACTAACCCAGAGATTTCATTCTCAGTTATTCGAAGCCCAGCATTTTGCCTCATCCACATAGCAGTAGCTTCTGCATACTCTGCCTTGAACGGTTTCATAAACGTCCTGTCTAAAGGTTGGAGTTTATGGGTTGTGTGAGGAGGAGTGCTGATCATGTGCACATTACTTTCTCGTGCACAGTTGATCACTGTGAGCTCCTTGTGGCTACTGTACCAAAATCAGGAGCACAGGATTCTGAAGTGTAGGCTTTGTATGCTTAATGAAATGTTTGAGCCAGATTAGAAAGGTATCTGCACTCATCCAGCCATTTGGTTGTGCAGCAGCAATTGACTCGTCCAGTGATCCAATCGTGAGTCTCGGGTTCATCCTCTTCCGTGGGAAAACAAAGATTGGAGGAATGAAGTGACCAAGAGGATTCATACAAAACATCACAGTCACATTACGACCTCTCTCTGCTGATGTAAGTTTTTCCCACCTGTTTTTTTCCCTTGCAAGACAAAACTTTAGGATTCTGGTGAACCGTTGAAACACCAGTCTCGTCAGCATTATAAATTCTTGATGCAGCAAAGTGATATTTGTCCATCAGGAAAGACAATTTTTCAAAGAAAAAGTTCACTTGAGGTTTATTAAACCCAACACACCGCATCAAACTTGTTGATTCTGGAGAACGGAGGCTCAAGCTCAGGAAATCTCGACATGAACGATTTATAAAAATCCATCCCCGCAGACTTTTTCTCCTTATTGAACCTATGTTCGATACGGAGGTTTTCTGCCAGGTCAAACGCGAGCTTGAGAAATTCTTTTTTACTTAGTCCCATCAGTCTGTCATCAAGATCTTTGATGTGCTGGGCAAGCTGGCTTTCATAACTATTATTAAATGTAGTCTCAAAACGTCCAAGTTTTGGTTGAAAATTATATTCTTTTCCGCCTTTTATTCCAGTAACTTTATCCTGTAGTGAGCTTTTTGGCAATTGAAAGTAGTGTGCTGCCCTTCTAATAGACATTTTCCCACTCAAGACCTGCTCAACCGCATTTCTCATAGATTCTTCCGACCAGGAACCCCAGTTAGTGCACCTTCCCTTAAAATTCGGCATTATTATCTGCAGAACTGCAAGGAACAAAAAAGCTCTTGTGATAGAGACAATAAACATTATATTACACTGACCACCAAAGAAAGTGTAACACTATTTTCGTGTTTACTCTGAACATACAGTATTTCTGAGAGTGGAGTGCCAGGAATCGAACCCGAATTCTCTGGATCTATAGTCAGACATTCTAACCTCATGACTATGTAGGCGGTCATTATTATTATTATTATTATTATTATTATTATTAGTAGTAGTAGTAGTAGTAGTAGTATGACTACTAGGCCTAATAATATACATGCCTGTTTATAATACAAGCTGTCCGCGGCTACCCACTGCGCATATAACTTTCTATAAATTAATAGAACCAAAACCATACGAGCTTTAACGCTGTAAGATGCAATACATGTAAAACACATTCCTAACAACACACCGGATGTATAATAATAAAGATCAACTTACTTGTGTAATCGGTATCAGGTCTTCAAATTTAATCTCGCTGCAGAAGTCTAAACAATTACTCACAAGAATTATATTACAAGCACACCAGTCGACGCAACTCAATCAACTGATAACATTCATGGTCCAACAAAGCGGGAAGTCATATGCAAGTAAAACAGGATTACCAACTTTTGTTAGTTTAGAGAAAACCCTAGTGTTCGGGGCTACCCACCGTTCCCCTACATCTTTTCGTGAACATTTCTCCATTTCGTCATGGCGACGTACGGAGGGGGCTGGCCTAGGAACGAGTGGGGTTGCCTGCTCGAAATCTGGGTACGCAGCGAACCATAGATGGGAACGGTACCAACCGTTGTCGCGAAGAGCATGCAGTCCGAGATGTTATTTGAAAGTACGCAAGGACGAATGTAGAATCACAGAGTTCTAGATGCAATGGATGGGAAATAAAAAACACAAAAATTCAAACAGAAAATTATGCATATACACTGCACCTATTTAGACAAAACGAAAAAAATATGCAGGTATGTATTATATTGAATTGAATTTAACGGAGGGAGGCACTATGGCCCAGCACTGCGACCTTGTTCAGATCTATTGATAATGATAATGAAATGGAGAAATGGTGGCGTAATGATGTAAACGCCTAATTTGGGGGAAAACGGGAGAACCCTGGGAAAAACCCCAACTGCGATCCTGTTTGCCAAAAGTGTCACTATGGATTTTTTCAATGAATAAATCTCAGATCTGACCGGGATCGAACCCGGGCCGCCTGCGTGACAGTCTGCCACCGCAGAGGTCTGCAGGTATGTAAGTAAACAAAGATCCAAGTACTAGCAGCTTTCACATTGAGCACATTTCATGAATGCAAGTTCCTTGCAATCGTCTCTACAACATTCTTGAACGGGACTTTATTCAAAGCCAGGGATGTCGAACAGCGCTCTCGAGCTGTGAACTGCAGAGCCTTCACTCCTCCCTTACCGTGCAAAGGTTGAACACAGGTAGCAGGCAGACCGGCCGAATGATCGTAAACAAAAGCGAAACTGCGGCGGCTGGTACTTTGATAACTTTTATACATCTTACCAATTTATTAGGAACTCAATTTGTATTTGCACTTGATGAACTCCGATAAACAAAGAATGTAGCCTACATGACGATGAATTATGATGATGATGATGATGATGATGATGATGATGATGATGATAATAATAATAATAATAATAATAATAATAATAATAATAATAATAATAATAACAGTTTTATCTACTTGGTCATTCTATGAATGTTGTTCGTTAGTGACGGAAATAAATCATAATAATGTTGTTAATATCATTTTTAAAATATCAACTTTGTGTGTATGTGTTTTAGCAGTGCAACTTCAAGTTCAGAAACGTAAACTGTTTTGATGTATAAAATTAATTACTTTTACCGTGACTTGAAATTTGTTCATAGTTTTTGTTACAGATTCAAAAATAGCTCCTCCTCGAATTCGATCCTTTAGTGAAATGACACCTACAAGATCTCCATGAACATTGAAATCTGAATCGACATCCCTTATTAATATACTGTAGCTAGCTGCGCCGTATCTTTCCGGTCGGTACTTTCATCAAGAGCTATAGTGAGCAATAAGTGAAAGTTTTCATTCTTGCAATCAGTTGTTCCTCCAAGTTATCTCCCATTTATGATACGCGCTCTGCAACAATATTACGAGATAAACATATAGATTTAAAATCATTAACGTATTCCGGACTTATCCCTTTTGCAACAGCTATGAGACAGCCTTTCACAAATTCTCCGTCAGTAAATAGCTTTGAAGTCGTTGCAATAATTTCACAAATTTTTGTAGCTAGTATGAATCAAGCTTATTCTACTAATACCCGATGATGATGGAAGGTTTTCTGAATTCAATCTTGATTTTAATTCTTCTACAGCCTTTTCACGAGTGAAATCGGATAACTTTTCGGTCCATAAGATTCAGCATGACGTGTAGAATTAAAATGACTTAATATTATGATGGCTAATGTATCCAAGTTCTTTTCTACATATTAAGCAATGTGCCTTTCCGTCCTTTAAGATAAATAAATATTTATCTGTCCAATCACTATTGAATCGTCGTTCCATATCCATAGTTGATAAACACACTGCGTACAAAACACTGCTACTGCGAGCTGACTGACTGTCGTTTCAGCTCAGCTACGGTAGGAAACACTATTAATCGTTTCACAGCTTGAGAGCGCTGTTCGACATCCCTGTTCAAAGCAATATTGTAGAGATGTTTGGAAGTATCCAGAATGAGTATTTATAATCACATTCATCACATCGAAAGAATGCTGTTTAGATGAGATTGTTAAATCGAGATGCTGGAAATTGGTAATGAACAAATGACTGTAAAAGGGGAATGTGGTCTCTGTGTAAAAGCTAATGTCACCACCACAGTACAGTGTTCGTTATGAATTTCACCATATTCTCAAAGCGAGAGAAGAAGTACACATCTGCCAGCTGTACGAGTCCAGCACATTTTGCCGGCATCAACATCTTTCAGAAATCGATCCCGTCAGAAAGAGTAGAGGTGTAATCATCATCCCTGATCGCAGTCCAGGAGTCCACTAATAGGAGAACGTGCTTCCTTCCTGTGAGGTCTGGCCATAACAAGTCTTTCAAGAAGACTTTAAGAGCTTGTTTGGGCATGTTTGCTGACTTGGCAAGACGTAAATAAACCCAAAGAACGACAGTAATTTCGACATAACAGATAGAATTACATACCAATATGACTGATTTCACATAAGACATAATATAATGTATTGTAGTAACTAACATCGGCTACAACTTTTGCACTAAAAATATTTTTATTTTTATTATACAAAGTAATGAATAATTTTATTTATCAAGATTGACTTTTGCTGACGTCACTTACAGTTCCTTCAGTTTTATAACTCTTCAGCATATCATTCATGAGATCGTCCACTTTTTCTTCATGAACTGGAAGAAAATCAAAATACGTAGTCAGTATGCAAGTCTACCTTCAACTTCTAGTGGTTGTAAGCAGTGCTGTCATGGAGGACATACGGGGCCATACCACAATCTAATATAAGCCTATACAGTCACGAAGCTCAATATGTAGTAAATATGCATTCCTAGATAGTTGCTAATCACTAGGATCGCCTCATCACAGGCAATGCGAAATAGTACATGCACAGTCTATTGTTCCTGGTACCCTCAGTGACTGTATATACTAGACATTGTATGCGAATCTAGAATATTTTGATGAACCTATGGGGAAGAGGAATTTTTGCCTATATGGAGCCATACAGCGTATGGGTGCCTAAGTTTTGTACATGGAGCCTATGTTTTTACATGGAGATCTGTACTGATCTTAAATCATCTCTTGCAGTTTTAATATAACTTCTTTGATATTCATAAACAAAAGCTGTCCACCTCTACAGCGCTGCAATCTAGAACCAAATATATAAAAGATGGTATTTTTCCAGAAAAGCTATACCAAAGGAGGCAGTTTTCTTTTGTTTCATTGGTTTCTGTGACATTGTTTATGTTTACTCTTACCGGTGACATTCAAACAGTTAGTAAAGTAGCAACATTAGCAATACAAAACAAGAAAGTTGACCCTAATATCTTGAAAATTATTTCATGTACAAAAATACATTACGTGTATCAGATGTCTCCTTCGATATAATTTAACTTGCAATTGTCGGTTTGTGTAGGTCTATATCTGAAATATTTCAAACGCTATCGGAGGTGAAAGTGTTAAGTGGGCCGTTTTGTATAATTTTTTAAGTACCGGTAACAATTATCTGTTTTTATGTCTTGTGTGTGAATTTTATATAATACGTCTTTGTTTTATTTGTTGAATATGCATTTGTATATAACAAGTCTAATTCATGTCATATCCATGTATTTGTACCATATATATATATATATATATATATATATATATATATGTGTGTGTGTGTGTGTGTGTGTGTGTGTGTGTTTTTTTGTCATATACGTTCTTAAAAGTAATATGTATGTTTCTATGAAATGCTTACTTTTTTATGTAACAAGTCTCTGTGGGTTATGTCCTGGGAAAGTATTTTATGTAATATGTCTGTTCCATATATTGTGTATCTATTTCTATACTGTGTATCATGTATGTTTTATCTCATATCTATATATTTCTATATACTGTAACTCTGATTTTTATTATGTCATACATATTTAATGTAATATGTGTTTTATGTCGTATGTATATATTTCATGTAAGTATTTGTACATGGTATAATTTGTATGATTTAATTATAGCCATAATATACCTTCAGGTAAAATAGGGTTCAATAAATTTGGAACTTCAATAATAATAATAATAATAATAAATACTGTTACAACAAAAATGGTTCGATTCAACAGATACGAAACTAACTTACCCGATAGGCACGGTAATAATTATTACTGCAGTGTACGATTACGAACTCTAACGTACTGTCGTCTGTTTAAGCGCCCTCTTGATACAAATACAAACAAAGGTATGCTGTGTAATACACAGTGACAGATGGCTGCATTATGTCTCCTCATTTGTTTCTTGCCAAAGAGCTCATAGTGGAAGATATGCTGCTCTTACAATGATGGTAAACATTTGCTCATTACTCAGAAGAAATTAACTTTAGGACCCATGTTTATAGGACTTTTATTTCTTGTTTTGATGCATACTACCGCTTCTCTAAATAATAATAATAATAATAATAATAATAATAATAATAATAATAATAATAATAATAATAATAATAATAATAATAATAATAATAATAATCCGTGGCGGTACAGCTCACGAAGAACCAAGACCGACCAGCCGGCTGCTGGCCTCACGTCCACATGCCGAAGCACAGATGGACGATCATCCAACCAGAATGGAAGTATCGTGTGGTTAGCACGATGAGCCCCTCAGCCGTTATAGCTAGTTTGCGTAACCGTATTTCGCTACCTATCGTAGCTCCCCAAGTGCATTACGTTTGCTGGGTGGGCACCGGACCCATACACTGACCGAAATTTCATGAGAAAATTTCTTCCCCCATGAGGACTCGAACCAGCGCGCATTCCGTAGTCCTATGCAGGATGACTTAGACCACGACGCCACGGCGCGGGACTCTTCTCTAAATATTGGAACCTTTTTTCAGAACACTCTGTATACAAGGTTGTAGAAAAATGTTTATGATACGACTTACTACAGAATGGAGAACTACTGGACGTTTCCACTTCGAATGACCCTCTTGCGGGAAAATCGATGGATTTCAAACCAAATGGAAGACACGAGTTGATGGTACATTTATCTTCACCTACAAGTTCCTTCGTCAGTCTTCCACCACTTACTATACTGAAGAGAGAGAAAGAACAATAAAATAATATTTTCAATGAAAACCAGAGTACTTCTATCAAGAACAATATTATACGTCAGGAAATAGTTTATAAAGAATTCACGATACGGAAAAACAAGTCAATTTTATTCTATTCAACTATGAATGTAAGAGTTCTGTACTGTATATTTTCAACCATTGAGTTAACAGCAATTACACATTTTTATAAAATCAAAATTATATGTTAATTTTTTCGCATTAAGTTAACAACATTTAGAGATATAAAAAATAATGGCATATTAATCCAAAGACACATAAGCTATCACTGGAAATAATAATTAAAAACACAGTTGTTACTTACAATTTAACAAGAATGCTGTATGTATCAATAAAACTAACTGACCTAAACTAGAGAAATGTTTTTGTGATATTCAACAGGTACTTCAAGGAAAACGCGCTAATTCATTAGTTGACTTCAGAAGGCAAAAAACATTGACCCATATTGCTATCAGCCTAATCTTGCTTAAATATTGCAATTATCGAAAAACATGCTCGTTCGATACACTGCTAATACAGGATTTATCACGTACGACGCAACCGCCTGCTCACATCTCCCTAGCATAGTAAGTTGACGCGTCACAGGCCGGCTTGTCTCCCCTGATTTGTGCGTAAACTAAGAAGGAATGCAACTAGATTAAGCTTACCTTTATTTACAGAAGGTGCTCAAAATGACGTCTCTCTGCTGCTAGAGAAGCCTAGCGCCTTTTGATCACGTTATTAAACACATGACGAATTGCGGCTGCCGAAATTGTTGAAATCAAAATCACTGAAATTCTAAACGAGGCAACAATCTTCCCGGACCTCTTTCTAAAGCCGCTTCTATCTCGTCTAATTTTTCCTCGGTTAGAATGCTTGGTTTTCTTTATGTTTAATACGCATCTAATCTCTCTCAATTTTTCTAGTAATCTGCCTATCTGGATTTATTGGAAACATGTACGCCGAAAAATTTCGGTATAAAAGCAAGCTGACATTCAACATACGACTATGTTCTTGCATAGTTTAACACAATAAACAGTCTTGCTCCCTAGTGTATAACAGAGTGAACTAAACTACACACAATAAGAATGAAGAAACGTGTACTCAATCACACAGCAAACGGAAGTGAACGAGGCTGAATAACATGCACTTTTTACAGTTAAGGCGCCTGCAAGACTAATCTTGTTACGAGAAACGGGGAAGCCGCCAGCTGCGCAATCGGTGAGTGCTGCCTTCCTGCCGAGCAAATGCTTTCCGATCAACGCCGGAGACCTCGAGTTGCGTCGTACATGAGAAACCCGTTATTATTGGACAAATCGTTAGAGTAAGGAAATAGTTGCAAAAGTATTTTCAATTAGTAAGTTACCTATACATTTTTTCTTCATCTGTTAAAATATTTGCGTACATTTCCCTAACTTTTTGTACGTCCAGAACTCAATAAAAATAATTATTAATAAAATTGTTTTGTAAATAGCTGGTCCCCGGACTCATTTCACCGGCATTATCACCTTCATCTCATTCAGACGCTAAATAACCTAAGATGTTGATAAAGCATCGTAAGTAACCTAGTAAAAAAAATACATAGTGGTAATAACATAAGGCCCACAAGTCTATTTTAGCTGCACAGATTTCAGTTCTTTCTTTTAGGTTGTCCACACCTATGAAGTAACGGTTAGCGCGTCTGGCCGCGAAACCAGGTGGCCCGAGTTCGATTCCCGGTCGGGGCAAGTTATCTGAGGTTTTTCCGGGGTTTTCCCTCAACCCTTTATGAGCAAATGCTGGGTAATTATCGGTGCTGGACCCCGGACTCATTTCACCGGCATTATCACCTTCATCTCATTCAGACGCTAAATAACCTAGGATGTTGATAAAGCATCGTAAAATTACCTACAAAAAACACATCGTGGTAATAACATAAGGCCCACAAGTCTATTTTAACTTCACAAATTTCAGATCTTTCTTTTAGGTTGTCCACAGCTATGGAGCAACGGTTAGCGCGTTATAAAATAACCTACTAAAAAAATCTTTTAGGTTGTATGTCACTGTAAAAAGAGTTTATCTTTTCGATAACATTCCTACACAACTAATATTGTCTTTAGTACAGGGTGCGTCAGAAAGAACGGATGGATTTCAAACTATCAATACGCAGCGAGGGGAGGGATAGAGTGAGGGGGACCACGACTGTTGGATCAGCGAGAGAATGCAGTTTCAGTTGAGAACGTGGTGTTGGTCTGGTGTACAACGTGCTTTCATCGCAGAGACATTTTTGAAAAATGAAGAGTCTGTGATCGTCACTCAGGACTCATTTCGACATCGGACGTCACGCTAGGATTCCAACTCGGGCGGCTTCATTTCGTACCACAGGTTCAACATTAAAGAAGAAATCACCTGGACGAACACGGAGCGCGTGTACTCCTGGAAATGTGGAGACAGACAGTAGGTTGTCCTGCCACCTCAACCATCAGCCCGCAAACATGCTATTGCACTGAGATTGTCGAGGTTACGATAAGATCTCGCGCCCTGCGAGTTCTTTCTTTGGGACCACTTGAAGGCGTAAGTAACCACATACACTGGACGAACTGAAGACGGCGATTCGTGAAGAAATTGCGGCAATCCCACCAACTATGACTCTGAAAGTTACGGCGAACTTCAGAAAACGCCTCGATGCCTGTATCGAAAGCCAAGGACATCATATGGATGATGTTGTATACCGTAAATAAACTGCATGTATTGGTGAATCTGTTGATAACAATAAATTTTTTATTTGATGAATCCTTACAATTTTCTTGCCCTGTGAAATCCATCCGTTCTTTCTGACGCACCCTTTACAACAATGCTAAACACGAAATGCAATTAGCTGATTTACCTGAGAGCAGAATCAACCACAGTCCTCTGTCGGCCCCAGAACGTGCAGTTCTGGTTACTAATTGCCTCTGTGTAGTACATGTACGCACGAAGGTGATCGCATGGCACTGAGTCAAACATTTCTGTAAATTGAAACAAAAAGTAAACGAACTGTACCTCGCCGACTAGTCGTGGGAACAAGTTACATTTTACTCACTTTCTGTCTATATTGAAAACCACACTAACAAGACTTCGGCAAGTTTCAACCTCTGAATAATGGTATGTGCAAGTCTAATAATTTTTGTGCTTGACAGAAATCTGAAAAATTTCGCTTTGACAAATTTTCGTAGACTGCTCCTCATATACACAATATAACAAAACACAAGTTTCCCTTCTGGAGATACACTTATATGCGCGAGTGTAAAGGGGGAAAATATGGATGTCCATCCACATACATTAATTCATTCATAGTGTCCTGCCCAAGGGGAGGTCTTTCATTGCAAATCCAGCTTTCTCCAATCTTTCCTATTTTCTGCATTCTTCTTTGTCTCATCATATGATCAATACAGAGTGAAAAGTAATTAAACCGACAAACTCCGGGAAGTTGTATGGGACACCAATACAAACACTTTTCTTTAAAGTCATATTGTGCTGTGAGACACTATTTCGCGAGAATACCAGATCTTAATGTAACACAAACCATTTCCATACTTTATTGCTTGAATCTCTTATAAAACACATCAAAATCACTGCAAATGATGTTCAAAAACATTTACACACTAAAATCACTGTAAAAAATGTTCAAAAATACCTCCATTGACCTGTACACACATATTACATCGGCAGGACATGGATTGTCTAACGCGGTGAAAGACTTCAGGATGATCGTTTATTTCCCCTGCTACAGCAAATATCCCAGCCACCAGACCAGTTTAACAAAACACTGCACTGTGTCAAGACGTACAACAAAATGTGAATTTGTAGAGTCGTCATGAACCGAAGAACGCGTACGCATTCTGCCGGTTTAATAAAGCCTCTGAGGAAAATATGACATTAGAGAAAACCGTTTGTTTTGATGTCCCATACAACCTCCTGGAGTTTGTCGGTTTAATTACTTTTCATTCTGTATATTTTAATGTATACCTATAATCTGATATATTTTTCGGCCACGAACTCTTCTCCCGTTCACTATTCCTTCCAGTGCATCCTTCAGTAGGCAGTTTCTTCTCAACCAATAACCCATCCTGTTCAGTTTCAGCATCATTCTTTGTTTACTCACTCTTTCCAACACAGCACACATTCTGTAAAGAGGAGTCCATTAAGCGTACAACCACCCAAAGGTAGAGATAAGCGAGTGAACTATCCATGGAAATGCCACGAAAACGGTACACATTTTCCTAACGGCCAGCAGATAACACGGACCACTTCTCTAACACCAGAAGCGTGCCATTTGGCTGACATAGCAAGGAACGTCGTTCAGTACCTCTCGTTTAACAGGCACTATCTACTTAAATGAATCAGTCTAGCGAGGGACTCATTCGTGTACGTTGCACGACATCAATAAATGACTCGGCTTCTCCATTAGGCATCATCGAAATTCATACATCTTACCCTGAGACCATAGTATTTATGAAATGAAAAAATATTAAAGGAATAGGAGTAGGCCTATGTATGTGTACTATGATTGTTTTAATGCATTAAATGGATTTTTATTCATATTAATTATTATTTACAAGCAAATTCATTCATTTTTATAGCATTCCTTGAAATGAATTATGAAATTAAAAAGGTGAACGTTGAAGATTATGTTCCAAATTCGTCAATATGAATCGGACACGTGCGAATAACACTAAATGCAGATACAGTATATATCACGTATTTGGAAGATAAAATGTTTCTCTACTCTCATCATTTCTTAATGACATCGTCAATGTATAAAATAACAGAGTCTATGATAGTAAACTTTCTAACATCCTGTGGTTGTAGAGTTGTAGTTTTCTTTTTCAGACGCTATACTGCGTTAACGTATAACAGGCGACGTAAACATTTCCGGCAGAGGTAGGAAAAAGGATTATTGCTACCTATTCAACAAACGACAGAGGTCACATTCCAGGCTTGTTTGGAAGTTGGGCGATCTGAAGCGTTCTATCTTTGACAAAGGTAGGTGGTTATTGTAACTTGCAATATCAATCTATGCGCTTGACAGGGACTATGAATATCCTACTCTGCCGGCAAACAACGAGCTTCCAGTCGTCACGCGTGACCGTACACTTACGGATGAACGTCTATTTAAAGACTCTGTATATTCGCTACTTCTTTCTGCATGAAATATGTGCATCGTTTCCTATAATCATTTTTCCAACATATCATGAGCGTGTTTTTTTTTTTTTTTTTTTTTTTTTTTTTACTGTTCCCCGTCTAACAGTTTTCATGTTGTCAGTAAATCACAACACATTTACGAGAAATCTGACTGCCTAAACCTGACTAATAGAGAAAATATAACATGTAACATTTGAATATATTGCTGCCCATATGTATTTAAGACTTCGTTATACCTGCGTAAATAGTTTTTCACATCTCTATCCGATTATTCAGTTGTTTCACCAGGCTATAAGTATTGCCTTAGAAAATACTGTCCTACGTTTACCGATAACCTCCCGGAGTTTGTTGGTTTAATTACTTTTCAGCCTGTATTTATCATATGAGGATAAAAAGAGGACAGCAGAAAATAGGAAAGATTGGAGAAAGCTGGGTTTTCAGTGAAAGACCTGCCCTTGGGCAGAACATTATGAATGAATGTGGATGGACATCCATATATTTCCTCTTTACACTTGCATATAGAATAATTACATATTCAAATGCCATGTGTATTGCTCTAAACGGAAAACACGTTAATACATTAACACGAGCGCTGAAGTGTATACAGATAGTGTATTTCATCCAACTGGCAATATGAATTACAAAAATGCACACTGAACGAAAGCGCAGTCCAGTATCGCAGTTTCACATTCCGACTGCGCGACAACTATTGGCAGCGGGAAAACAAAAGTAACAACACCATTGTGTATTTTGTATTTTTAGCTACGTATTACATCCTATAAAATTCCATATACAGAAGGTGCCGAAAAAATGTATACACACTTTTACAGGAGATATCTATTTAATCTTATTTCAAAGTTGGACCGAAAAACAACAGTAATGTGTAGTATGATATCCTGTAAACACATGGGACTCACATACGTAATGCTAGCGTTGCTGTGCGACAGGTCAATCAACAACAACAAAATGGAGCCAAGATTATCGTTTGAACAGCGGAAAGCAATGTTGAAGTGGTATTGGAGAACCGAGAATGTTGTTGAAGTTCAACGGCAATGGAGACGTGAGTACAGAACAGAACCACCAACGCGATTAACAATTGCACGCATTCGTGACAAATTTGAGACTCATGGTACCGTATGCGATGTTTACAAGGGCAGATCTGGGAGACCTCGCACATCAACAAGCCCCGCGTCCTCGGCTATGGTTTTGGAACGTTTTGAGCACTTACCGCAGAAATCTACAAAGCAATGTGCACGTGAGACTGGGATTAGCAGAACCAGCGTACGTCGTATTATTAAAGCAGTAAAGTTAAAAGTTTTCATCCAAAGACTTTTCTATGCATTAAATGAAGATGATCCTGATCGGAGAATGCAGTCCTTTGAGTGGTTTCGGAACACGGTGCAAGAGGATGAGATCTTCGTAGGGAAAGTTGTTTGGTCCGATGAGGCACAATTTAAGTTGAACGGAACTGTTAACCGGCATAACTGTGTCTACTGGTATGCAAACAATCCACATGTTTTTGTGGAAAAGGCTGTTAATTTACCTGGAATTAATGTTTGGTGTAGGTTGTTATCTAGGGGTCTAATTGGACCATTCTTTTTTGATGAAACAGTAGACCTAATTGGCCAAGTGTACCTGAACATGTTACACACATCCGTTTTACCCGCCATTCGTACACTCTATGGAAATGAGGAACTGTACTTCCAACAGGATGGTGCACCACCACATTACCACCGAGATGTACGTGCGTACCTTGATGACAATCTTCCAGGGCACTGGATAGGACGAAGAGGTCCGATTGAGTTTCACCGCGTTCTCCGGATCTAACTCAGTTGCACTTTTATCTATGGGGGACTCTTAAGCATGTTGTATACCGTAGAAAACCACCTGCACTGGCAGCACTTCGGGAAGAAATTGAAACGGCATGTGTTGCAATCGCTGAGGACACTTTCGCAAACATTATTCAAACAGTAGTTCAACGTACTTAGAAGTGTGCCAACGCCCACGGTGGGCATTTTGAGCAACTGTTGTACTGTCCAAATTTCACGAGAGGATACCTACGAGGGGAGCACGGTCCTTGTGGGGTAAGAGGAGAGAGTAACCCACTAACTCGGCGTTCTTGAAGGAGCAGGTGGATGGGGTGATGTCATTGGCCGACTGGGACAAACAAGACTCAGTCAATGGCCGACCGGTTCTGTGTTGGGGGTAGGTTATAAGAGTGGGGGAAAAGCTCGCATTCCTTGCTCGGGTCTTCTCGTAAAATGCGGACAGTAATTGTAAAAGTCTAAGATGATTAGTGTTCATCATTTTCTCTTTGTGTGAATTCAGCTTTGTTATGTTAACATAGTATTTTCTTTGCGTTGCTTCTTTTTGGCACCCTCTGTATTATGAGCAGATTGTTTAAGGGATGAGAAAACGTTAAAATACGTACATGAAGTACTAACCTTTAACAGATTTGAAGCCACCAGTTTCAGTTGAGGGAGCTGTAATCTCACAACCAGGTTGTGCCCATCCGCCGTTCATGTAGAAATCAACGTCACCTGAATCGTAATTAATTTGTGTCATGATAACAAATAAACAGTACAATGGTTAGCACTTGCGGGCTTTTGGGCTATATCTGTTACCAAGATTTCTGTAACGTACAACATTAAGAGAGTGCATTATCTTAGCTTTCATAGTAAATAACTTTAGAAATAAATGTCATAGCTTGATTCGGAAGACAGGCTTATTTAGAAAAGTAAAAGATTAACACATTCTTCCTACAAAATTTAAATAAATAAGGTAAGCTCATATACATGATTTTCTATTACTGCTACTTTTTTCGTTTGCACTGCGATTTCCTATAGCCTAACTGAGCTATCTCTTTACTGAACTCCAAAAACATCCATTGGATATGACATTATTACCCAAGGCCCGAAAAATTCCGACTCCCAGCAGAGGGAAGGCGGGTTTGGCGTCCGTATGAACCACTTCGACGAACACAGCGTCCGCGGAATCCAGTCGGATGGTGGGATCCTCGGTGTCAAACAGGGGCTGGGCTGGATCGAGTCCTGAAGTCAAAAGGGCGTAGTTAATGCAGTATTACCATTATGCAGTGTGTTTCAGAAAGACTTTTCATAAATTTAAAGGGTACTAGAGGATGGTATCGAGAATATTTTGTGTTAGGAAACCCATGGTCGGTAAAGAAAAATGGCGGCTTTGCAGCCCTAGATATATGAGGTCATGTTATTGTTAATCACTTATATAATGTAATTGGTAGTCGTCACTTCAAATATTTATTGCAAAAGTGAAAGGTAATAAAGTTTCTCATACCTGAATTTAATCGCTCATTTTAAAATTCCTACTGATTAGCAATAACATGACCTCCTGCACAGCCATAATTGCTTCTTAAATTTATGAAAAATCATTCAGAAACACCATGTATTTTAAATTTCATCAAAATAATACTTCATCATAGTTTAGGTAAACGTAGTCCATCATACAAAATTTCATTTTTCCATTGCCCTTCTTTTCTAATTGTCAACAATAAATTAGCAATAGAAAATAAACAAGGAAAATCTCTATGTCTCGAATGATGTAGCAAAGTGAATTATCAATTGTATCTGTGAGGGAGGAATTGGTGGTGCTGAAATTTATGGATGATGTCCAGCACAGTTCAGATAAACTCCTTATCTCGTTCAGTAGTCTTCGAGTGGTGCAAATCATTAAGGGTGCCATGCATAGACATTTCGCTAGCCCGCGCTACGAGCATGCTAAACTAGCCCCGGCTATCGAGTGATTACTTGTACAGGATTCATATCATATCGCTAACACTAGTTTATGAATACGAAAAACGTTAGTTCGATTATCATCCACCGGAAGCCCGCGCTAAGAATGTCTATGAATATGGCCCTAAAACATTGCCAATTATAATTTAAAATGTGCATATGCACTTCTCGTCATTAATGTCAACTGTCGAAAAATTCAGAGCGCTGAAGAATTTATTCTGGATAACCGACGAATACATATCTGTCAATTGATCTATAAAATGAGTGTTAGAAGTGATAGCATCGAGCAAATTATTAATTGGCACCTAAATATTCAAATATATAGGCTATGAAAGGTGGGTGCCTAGAAATCTGACTAGAGAAAATAAAGGAAGACGAGTCGAACTTTATTCTCAATAACTCCAGTTCTAAAACCAACAGAGTCACGAGTTTATGGTTACAAAATATGTGACAACAAATGAGACTTCTGTATTTTCTACGACATAATTGATTCCTCGCCCTCATAAAAGAACGACAAGATGATAGCAGAAGAGCTACATTTACAAACAAACATTCTCATGGCGGGGGGGGGGGGTTAGATAAAAAAAGTTATTTCTTTTTTCCACCATGCTAATAATGTCAAAATAAATGCTTATACAAATTCTAATCACACGAACGCAATTACGAGCGCCGTCCAGAAATTACTTACTTACTCACTTACAAATGGCTTTTAAGGAACCCGTAGGGTCATTGCTGTCCTCACATAAGCCGCCATCGGTCCCTATCCTGAGCAAGATTAATCCAGTCTCTATCATCATATCCCACCTCCCCCAAATCCATTTTAATATTATCCTCCCATCTACGTCTCGGCTTCCCCAAAGATCTTCTTCCTTACGGTTTTCCAACTAACACTCTATATGCATTTCTGGATTCGCTCATACGTGTTACATGGCCTGCCCGTCTCAAACGTCTAGATTTAATGTCCCTAATTACGTCAGGTGAAGAATACAGTGCGTGCAGTTCTGTGTTGTGTAATTTTCTCCATTCTCCTGTAACTTCATCACCCTTAGCCCCAAATATTTTCCTAAGCACCTTATTCTCAAACAGCCTTAACCTATGTTCCTCTCTCAAAGTGACAGTCCAAGTTTCACAACCATAAAGAACCGGTAATATAACTGTTTTATAAATTCTAACTTTCAGATTTTTTGACAGCAGACTGGATGATAAAAGCTTCTCAACCGATTAATAACAGGCATTTCCCACATTTATTCTGTGTTTAATTTCCTCCCGAGTGTCATTTATATTTGTTACTGTTGCTCCCAGGTATTTGAATTTTTCCACCTCTTCAAAGGACAAATTTCCAATTTTTATATTTCCATTTCGTACATTATTCTCGTCACGAGACATACTCATATACATAGTCTTTTCGGGATTTGCTTCCAAACCTATCGCTTTACTTGCTTCAAGTAAAATTCCCGTGTTTTCCCTATTCGTTTGTGGATTTTCTCCCAACATATTCACGTCATCCGCATAGACAAGAAGCTGATGTAACCCGTTCAATTCCAAACCCTGTCTGTTATCCTGAACTTTCCTACTGACATATTCTAGAGCAAAGTTAAAAAGTAAAGGTGATAATGCATCTCCTTGCTTTAGCCCACAGTGAATTGGACAAGCATCAGACAGAAAGTGGCCTATACAGACTCTGCTGTAAGTTTCACTGAGACACACTTTAATTAATCGTACTAGTTTCTTGGGAATACTAAATTCAATAAGAATATTATATAAAACTTCTCTCTTAACCGAGTCATATGCCTTTTTGAAAACTATGAATAATTGATGTACTGTACTTTTATACTCCCATTTTTTCTCCAATATCTGTCGAATACAAAAATGTGATCAATAGTCGATCTATTATGCCTAAAACCGCACTGATGATCCCCAATAATTTCATCTACGTACGGAGTTAATCTTTTCGTAAGAATGTTGGACAAAATTTTCCCTGGAGCCGTTTATAGAAATAAAACACAATTTCATGAAAAGATTCATTGGAACAGATACAGCAATAGTTTAGCTATTTTTCACCATATTCCCCACCGAAATTGGGGCATTTGTCGTACCATGGGAGCAACTTTTGTGTCCCTATGTCGTGGGAAGTCTGCCTCCTGGTATCGGAATCAGTGTGTGACAGCCGTCTGCACCTCTCTGTTGATCCAGGGTATGAAAAATGTCTCATTTCCGGTGGGAAATACATTGAAAATAGCTCAATAATTACTGTATCTGTTCCAATAAACCTTTACATTAAATTGTGTTTTCTTTCTGTAAGCAGTCCCAGGGAAAGTTTATTCCTGGACGGCCCTCGTAATTGTGCTCAAGTGGCCTAAATTTGTATAAGCATTTTTTTGACATTATTAACATAGTGGAAAAAAAAAAAACTTTTTTTATCTGCCCCTCATGAGAACGTTTAATTTACTTATTAGTTGTCTACAATGAGCAAAAGTCCAATATACTGTTGAAATGTGTTGATATGTACGTAGAAAATGAACTTTATCAATAAATCATTTGTCTTTACTTCTTACCATTGGTATGGTTTGTTTTAACATTCAAGAATCTATATCTTCAAACTCATGGAAAATTTAACACGTGCTTATATGAACTTTGTTAGTCAGAATAGTCCATATTACAGTCCCCCTAAAATATTTATTATTTCTCCTGAAACATTCTTTATTTCTTGTGTTAAATTTATAAAATATAGATACTCCACATTGATAATGATTTTGGTATTGACTGAATTTGTTTATTATACAAAATAAAGTATCATCATCACCATCACCACTTCCACCACCATAATAATTTACAGTTTTATATGAAAAATAAAGAGCATGAGACTGAATATTATGCAGAAATCTATATTTATATTGAGAGTGGGTTTGTTTTCAAGGACAATGAATAAAATATTGGCCTAGTCGTCTAGTATTTGAGAGCGTATGACATTCAAACGAGTTACTCTTCTGGCACAATCGAATTATCTGATGAACAGGTACAGGTAACAGGTAACACGAACAAGATACATTCATTAGAATAAATGGTACAGCTGCTTCTATGCTAATCCTGCCAGTGAGTCTTAAACAGGCTTAGGATCCGGAACACTTTAGCAACCAATGTACGTACAACTTGACTATAGAGTTCCTTGAACATAGTAGACAGACATAGCTTACTGTGAATGTAAACAACGACGTCAATGTGATGCGTTATAGTCTACTGTTAATAGTACAATCTCGTGACGGTGGAAAATGAAGTAGGCTACATATCTCATAAGTTTTCATGTCCCTCGGCGACGTTGAAGGCGTTAGCGTTGCAATGAACAACCATGTACTGTACATACTTGCAACGGGCAGGGCATAATTGCGCCCCACGGTCAGATAAAATGCAGCAGATAAAAAAGGGTCCCTGTTTTGTGGGCATAGTTGCGCCCCGTTCCCTTCAGGTAGAGAAAAGGGCATGGTATAGTTGCGCCCCGAAGGAATCAGGTAGCAGAAGGGACATGGCATAGTTGCGCCCCGATAAAATAGGTAGATTAAAAGACATTACGGAAACTCGAGCCTCGTAATCAACCAACCTTATTGATTTCTTATTCGATTTAATATTTATTATCGATACCGTAAAAATGAACACCATGAAGTTGGCAGTACTTTATTAACTGTTTTTCTACTGTTTATGCAGTGATTATCAATAGCCTACCGTTAAAATGAACACCATAAAGTTGGCAGTATTTTATTAACCGACATATTCAAATGAGTGAGCCGTTGGCATTTTATTAGTGATTTTCACACCGTGTGTGGAGTATAGTGAGAATAATTTAAAATGAATGTTAAGTTTAGTGAAAAGGGTAAAGAGTTAATAATTCACAATGGTTCTAAGTTTCAATATTCGAAACCCTGTACCGCAAGTTAAGATATCGATGTACAAACAAAAAATGCAGTTCATTATTGTGTGATCTATGAAAAAGTGTTATTTTAAATAGCAAAATTGATCATATGCTAGGCCTTCCTGATTTCAATGCAGTTATCACTGTAATATTTTTAAGTAATTTGTTTATATTATGACAATCACTTTCGTGTGTACTATGCCCATCGGGGCGCAACTATGCCACGTCCCTTCTGCTACCTGATTTCTTCGGGGCGCAACTATGCCATGTCCCTTCTGCTACCTGATTTCTTCGGGGCGCAATTATGCCATGCCTAGGCCTCTCAATTGACCGCGGGGCGCAACTATGCCATACCGCTTGCAACTAGTTCGAAAAACCTGTTCATTGAATTGAAAATGCACTGTGATGGCCTGAGTTCGTTTCGTAGGGAGAGACGGAAGAATACTGTACCTCTGATCACGAACCGGATTGTGCACTAACGTACGGGTAAACAAAACTCAACCCGCCACCTCACTCCATCTATACTCCGTTGCACTGTAACTTCATTCTTAAGTTGACTGGGATCCTAAGCCTGGTCATAAGTTATGTAAAGATGTTTCTGTTACATACGAATATATCTACGTATGTGTGCCTGATAATCTTTACACACTTTTCCGCCACCCGGACTGTCATTCTGTACAGTGAACGTAACCATAGCGATAGTACTGCTGTTATCAGTGATAATCACGTCCCACTTTTCCCACACTTGGAAGTGGCAATCAACTAGTACAAATAGTAGTTGGTTGATGTGATTATTATTATTATTTTTTTTATTTTTTTTCATATTTTGTGATTAAAAAAACTGTCTGGTAAAAACATTTTCTCATTTCAAGACCGTCCAGGAAACTGGTAAACTCTTACATTATTTTAAGATATAGGAAGGAACTTGAAAGAAACTGATTTGACAAATTGAAACCTTGTGATAACTTGATTCGATATGTCATTTTTCCTTCAAACATCCTTCCTTCTCATCGATTACTGTTTATTTTACACTTGCCACTCAGTGAAACTTTTGTTTCACTGGATGTCCTTCACTGGATGGATAAAAGTATGCATATTCGGAAGGTTCCTATAAACGAGAATGGAAAGACTCACAGCTGTTGGTGGTTCTGTTAGTTGTGGTTGTGAAACGTGCCCAAAGAGATGGTAAAAATAGCATATCTGGTGCTATGTATTTCTCAAAGACGTAATCATGGCGTATTATGAACAAAAGCAACTATTAACTTTCAAATATTTCACAGAACAATAACAGCATAATAAATCAAAGGCAGGTGGATGTGAACCTATTATATTAATTCACAGAGGTAATAGATCAAGTCAATGCGAACAAGTTTTGTAAAAAAAATCGTTGCTACGTCCAATAGCTTTGAGAATACGAAATGTAACGTGTTGCAACACTGCAAAAAGCAGCAGTGCTCCTTGGTCATTGCTCCGCAGTGGGAGAAAATGTAACTCAATCATCCACTCCGCAAGACTTGCGCGAGAAGAATGTAAACAAAAACGTCTCATCAGATACGTTTCCTAAAAATTACTGCACATAGGCAACACTTAACACAATACTTAACATTACTGTAAACTTAATTTCTTTTCAAAATTAATTAATTTGTAATTTTTTCAAAGACAATAACAAATGGAGATTGAGTTACATCAAATGCAAAGTTTTATTTAATGGAGATAGTTGTGTTTAATAAAAATGTACATTCTTTACTATTTTCTAATTACGTAAAAAGCAAATAAATCAACAGATAGTCTACTGCGAATGTTAAATAGCCTACGTTGCATGATATTAAATTTAGAGGTTATAGCATACTAAAGAATATTAAAAACCAAACAATTTGAGTAAATATTTCTTGGAATGCTTTATATTTAGTAATTTGATCGAAATGTATCTGATGAGACGTTTTTGTTTACATTCTCCTCTCGCGAGTCTTGCGGAGTGGATGATTGGAGTTACACTCACCCCCACTACGGAACAATGACCTCAAAGTGCACTGCTAATCTTTTTAGAGTTACAACGCGTTACATTTCGTATTCTAAAACAGGTATCACTGGGATTCAATTCACCTATACATTTGTAATTCCAGGGATTCAATTTACCTATATGGGGGTAAGCAAACAACTACTTGGGAATCAGATTACCTAGTCTCGAAAAGACGTTAAGGTCACCACATATTTTACAATTTATAGTAGACAAGAAAATCTTGCGAATTATACCTGTTACTCTACCGATGTCTGGAGTTTTCTTCGCCATGAATCCAGCTACGTGGGCTCCAAGACTATGGCCTATTACATGGAACCTGGCTGGTGAAGCACCCAGCTTGTCGATCAGATATTGACCGAGTCTGAAATACAATGATAACACTGAGATTGTCATATATTCAACAATGTGTATGTCCCTGTTTGAATGTTTTTCCAGAAATAAAATATTTTGGAATAATTGAATACTTCGAGGGTAACAAATAATAACCCACATAAACAAACTGTGTACATCTTAATTTTTACTGCAAACACAAGAGGAATGTCATATTTTTCAAGCAGCATAATCCAATCTTTAACACATTTACGTAATTATTTAACAAAATCAAAGTTAATGTGACTTATAGGCTGTTAACAACCGGAAAACTGTCAATCTAAATTTTGAGGGTTATCACTATTTACCCCCGAGGTATTCAATTATTGAGCAATGGGATAAACACACTAACTGTTTGTGTAACAGATTACGAAAATGTTTTCAAATGATTTTTTTTTTTTTTTGATGGCGGGTACTTAGCTGTTCGTTATTCACCCATATGAAACCAGTTGTGTAGGACAATTTAAAGACAGAGTTGCTGCCCGGGAGCGCCATTGGAGGCTGCTCTACGCTAAATCCGCGACGAAATTAAATTCTAGACATTTTGGGATGCCACAGGAAAACCAGAGCTCCCGGAGAAAACCCCTATGTTACCCGGAAAACGGACTTGCCCAACACAAGTTATAAATCGGGGGTGCGCCGAGGATCGAACCCGGGTCCGCAGAATTATAAGTCCAGCTCTCTAGCCACTAGAACACCGAGCGTATGAACGTATTACATTCTGTTTACTTAGCTGTGCTTATAATTTGTAATAATTCAATGTGGCATAGTTGGTTGGGAAGGCATTTCGTTGTGTAATCTCACTCTACTATTTTTACTTCAAAACGTGTTATTAAGATTTTCTTAATGAAACGTTTGGATTATCCTTCTAAACTCTTTTCGGGTTTTGATTTATTAGAACTTATAAATTTAATTTATTGATTTAAACTTCACCAACAGAAGCAAGCTTTCAATTATAGGTGACTTTCATTGATACCATTTATATTATACAAAATACGTTATAGTGTAAAAACAAAACAAGCAACAGAAACGAAAGAAAGAAAGAAAGCAATTATGTAGAAATATGTAGCCTATTTTCTATCACAAAGATCAACTTAATTATAAGCCTCGTCCTTATCCTTACAACACAACACGAAATGCCTCATCCCTTTACAAGAAACAATGTACTCGTATTATACATTTGGGTCAAATCACAGTTTTTGTTGTGGAGAAAGACTGTATAATATATATTACAAAGATTACTTCGTTGTTTATCCTGCACTTTCTTTATTATTTTTATTCTTTACTAAATTATAATTAGTAATTAATAAGAGATTCTAAATTTTGTCTTCACTACATATTTTTTTAAACAAAATCATCGATTTTTGTAGCCTTTGTAAATGTTTGCATCTATTGAACTAACTCTCGAACACGACAAATGCACTGTATTTTAATATGTGCATTTTTATTAGAATAAACTATTATTATTATTATTATTATTATTATTATTAATCGTAATCACAAAATTTACAGTGAAAGTGTTTAAAAGATTTGGACTCAAACTTAGTATGCTGCAAGATATTGGTCGTCAAATTATATGTGATTCGTTGCTTATTCTGCATAATCATTTGTATAGCCCGACTTAAATGGAAAATAAAATATAGCCTATGTTTATATGAGGATAGCTGCCATATCCATATACAAGTACATGTTAATTATTCTTAGAGTATTCTAATGATTATTCTTTATAATGGACTAAATAGTAGGCTGAATCATTTTGGTAACCCTTTACTGGCAGCAATTCTCAAATTGGATTTTCTCTCTATTAAGTTATTTCACTTCTTTTGAGACCGTTTATCTGCTCATACGTATGAAAATAAAGTAAAAGTATCCCCATCCGCCGTTGTGAAGTAACGGTTAGCGCGTCTGGCCGTGAAACGAGCGGGTCGGTTTCAATTTTGGTTGGGACAAATTACCTGGTTGGAATTTTTTCGGGGTTTTCCCTTAACCAATTGAAGCAGAATTGCTGAGTAACTTTCGGCGTTGGACTTCGGACTCATTTCGCCATCATTGATTCACATATAATCATCGTCATCATCATCATCCATACAATAGCCCAGGTTAAATTCATGGTGCGGCGTGCTGTACTTGTACAAGGGCGCGACCGTTCGGCTACCCAATCATTCACAGAATAGGAGCAATAAGCGATAGGTGTTTGACACGTATTGGTTAGAAGATGTACAAGGTTAGATATATAATTGAAAGTAAGGTTATAAGACAGCAAATGGAAATATACACACTTAACGACAAAATTAATCAACACAGACAAGAATTGTTGTGAATGGATAACGAAAGTCAAACGAAGAACAACACGGTATAATTAAATAGGAAAGAGAAATGTGGGTGAACACTTTCAGGCACTTCGAATTTTACATCACTTTATATGCCAATTCTGCTTGATGGAAGTAAACCAATCCCTAATAGTTCAGAGATAGTTCTTAATTTTTTAATACTTCCTTTTCTCCTCTTTCGCGACAATGAGTGTGATCTCACCTGGTCATTTCGGCGCCAACGACTCTAGTGTTGGATGCGGCTTGTGCGTAGTTCTGCGAAATGGAACCCGGGGCCCAGTCCACCAGGAACACGTTAGCATCCACCTAATACGACGAGACCATAGTTAACATATTTATTTACGAATAACACATGTTCAGTAATTAAATTCTGTAGCACAAGTACTAAAATTAAGGTACAAAATAAAAGTTTTTAAACATAAATTAATACATAGCCACAGTTCAATATAAAATCGAAACATATCGATTTTCGGATAAAATGACTCAGAACGATACTTAAATGGCCTGTCCATCATGATCACCTTTCTTACTATTCCTCATCTTCAACACAATTCTATTTATTTCGTCTGATCTGAGCTTCATTGTCCCGGCTACTGAGACGACGTTTGATCTTCTTAATGCTAACTTCCAGGTTTTAATTAAATATTATTTTGACTAATTTACTTTGTTCAGCATAGCGCTATCAGTCCGGAAATGCTTTTGAAGTCTATCAGTAATAAGAATTTCTCCTGACGTACTACAAGTATTGCTCAGAATAGGCTACATCATAGTGAGGCTATCACTTTCCTACTTCTAAGTTTGCAGATAGCTTTCGTTGCATTATCATTCCCTAAATGCAAGGTATGCAAAAGTAGTGTCCAATAAAAGAAAAGTTAATAAATGAATATTTAAATGTAAAGGATGTATCATAATATGTGGACCTACATCAACAGCAGATATAGGGACATCATTTTATTTTTACTAACATTTCTAATATTAACCTGGCTATACCTTTGGAACTGTAAACACCATTTGCTACCCCTCTCCACGACTGGAGTTCGATGATAGTAGCGTAAAATACAAACAAACCATTTTACTAGGTACAGGAGGGAAGAAAAGTAGTTCATCCATTTACGTAAACTAGAAAATATCGCGATTTGAATTTGATAATTTTAATTAGGTTTTCTTTAATTAAAACACATTACTGTATTAATCCCAAGGACAAAGTGATACATATCCTAATATGTTAATTTAGTGCGAATTAAACGTAAACCAATGAGTAGGAACTGAAATCACCTGTATGACAAAACCTAAATATTCTAATGTGATAACTAACGTGCAGAACAGACTAACAGCAATGAGTACAATCCTAAATGACAAAAGTGTTGAATATCTTAGTTATAATTAAGAAATAAAGTGTTAATATTTAGTCATAATTGTCTATGAGTAGTACACAACTCCGCCCACGTGGACTAGCTCGACACGTGAGCAAAACGGAGCCAGAGCTTTCCCTCTTGACAGGAGGCCTTAGCCCTTCTAAGGGACACTAATAGGCTATTTCATTCATTCATTCATTGTATTAACAATAAGTGTTTTTACTCATGAACTGAGCTATCCATTCAGACGCATTCATTATGCAGTGTATATTATATTGTCTACAGCACATTAGCATACAATATAGAGAATGAAATTAAATTGAAAAAAAAAATCATAATATGGATATTTAAACACAATTTTGAAAATGATGGCCGTTCATTTCGATACAGGCTTCAGTTCTTTTTTGGATATTATCGCACTACAGACTATTGTACCTAATTCCAATTACCAGTTTCGTCCTTCGTACTAGTAACTCATGTTGAAATAATTCTGTACCTGCTCTATAAAAGATTACCTTACGTACTGTAAATTCAATCTTCACTTCTGCCCGATCTGAAAAGATAAAATTACTCAGACATGCTATCTACTGTCCGTCCAAGTAGTTTTGTCGCGGTGTCGTATAAAGGAGGAAAATTACGTGGCAATTAATTAACGAGGTTCTTTTATTTAAGTTATTTTAAACAGTTATATAATATTACGTAGACGTCCAATTCCTAGCAGAAATTAATGTTTTCAGAAAAGAGCTAAGACAGCCTAGCCACTAGCCTTTACAGAGGGGCAAGCAGAAGCGGGTGGGGGAAACCGGGATGTGACATAGACAAACGGACGACGGTACCTGTGCGAGAATATGATTCAATATTGAAAGGTCTTTCGTCATTGGAAAACGCGAACATATTTCTGGAACGTACTATACTCACTATTTCAGTACTGTTTGTGTTTACTACGACAGTAAGGCGACTTTGTATATGCGGCCTTGGCTCTGTGTGGAGAACGGTTGGAAGATTACTAGTAGAGGGAGTGGGAGTGAAGTACATTCAAAGACTCAGGTACAATAAAAATTGAAGTGAAAATAATATGATATTCCTGTAGGAGATAGAAAAAGAAGAAACTCTATAGGAACATGCGTCCCATTACATCGCGTTTCCGAGTTATCGTTCCAGTTCTATTTCAGTAATGGTAGAGATATTTAGAATTTCGCACTCTTTCAAACGTGCGAGGTGTCTTTCGGATTCGTTGGCAGCCATCTTATATCTGCTGACGAAGTATATCAATGGTGGGAATTGGTTCTGATTCCTTTACAAATGGCCCCAATAATAAAAATCCATTGGATTTAAGTCTGGGGAACGCAGAGGCCATATGTTAAGAAATGGTATATTCGGCGAGTCCATGGATCAAATACATGTCTGCCATTTTCTACTTGAATAATTCATCTTGTCGTGTCTGGTGCGCAATACAGTACCAACTGCTCTTGTTGAGCGTACAATCTGGTATGACATACATTATACCTAGTCAACAGTTCACGTGATAAGGGTTATGGTGTGTTGGATGTGCACAGACAGCAGTGAACTTCTAACAGTGCCCGCTTGCGTGCTCCGCCTTACAGCAAACCTCGTCTCCCCGCCACTTGCCAACATCCAGTAGTACAATCATCTGACGATAATTCGGAAATGAGGTACAATGGGACGTTTATTCTTACAGAGTTTTCTCTTTGTTTTGATGTCTCCCATCCGCTGGTGACGTGGATTTATTTTTTATTTTACGACGCTGTATCAACATCTAGATTATTTAGCGTCTGAATGATATGAAGATGATAATGCCGGTGAAATGAGTCCGGCGTCCAGCACCGAAAGTTACCCAGCATTTGCTCGTATTGGGTTGAGGGAAAACCCCAGAAAAAACCTCAACCAGGTAATTTGCCCCTACCGGGATTCGAACCCGGGCCACCTGGTTTCGCGGCCAGACGCGCTGACCGTTACTCCACAGGTGTGGACTGGTGACGTGGATCCCACATATTACGCTACACTGTGTATATTCAAAAATAGTGAAAAATTGAACTTAAAGACAGATATAGAAATTTCTATTACAACAATAACATTGTAGAGGATGAACAAATTCAGTTGTAAAACGACATTGCAAATAATGGCAAAAATTCAACAAAAATTGATTGTATTTTATGACTTACCTACTATACTTACAAATAAATTTTAGAGAAGCCGGAGGTTCATTGCCCCCCTCACATAGGTCCGCCATCGATCCTTATCCTGAGCAATATCAATCCAGTCCCTAGCATCATATCCCACCTCTCTCAAATACATTTTAATGTTATTCTTCCATCTACATCTCGGCCTCAACAAAGGTCTTTTTCCACAGGTCACTCAACAAATACTCTATTAAGCATGCACTGCTCATCTCAAAAGTCTGGATTTAATGTTCCTAATTATCATCATCATCTTCCTAACAAGTATTAGGCCAAGTGGCCTGTTACGGTCTCAAACTAGAAGTTTCAGTCCATCTCTTCTTTGGACGGCCTAGAGAGTTCCTAATTATGTCAGGTGAAAAATACAAACGTGAAGTTCTGCGTTGTGTAACTTTCTCTATTCTCTTGTAACTTCATCCCTCTTAGCCCAAATATTTTCCTAATAACCTTATTCTCGAACACCCTTAACCTCTATCCCTCTCTCAAAGTGAGAATTCAAGTTTCATAACCATACAAAACAACCGGTAATATAATTATTTTATAAATTCTAACTTTCAGTTTTTTGAAAGCAGACTAGATGACAAAAACTTCTCAACCGAATAATAACAGGCATTTCCCATATTTATTCTGCATTTAATTTATTTAATTTCGTATCGAGTGTCATTTAGATTTGTGACTGTTGCGCCAATGCACTTGAATTTTTCTACTTTTTCAAAGGATAAATTTCTAATTTTTATATTTCCATTTCGTACTATGTTCTGCTCACGAGACATAATCATATACTTTGTCTTTTCGGAATCTATCTTCTTATTCTCTTCAAGTAAAATTCTCATCCCTAATAGTTTGTGGATTTCCTCCTAACATATTCACGTTATACGCATAAACAAGCAGCTGATGTAACTCGTTCAATTCCAAACCCTCTGTTATTTAATAAAATGAAATGACGAAATGAAATGATTAGCCTAAAAATGTCCCGTTGAGGGCAAAAGCCTCCTCCTATAGAGCTCTATTTGTCTCACGCGGTGAACTACGCCTCATAAGAGATGTTTCCATGCTTGGAATTGTTTACTTGTTTCACATTCTTCACTGTTTTAATATTGTTCGCGTAACTTGTTTCTGTCGCACTGGTTTTAGTCACTATTTTCTTGTCTTCTTAGGTTTTTCCAGTCTACACTTTTGGACCAATCCATACATATTCACTTTTTTGCCGTCTATGAAAATATGCAAGTGCTGCAAGTACGTCTATACTCAACACAATATATGGTGAGATATCAAAGATCAAAGATGACCGACACTTAAATGTTACGAATCTTGATCCTAAAACACCAATGTTAATGAGTATTCATGGCTTAGAACATTTAACTTCACATACAACTCGCTATACAAGCTGGAAGGAAACCTAGCCTATTACATTAACTCACAGAGGTACTAGATCAAGTCAATGCTAACAACTTTTGTCAAACAAGTTTTTTTGAAACGTGCAATAGTTTTGAGAATGCAAAATGTACTGTGGTGGAACGCTGTAAAGAATACTTGAGGTGTCATCGCTCCGCACAGAATGAGTGTAACTGCAATCATTCACTCTACAAGATTTGCGAGAGGAGAATGTAAACAAAAACGTCTTATCAGAAACGTTTCGATCAAATTACTGTAGATGAAAACATATTCAATGAATTCATTATGCAAACCGTTTGGTTTTTTTTTAGTACGCTGTAATCTTTTTAAGTCTAAATTTAATGCCATGAAATTTGTTTAACATTTACAATATCTGTTGATTTCTTTGCATTTTACGTAATTACAAAATAGTAAAGAATGTAGACCACATTCTTACAAAACAAAATTATTTCCATTAAAGATTCCTTTACATTTGATTTAAACTCAAAATAGCATTGTTACCAATACACATTCTGTAACTCAATTTTCTTTTAAGTTATTATCTTTGAAAGCATTAAAAATCAATATAAATGATGTGTTAGAGCCTATGTGTTATAAATGTATAGTAATTTGATCGAAACGTATCTAATGAGACGTTTTTGATTACATTCTTTGCAGAGTAGTTACACTCACCCCCACGCGGAACAATGACCTCAAGGGGCACTGGTACTCTTTGCAGTGTTGCAACACTTAACATTTGATATTCTCAAAACTATTGGACGTATCCAAAAACCTATTTGAGAAAACTTGTTCGCATTTACTTCATTTATTACCTGTGTGAATTAATGCAATAGATTCCCTTCCACTTTGTATAAATGAATAATATTTATATTTTCGCAATATATTAAGTTATGTTACAATCGCGATATAAAACATAAGCCTCCATACAACATTGTGAATTTCAGTTAGACTTTATACTTTTATCAATAATTTGAAAATGATCAATCTTAATGGCTTAACACGAAGGGAATATACAAACAAGTTACATTATAACTGTTTTAAATTATATTTACGTAATATTTATATGTCTTTTGTTACAAGTGCAAACGTTTTCACCTTCTTGGGACAATGACAATATTGAGTATCAAAATCAAAAGTTGAAAATAAAATTAAATATGTGATTACAATATGTGTTATATAATTACATTTATGGAGAAGATGGAATGTGTTTCATGCTAAACATATCTGCATAATACTCGTAGAAACAAACACTATATTATTTGTGAGAACTTATGTTCTACAGTTGTAAATGAGAACGTCAATGAAGGAATATTAAAACCATTGAATATAACACTTAATGCAGGTCAACGTATTGACGAACTATCTAAAAAGGCTATTGGTTGTTATTTTATTACACAATATGAAAAAGATGGAAAGTACTTCTATTGGAATATCTTTTTTAAACCTTGTATTATGTGTAAGAACCTTGTGTTCTACAACTATGAATAAAATGTCAGTATATAAATATTAAAACATTGAAAAAATGCCTAGAATAGCTATTGGATATCATCTTATATACCCATACATAATGTGAAGCAGATAGAAATGTAGGCCTACTTTTTGTTGGAGTGTCTACTTTAAACATTGTATTGTGTGCAATGAACCTTGTGTTCTATAATTATGCATAAAACAGCAGTGCATAGGCCTATAATATTAAAACATGGTGTTAAAACTTGATTTAAATATTAAAGTGAATAACAAAATGCTGTTGAATGTTATTTATACACACGACGCGAATGTATCGTATAGTTAAATGTAGAGTCCACTCTTTTGACTAAGTCAAATGTTACATTCGATGAGAAGATGGGCTCTTTTTGTGGTATAGTAATCTCATAACTCAAATTTAGAGATTTGTAACAGATATTATGTATTGTAGTAAATGAAATGGCTACATTTTGAATTCGGTTATGTTTTAGCTATACTTACATATTAACGAACGGGACTATGATGTGTAGATGTTTGCTCGCGTGTGTATGTACAACAGACTAAATATTACGTGCTGCACTCTACTCTCGCGTTTGCGTATTGATATTAATTGTGTTGAGATGAGGAACTATGTTTTAAGTGGGTCAGAGTGTGTATAAAGGATTATTATTATTATTATTATTATTATTATTATTATTATTATTATTATTATTATTGATCAGGTTCTCATTTATTATTGCATCATATTGTAAATACTGTTTTGTTATGTACAATTCTTCGGAACTATTTATTATTTTATTATTGTGGCATGATTTTATGATTTTAAAGGTGTCAGTGCTATGTCCCAATTCATGACCTGTTTCTATTAAATAATAAAAGACATGTTAATGTTACGTAAATATATTTTGAAACAATTATAATGTAACTTGTCTATATATTTACTTCGTGTTAAGCCATTAATATTGATCATTTTCAAATTATTAATAAAAGTATATAGCAATTGGCTTGTCTGAACATCAACATGAATTGTACAATTTTCAGTTAGACTTGCTTGTCTCGCCTCATAAATAGCCTATCTCAAATTGTGCCAACTTAACAGTTACAAAATGACTAACTATCGTGATATCTGTAACATGCGTGTATTAAAGGAAGTATTGTCAGTAGTGAAATGGACCTAACAGCTATAAAAAAAATTTAAATTATGATTTATTTAATGACGCTCGCAACTGCTGAGGTGATACTCGTATCAGCGTCGCCGGCGGTGTGCCGGAATTTTGTCCCCAAGGAATTCTTTTACATGCCAGTGAATCTACTGACATGAGCCTGTAGCATTTAAGCACACTTAAATGCCATCGATCTGGGCCGGGATCGAACCCGTAACCTCGAGCACAGAAGGCCAGCGCTAAACCAACTGTGCTACCCAGGCCGACTCTAACAGCTATAAAATTACAGATTTAAGCAGGTGATCAAGTAATGGGGCAGAAATGTTGAAGTTGCAGTTTAGTTCCTCACGATACGTTGTACCAACTAGGCTATAATTATCGTTCTTCCTGCATTTGTAGAACCTTTCTCTCCAATACCCCAGATGAGTATTCCCCATTTATTCACGACACTCATTCTTCGACAAACTCTAATCTCTTCGCTACAGTTACCCGACATGTAAGTGTATTGTAAGTGTACTTACTGTTTGCAACATGGCGTTCTTCATGTCTCTCAACCATGCTGCAGTGGCTGAAGACTGGTAGCCATGCACTATGAAAACTGTGGTTCTCTTCTCATCGAAACCGGAGCCAGTCATATCTATATCCGGCCATGTTACCACGACGTAAGGTTGACGTACGTTGCTTCTATACCATGTAATAGTAATTTAATAATCATTTATTACAGAACATTACAAGCTAAGAAAACTTTTGGCTACTGAGTTCACATAATCGAAAATTATAAATTTATGATCGCCCGGAACATAAATGTAATACATGATTTATCACGGTATATCAGTCGTCCCAAAAGAAAAAAGAACCTAAATCCACAAAAATGCGAAAATGAATTATCACGGGAAAAAAATGCCATTTTTGATATACACATCCTTTACATTCAAGGGGTCTATGTTCTACTAAATTTAACGATGGTGTGAGTTTGCCAGTCAAAGAGATGTCAAAGGACTTCGGGTCTTTCTCTCCGTTTTGTAATTTGGCATTCCACTTTGAGCACTATTATTGCGTAGAAGAGAATGATGTAAATCATACTACGGCTTTTTCTATTTGTTTTTCAGGTGTTTATTGCGTATTTTAATGCCTTTTAACTGGTTAATTTATTATTCAGTATACAACTCCTTTAATGAAAACAGAGAGAAAAGTACTAACAAAGAACGCTCACCAAGTGATAATGGATTTTCACAACGATTGTTCACCCATACGTTCCATTTGAAATAAAAAAATTCCCTGTAAGTTTCTACATCAGGAGATGGCCTAGCTTTCGAGATAGGCCTATGATTTTTCAAAATAATCGCTTGGCACTCATATGTACTTATACCTCCATTGTCATCGTGAAGAAAATGTTCAAGATTCCAAATGTTTATGCATTATCCTCAGAATAAGAAAGGCTTATGAAAACTCACCTCTTCAAGTGGTTTCAAGAAATATACTATCTAGCTGTCAGTGATCACAGCATTCTTTGGGCCATTTACTGAGATAGACAAACTATAGAAAGAATAACTCCAGAAGATAAAATGGTGGAAGTGTTGACATTCCAAAGCACACAGCTCCGATTGTTCATCCTCTTGACGTTTATAGCTTTAAGCCTTGGAAAAATTTCACTCGGTAGTTCTCTGATAGTGTTTTGTTACTTGGCACGAATATTATCTATACTAATAATAAATCTGTAGCCGAAATTTTTCTGGTAATTTTCGATTTTCCAAAAATAATTGGTCCTAACATATATAATTAATCACCCTGAAACCGAAAATCGCTTCTTTGAAATTTTTGTTTGTATGTCTGTCTGTCTGTCTGTCTGTATGTTTGTTACCTTTTCACGCGATAATGGCTGAACGGATTTCGATGAAAATTGGAATATAAATTAAGTTCTTTGTAACTTAGATTTTAGGCTATATGGCATTCAAAATACATTATTTAAAAGGAGGGTTATAAGGGGGCCTGAATTAAATAAATCGAAATATATCGCGTATTATTGATTTTTGTGAAAAATGTTACATAACAAAAGTTTCTTTAAACATCATTTGCGATAAGTTTTATTCTTTGAAAAATTTTGATAGGACTGATATTTAATGAGATAAATGAGTTTTAAAATTAAAATAACTGTCATCTAAGGCCGTGTAACGAAATAAAAAACAAATGACTTCGTCTATAAGGGGCCTTGGACAGCAACAATCAAAAGCTATGAAAGATAGCCTACAGTGAAGTTTCTGTGTTTGTATGAAGTAATATCGGAAGCTAAATTAACCGATTTGTATAATTAATTATTATTTCACTATTGGAAAGTGTAGTTTCTCTAGATGGACATAATGCTATAATGTTATTACAGTAACTTCTGAGTGAATTGAGGACAGGTAAGATTAAAATAGCTTCTTATGCACAGAAAACTTGATAGGCATTCGTTTCCTGTACTTCCTAAAATAATTTTTATGACCAAATGAGTGGTCTCTGGATCAAAATGATTGCATTTTAATTTTTTAATACAATATAAATTAAGTAACATAATAAACGATTTATCCTTCTATCAAACACGAATGTTCCCTGGATCAAATTTCCTATTTTAATTATGTAATTACTAGCCTACATATTTATTTCTAACTGGTGCAGCGGAGCGCACGGGTACGGCTAGTATTGCATAAGAGGGATAATGTGATAAAATTGCAGTTCTTAACACATAATCAGTTTACATCTCCTAGATGTATTTAAATATGGCTGGCATAAAGCCAGGTACTTTGACAACTAAACTGATAAATTTGTCACTCCTGTAGAATTATGTTTTCACGTTGGTTTAGGCCTATAGAACTGCTCTAAAGCTGACTATTGTTGTTTAGTCAGTTGTCCGAAGACAGGTGATACTAATAACTATGAGGCAACTAAGCCAGGAGAAACTCACTACTTTCTTTAAATGTTCGTGGTACAACGTTCCACTGTGTTTTGAGCATTTTACAACGACTTCCACTACTGTGATCAATACAGTGCATAATTTCAGTTATACTTACATTTCCTTATTTATTCATAGACTGTTCTATAGTCAATGTCATGAATGTTATGTATCTCATGTGTCATTTTCACAAGTTGTATTATTTAAAAAGATTTTGACAGCTAGATGAGATTTATTGCCTGATTTATCTAGCACATTGCACTGTTTGCATTGGCTGTTAAAGCTCTGGATTAAAGATTTTGAGAAAAAGTCATACCTCGAAAACTAGGCCCTTTCCGGATGTAGAAATTTATAGCGAGGTTTCTTATTTCACATGGAACGTATAGGGTAAAAATCGTGAAAGTCTATTATCACTTGTTAACTTTCCTTTTAAGTCCAGAATTTATTTAAACTTTTTCAAGCAGTACGAACGGATTTAGGAAATAACTTAGCCATGAGAAAGTTTACCATTTTTACTACGAATAGGCGTAATAATAGTTTATTATTATTATTATTATTATTATTATTATTATTATTATTATTTGTATTATATTAATTATTATTATTGCATTATATTGCTATTTTAATAGGTATATTTATTATTATTATCATTATTATTATTATCATTATTATTATTATTATCATCGTCATCATCATCATCATCATCATCATTATTAATATCCACCACTGTGGAGTAACGGTTAGCATGCCTGACCGTGTAACGAACGGGCCCGAGTTCAAATTCTGGTTGGGACGAGTTACCTGGTTGAGTTTTTCCCGGGGTTTTCCCTCAACCCATTAAGAGCAAATGCTGGGTGACTTCCGGCGCTGAATCCTAGGCTCATTTCACTGCATAATCATCATTTCGCTCCGACGCTATACAACCATTTCAGTTGATAAAACTCTTAAACATTTTATTACTATTATTATTATTATTATTATTATCATTATTATTATTATTATTATTATTATTATTAATGTCCACCACTGTGGAGTAACGGTTAGCATGCCCGACAGTGAAACGAGTGGGTCCGAGTTCGAAATTCTGGTTGGGACGAGTTACCTGGTTGAGTTTTTCCCGGGGTTTTCCCTCAACCCATTAAGAGCAAATTCTGGGTAACTTCCGGTGCTGAATCCTAGGCTCATTTCAGTGCATAATCATCATTTCGCTCCGACGCTATACAACCACTTCAGTTGATAAAAATCTTAAAAATTTTATTATTATTATTGTTATTATTATTAATGTCCACCACTGTGGAGTAACGGTTAGCATGCCCGACAGTGGAACGAGTGGGCCCGAGTTCGAAATTCTGGTTGGGGCGAGTTACCTGGTTGAGTTTTCCCGGTGTTTTCCCTCAACCCATTAAGAGCAAATTCTGGGTAACTTCCGGTGCTGAATCCTAGGCTCATTTCAGTGCATAATCATCATTTCGCTCCGACGCTATACAACCACTTCAGTTGATAAAAATCTTAAAAATTTTATTATTATTATTATTATTATTATTATTATTATTATTAATGTCCACCACTGTGGAGTAACGGTTAGCATGCCCGACAGTGGAACGAATGGGCCCGAGTTCGAAATTCTGGTTGGGACGAGTTACCTGGTTGAGTTTTCCCGGTGTTTTCCCTCAACCCATTAAGAGCAAATTCTGGGTAACTTCCGGCGCTGAATCCTAGGCTCATTTCGCTGCATAATCATCATTTCGCTCCGAAGCTATAAAACCATCTCAGTTAATAAAAATCTTAAAATTATTATTATTATTATTATTATTACTATTATTATTATTATTATTATTATTATTATTATTATTATTATTATTATTATTATTATTATTATATAATTTGTTGGGGAAGAAGTGCCAAATCACATCTAATTCCGTCGTCTTTGCTCCAAAAGAAATAATTAAAATTTGTTTGTCAAAACCTGTTGATTACCCAACACATTTGATTATTTCTTCCAAGTTTTGTGTTCATAACAATGTGAACAAATTTACAATTTAACTCGAAATTGTGTAATGGAAAGCGTTGTAAGTATACATTCACAATGCTATGCGAAATACGTTACCTCTTTGACATGAACCAAAATACCATACAAAATGTGGGTAAATTCATTCTTCATATAAGTTCTTAGATTATAAAATCACTTTATTAAAATAAATCCAAAATTAAGTAACCTTAACAGCAACATTTTCAACAACGGAATTAACTTAATAGTCTAATATTTCTTTATGTTGAAACTGTCAATTATATAACATTTTTCATATTGATATTTTCTTTTCTTTTTCGACTAGTGTTCTTTTTCAGGTTTCTATTTACAATCATTTTAATTATGCCACTCATATTCTAGTATTTTGTTATGTAAATGGAACTGCCCTAAGCATGAGCATTTGTTCTTTTGGTTGAAAACTATATATTTTAAATATGTATCATGCAATTTGTAATTCCAATTTCAATAAATTCAATCAATTGAAATATTATTTTTGTTTCAAATTATATTAACTAGATATTGTTCCGCAAATCGCAAACAAGAATACAAATGAGCACATACGTTTCTACTAAATCGTGTGGAATTTGATTTACATTAAAGACAGAATCTTAAAACATAAACCACGGGCATGTGGAAATCTTGAATAAAACACACTGAGCTAAAGCTACACATTGGTAGCCTAGTTCCTTGTTCCGGAGTTTACAAAAAATGACGACCTTGTGAAGAGGAAGAATGTTACAGGTGCGTCATTCGGATCCTCAGGTGGAGGCAGAGGTCGAGTGAACGTAACCCAAGGCGCTTTGGTGGAGAAGCAGCCCAGCTGATCAAAGCAAACATCATCCTCATCTGCAGAGCGGATCCAGCTGCTGACGGCAGCACATTCTGGTACAAAGAAACACAAAATCACCAGAAGTGTATGTTGTAAACTCAGGAAATTTACTGATTATAATCTTGAATTATAAGAGAAACTAGTGGTAGCTGATAAAAAAAGGAAGATTTTCTACGAGTGATTTATATTAGATTTTTATGGCACTGAAAGGAAGAGTGTTTAAAACAAAGAAGGAAGTTAAAATTTGTGGAATCAAGTTCAGAAAGTAGGCGAAGGTTATCTTTCTCAACTTTACACCTCAATTGTACTATGGAATTTTATTTAATTTTTTCTGCCACAGAGATAACTGATTACAAGTATAGGCCTAATCTTCGTTATTGACTGTTAACATTGTAATAAATATTCTGGTGATTACATTTTATAATAAAATTGGAAGATCCGTTAGGATAACTTTTGAACACATTTATAAATGCTAGAGCATTAATTAGTAGCTTTTGGGAGAAAAACTTTGTTGTATTGTATTTTATATTTATTAACATTCCATGGTATTCATACATGCTTACAGCTGGAATATGGAACAAGTCAAAAAACTTAATACTATTATAAAATCTTAATTTATAGTCACAGTCTAGATGAAATATATACAGAAGAGATTTACAATATAGTCTACTAGTACAACACAAAGTTTTAGTATCAATTTCATGAAGTGTTATTGAATGTCATGAATTCACCTACAGAATAGAAGGCGTGAGAAATTAGGTACTTCTTTAATTTGGCCCTAAATAATTTTATGTTTTGAGTTTCATTTTTTATATCGATAGGGAGTATATTAAAAATTTTTACTGCCATATAACGCACTCCTTTTTGATACCACGATAGACTTGCCAATGGAGTATGAAAGTCATTTTTATGACTTGTTCATGAAGGAAAACGATTACCTTCATAAAAAGAAGAGAGATTTTCAGGGACTTGGAAATGGACTAAAATAGCATGTGACACAAAGTTTCGCTGACTTCCAAATAATTTAAAATATAAACTAGAACGATTATTTTTTTTATTATTAGGTGGCGTTACATAACCTACATACAATACAGTAATAACCAATTAATATTACTTCATATAATTTATTTTCACAATTACAGATAAAGGAATTATTAAAATCTTTAAAAAATATTCTCAGTCTAACCCGCTTTATCTTTTTCTTATAACCTAAATCAATTTTATCCCAGATTGTAAATTTTCTAGATTCGTGATGAAATGGAATAAGTATTTTCAATATTTCTTAAGTTCTTATATAGCCTATATTAATGTTGAACAAATAAGTAACAGGAGCGCCTAACATTTGAAACTTTCACTCGAACAACGTTGTAGCCAACAAAAAGTAAATTTTACAGGAGAGTAAAAAAAGTGTAAAAGTTATAACGTTGTTCTAATAAACAGTAATTTCTAAATATCTGTAATGGTGCCAACTGTTGACTTAGGCAAAAACAAAGTTTCCCATCGGATGCAGGAGGACAGAAATTACAGGATAGTTCTATCTTGAACACATATTCAACAGAAGTGTTGGTTACAGCGTTAACGTTCTTAGGCACATAGAAGATAGAGTCCATTTTTTTGGACCTGATATGCTGTAATTCTTAGACCTAAACTGAAATTTATTTCATACTACGAATGAAAAACCCAAAAAATGAATCCCATGATAACGACAATTACAGCCTTACATATCGAATATTAGCTATAAGATTAAAAAAGAACGACAAAATTATTGTATCTCACAGAATTAAAATTAACTATATATATATATATTTACATATAAATTCATATATATATATATATATATATATATACATACATACTTCTCAGACCAGTGCCGGATTTAAGCTTAGGTAACCTAGGCAGTTGCCTAGAGCGGCAATTTCCAAGGAGCGGCAATCTCTCTCTTTCTCCTCCTTTTTTTTTTCCTCCTTTTTTTCCATTTTCATTTTACGGTGAAATTTGTTTTTAACAACTTGTTGATAAATCTTTCTGAAGTTTGTTCTCGAACATCTTGTAGAAGTCGCATTGTCGCGGTCGCGGCGAGAGTAAAAGAAAAGTGTGCAGCTGCATAATTATTTTGTAATATCGGTATCACGTTATCATACTATGAAACTGCTGAAATTTAACTGCTTGTATAAATAAGAATGCAGTGTTGTAAATCAAATTGAATGTGTGTTCATTAACTTATTTATCGCTATGAATAGTAACCACAACACTCAGTTATATTTGCTATATGTATATATATATATATATTCATTTATTTATGTATTTATATATATTTATTTATTTGTGTCTATAACAGGGCAAAGCCCCAATTATAATAGACAGTACAGATGTTTGCTTTGAATATAAAATTGGAGATAACATGAAGAAAGAGATAAAACAGATACAAATGTAAATACAAATCAAAAATGAAAACATAAAACAGACAAATGCATACTACGAAAATAAAAGACAGATATAGATATCAATGAAAAAAAAAAAACAAAATAAATAAACGAAAAATATATAAATATAGATATCATAACTAAAAGATGTAAAATGTAGCTACAAATGGCAAATTACAGAGTAAGAAATAGATAGCAATATTATTTAAAATCAAATTCTGAAATCTAGATCCCATGTTTACATATTTTATTGACTTTTTAACATATTTTTAACACTGGTGAATTTTTATGTGCTGAAGTGTTTGGTTTTTTATAATATAATAATAGACGACTTCTTGAAGTAATGTTCTAGCGTTAAGCTGGATATGTGATAATATTTCGTTATTATCCAGTAGACCGTTGGATATTTTATACAATAAAAGTTGCTCAGCAAGTAATCTATATAATTCGATATGAAAGGTTTATTCCGGAAAGAGTTGGAGTTTATTTTTCAAGTTACTATCGAAGTAAGAAATACTCAAAATAACATTAAACTACCAACAAAACAAATTCTTAAAAGTAAACAACGACCTGGATTTCACAAATCAATTTTGTTTTAACAATGAATAAGTTTGAATAATATGTTTCCTTGCATCGAGTCTGATGTGCTTCGTCAGATCGACTTTGACGACATCAATGCTTTTTCTGTGAAGAAATTGCGAAGGAAATTTTTACAATTCTCATGCAAGATGCATGTCTTTTGATTTGAGTAATTTATTGTTTTCTGAATTATTGTAACATTTCATTTAAAACTGATCTAGACTAAACTAAACATGAGCAGTATAATAGCCGTTTAAAATTGTTTGTGGGAGTTAGGGAACGGAAAATTTTAGCACTGCCTAGGGGTAGCACTATACCTAAATCCGACCCTGTCTCAGATCCGATGTTCATTGTACAGTTTGCTCCTGCAGCTTTTCCTGTGACAGCAGCTTTGAAAGTTGCCGTTCAAAATTACAGCAGGAGGTGTCCAGTAGAATACACCCATATTTACTTAATAATACAATAAAATACGACAAAATGAAAATATAAAGAAAGACACATATCAGAATAGATGAAATTGCTTGCTAACTTACCGCTCATATAATTGATGAAATAAATCAGCAGTGCTGCGAGACGGAACTTCTTCTGTGTAGCTGCCATGACGCACTGACTGAAATCCTCTGGACGTGTTTTTCTTTCATATTTCAACATCGTATTCTCCAGTACGTAATGTGAAGTACCTCGTTGACGTAGATGTTAATGGCGTGACATTGATAGGGTACAAAGAGTATCCGTAAACAAACACATTCAATTTTAACATAATATATTCGTGGAATTACTAATCTACACACGATGACAAGTATAGATGCTATCACTTGAAATCTATGAAATACAAGACACTATCATTATATATAGTTAAGTCTATAAATTATCTAAACCTAGTTTTCGCAAACCATGCATTCGCGAAATTTGATTTTTTTTTCTGACAAAAGCAAAGACATTATGTTTCAAGCCATTTCGGGTCAAAATATCGTAAGTTTAAACTCGCGAAATCACAAAATTTTATTTAAGTTGTACACGTAATTTTTTTAGCACGAATTTATTCGAAATTATTGTTTTCCAAGAGAAATTATAATTTTTCAAGGGGAGACTTCACTGAAAATCACGAATATTTTGTAAAAAAAAATAAATATTGGCTATTTCACTTCTTTAGACCAGCGATGCCCAACCCCTTCTCATAAGAGCTAATGACGTCACAGCGTGGCTTTACCCCACCTCCTTCGTTTGGAGGCATGACCGTGGATGAACCACTTCCCCTACTTTTATTCACTCAGGGGCGGCTACTGTAATGGCAGGTTCCAAGGCAACCAAACATACCATTTTCCAGAAAGAGTGGGAGGAAGAATATTTTTGTGTTGCAGAGGAAACGACTGTCAAGTGTCTTATTTGCAAAACTCATTTATCGTGGGTTTCACGATATAATATTAAACGGCACTTCGAAAAATACCATCATACTGATTATGGCAAACATATTCTATCTGGAAAGCAATCATTGACATCACTTGCTATTAGAGTTTGAATATATTTGCTGAGTTTTAAATTGACTATCTAATTAATAAATTTCACTTGCAGGTGAAGCAAGATTACAGAAACTAAACAATATGAAAGCACCAACTCCTGACGGCTTTAGTACTGGCAATGTTGTTAGAGTTTCTTATAGAATTGCTGAACACATTGCAAAGAATATGAAGTCTTTTAACGAAGGGGAGTTCATAAAAGATTGTTTAATTATAGCAGCCGAAGTTTGTCCTAATGTAATACCCGCTTTTCAGTTACTAAGTCTGTCTCGAAATACCGTGACAAGACGTGTGGAACAATTGGGATGTGATATAGAGAGACAGTTACAGGACAAAATAAAATCATTAACATGTTTTTCTCTAGCGTTGGATGAAAGCACGGACAGAACTAATGAAGCTCAATTGGCTGTGTTTTTGAGGGGGGTTACTAGAGAATTTAGTATTATTGAAGAGCTTCTATACGTAGTTTCTCTTAAAACACACACGTGTGGTGAAGATATTTTCAATGCTGTGCGAGATGTTGGTTGCAGATTAGAACTTCCTTGGGCAAAACTAGTTAGTGTTGCGACCGATGGGGCCCCGTCGATGAAAGGGGATGAAAATGGTTTTATTGGCAGACTCAGGAAGTTTCTAAGGAATATGGATATGCCCTCTGATTTTTTGTCTATACACTGCATAATTCTTAGGGAGGCTTTATGTGCAAAATCAGTTGCTTTAAATAATGTTATGTCCGTTGTTGTGAACTGCGTGAATTTTATTAAATCAAGCTCCCTTCGCAATAGACAATTTAAAGAGTTGCTAGAAGAGCTAGGATCTCATTATGAAAATGTGCCATATTATTGTCATGTCAGGTGGCTCAGTAGAGGTGCCCTGTTAAGACGTTTCTTCCAGCTACGATGTGAGATAAATAACTTCATGAAAAAACAAGTAAGCATAAAAATGTAAAATACTCATATTTAGTATCCATTATAACGTACCCCTAAATTATAATTGGTTTGTTATAATTTATAATATTTATTATTTGTAGGGCCATGAAGTTCCAGAACTAACTCAAGAAGAATGGCTGTGTGACCTGGCTTTTTCGACCGATCTATTTCATCACCTTGATATCCTAAATATGAGTTTGCAGGGGAAAGATAAAAACGTAATTAGTTTATCTGACGCAGTGAATACATTTATGACAAAATTAACACTATGGCAAAGTCAACTGGAAACTGGCGACTTATATCATTTTCATTCCATGGAATCAATTTTTACAATAAATGTCACTCTGTTAGAAAAATATGTAACAATTATAAAGGAACTATATGACATTTTCGAGTCCAAATTTCGAGACTTGAAAACAATAGAGGCGAAAATTAGTCTTTTTAACAACCCGTTCAATTTTGCTTGCAAAGATGCTCCGCATGATCTGCAAATGGAACTAGTTGCTTTGCAGAATTCTACAGCCACGAAATGTTCTCAGAAAGAAGGTTGGGATTTGTTTAAATCTTTACCCAGGGAAACATTTCCCAGATTGCGAATGTTTGCTGCGAATTTAATGACAATCTTTGGTTCTACATATATCTGCGAGCAGATGTTCTCGAGAATGAATCAAATAAAAAGCCAATCTCGTAATAGAGTAGGGCACGAACATTTGGTCCACCTTTTAAGACTCTGTTGTTCATCCTTTCCGGCAAACATTGACGAGCTGGTTGGAAGTAAACAGTGCCTACAAAGCCACTAACAGAAAAGGTGTTCAAGATGCTTATTTGAATTTCCTTCCATCACAAAATAATGACATTGAAATTAACTGAAGCCGCCACTGTAATAAGAGAAGTTTGTGACGTCATGAGTACATGAATGCGTAGTAGCTTCGTAAAGAGAGGGTGGAGGTAAATCCGCCGACTCCTCTTGCGGTTAAGGTTGGGCATCGCTGCTTTAGATTGTATATTTTCATACCCCAAATGGAAATCAGTGATTTGGGAGGTAGGCCTATATGAACTCTGTAGGACTTACTTTCAGCATGTTGTGGTTGTTTTATTTACTTTAGTTTGTGTTACATTGTACGGTTTGGATTCAGGTATAGTATGTTCAAAATATTAATATTTAAAATAAAATTAACATACCTTACATATAAGTTATGTTACGCCCATAGGCGGAGATAGAATGATTCCCTTCGGGGGGGGGGGGTACAATAGGATGATGAAATACGCTAATTCATAAATACGTATGAACATACGAATGCGTCCATAAGCATACAAATACATAGGCCTACCTACATACATACATACATACATACATACATACATACATACATACATACATAGTAGTATTAGTAGTAGTAGTAGTATTTATTTATTTAACCTGGTAGAGATAAGGCCATCAGGCCTTCTCTGCCCCTCTACCAGGGGATTACAACTATAACATGAACAATAAGATTACATACATACATACATACACTACATTACATTACATTACATTATATACACATAATGAGAAAATGAACGTTCATTTTGTCCTCTGAAACCTACAGTATATCTTAGTTAACCAAGTACAAAAAATGTTAGTTATATCACATAAATATTGTCGATTTTTGTTAATAAGATCCTAAAATCCTTGTGTGAACTACGAGAGCTGTGCCACCACTGATTCTGTAGTATGCTTCATATTTGTCCACTTCGCCATTTTTTATCACTTGTATGATCGCTGGGCGGAAGAGAAGGCCTACTGGCCTTAGCTCTGCCAGATTAAATAAATAAATAAATTATTATTATTATTATTAGTTGTAGCTTTAATGTCACCAGATGCACCAACACTTACATATTATCATGTTCTTCATTAGCAGATTCTTCATTATTACTAATATATTAATTTCCACTTTGTTCTATACTTTTAAAAGTGGAACGGATATCTCGCAAGCTCACTGTAAATGAAGTGAACTGAATGAACTCACTCTATAAAATATTCTAGGACTGTCCCAATTATTTTTTATTCATGTTATAAAAAGATAAATTGCAAAATGAATGCCTATATAGAGTGTAAAATGTATGTGAAAACTTTAGGGGCATATTCCTTTCATATAAAGGATGAAAAAATATTCCATGAACATTCGTCTGGAAACGCTTTATTTCCTTTCTACAACTCTGTTGACATTGTATGATGCGGTACATTACGAAATAAAAATAGCATACCACATGGAAATCTGTCTTACAGAAAGTGCTCAAAAAGGCTCCTGTTAGCACGGAGACATGCATCAACCCGCCGTCGCATTGAATCCCGAATGAGCTAATGTATCCTTGGAAAATGTTCTATTGTCTAGTTTTCCAAAATAAGGGCTCGAAGACCCTTCATCTTGCACCGGGGTTCCATACATAAGCTCTTTTAAATGTTCCCACGAATGAAAGTCTAGTAGGTTTAGGTTCGGAGAGAGCAGAGCCAAGGAATTGGTTCATCTCTATCTATCCATCTGTCACGGAAATTTTGATTTAGAAATCGACGAACATTAACACTGAAATGAGCAGAAGCTCCAGCGTGTATAAAATACGTGTTTTATCGTATTGCTAACGGCACATGGCGTACTGTAAGAACACTTCGTATCTTTCTCTGTTGAACCTGGTTAGAAGAATATGAGGTTCCACCAGAATGTCACCAACAATTCCCGATTCCCGGGCATTTTCCCGAATTCGCATTCTCGAACATCTACTTTCCCGAATAATATTTTTCCCGAATACAAAATTCCCTAATCCACATTCCCGACAGACATTTTCCCGATTTCTTTGATTTCTATTTTCCCGAATATAAAATTCCCAAATTCACATTCCCGATTTCTTTTAATTCCATTCTCCCGATAATAGAGTAGTGTATATATACTACACAAATGTATTTAATATAATTATTGTGGTATAATTAATTACACTTTCACTTTACAAAGTGAAATAATGTCCAAGTGCTCTCAGGTAATCGAGGTGTCTGTTATCGGCTGCATAGGTGTCATAATCCTGCATGATAATTCGTATTCGTGTTTTAAGTTAGTTGTAGCCACTCTCTCTTCGGTTGTGCCCTCACAAGTCTACTCAATGTGAGTTCCGCAATCATGGTCGCTCTCTTCCTTTTGGAGCTCAGTCAAAGCAGTAAAGAAGCTTGGATGGTGTCTCCCAAACACCACTTGCAGACTACTATGGAAGCCTTCCGACAGATTATTTGTTCGGTGTTCATTATTTAATGTGGAATTGTATTGGTTACACAATGTCGTATCATATCGAGGAGGTGCAGGTCGCCTTCTGCTACTAGCTCCTGTGCCACTGATGTACGTGACATCAAAGTAATCAAATATAGGAAGTACTTCATCCGAAACTTCATCACAGAATTCTTCGAAACATCGCAGCACATCTTCAACGGGCAGAAATGCGAGTGTCAGCAACATGTGGATTTATTTTTTTTATAGTGCGGTCGTTGGGATCGCTGTATTGAGCCTGAAGCCCTTCAATCTGTATTTTTCTATAGACTGACTGCTCTAGATGGAAGAAACAACACGTCTTTTACTGTAGTTTTTGTAATTTTTTTTTATGGCCACATGTAGTGATTGTCAGTTCATGTCTTTTACTGTTTGGGAATTTCCCGCATAATATATTCGGAAAATTGAATAGTAAATTAAATTCGGGAACGTGGCTCCAGGAACTTGACTTGAGGAAAATCTATTCGGGAAAACGTCCATTCGGTAATGCTGATTCGGGAAAATGGGTGAGAACGACAATTCCCTGCCCAAACATTAACATTTCCATGTGGTAGGCTATGCTATTTTTTTCCCATAATGTTCCGCATGATACAATGTAAGCAAAATTGTAGAAAAATGATTGTAAAAAAGGAAATAAAGCGTTTTCGGATAAATGTCCATATAACATTTTTTCAACAACTATATGATATGAACATACCCCCTGGCAGAGGGGAAGAGAAGGCCTGATAGCCTTATCTCTACGACGTTAAATAAATAGATAAATAGACAGATAGATAAATAAATAAATAAATAAATAAATAAATAAATAAATAAATAAATAAATAAATAAATAAATAATACCCCTAAAATTTTGACATACATTTTAGTTACATCCTGTATTTAGAAACGTAACGTTTACGTAAACGTTGATTTGTAAATTAATTTGCAGATAAACTTATTACAACTCCTCAGAATTATGCTTTCTTTATGCCTACAGTAATGCTAGAGAAACAATAGCCTGTATCACTTTAACCTGGTCTATCTCCGCCTATGGTTAGGCCTATTGTTATACGATTTTACTACAATTTATTACGCTTTACCAATATGTGGATTTTATTTTCGGATTCTGTGCACCAACTTTAATATAATAGTTATTTATGGAACGATCATATAATGATAGCTATTGAGACACGAGTGTCGAAAATTGCACGAGTGTCTTAATAGCCACTATATGAGAGTTACATACAACTGTTTTTCTACGACCTGTAGTAAGGTTAGACAAAAATTAATTCATTAAGAATTAAAATTAATATTTCCTACTTATTTATATTGACAATGTGGAAGAATGAATTATGGTTTTATATAGTGGGAAACAAAACAATGACGTTTAAGACAGTGGGCAACAAAAAATTAAAGTGATTCTTACTTGCAGTTCCTATAGGTACGAAAATAAATAAATGAAATCACATTTTCTTTTCGTAAGTTTTAACGTTAACTGAAATATACAAATTACTGAATAATGTCTCATTCAATCACTTTTAATTGAGTTTACTACAGTTTGATTAAGATATTTAACATCTCGAAATCAATGGTATTTATTTAAATAACAAACCTGTATTGAAATTATAACTTGATTTTAGTATTATCGTAGAAAAAGTACATTATTAGAGTCGGAAATAATTGAGGGTTTTTTTTTTACAAAACTTAACACCTACAGAAATCAACATTTTCAATAGAGATATTTTTTTAATTAACTCCCAATTCAAAAACGGTATTTACTGAAAAGAAGATAATTGAAATAGATTATGATATTATACACGTTATTTTGTACGTGAGTACCATCTCTAAAATACATACTCTAAAAATAACAAATTTTCACAAAAGTAAACATCTACAGAACTTTTCCATCAGTTTCAAAATGTTTTTACTAATATTTTCAATTTAAAATTATGATGTCTTTTTAAATTTAGATCTTACTATTCAGGAAAGCAATTTTCATACATATAAATGCATCTGTTTTTTTTACCACTCAGTTTTGTTCAATAGTACTCAATGAAAACATACAAGAACACTCTTTTTTTGTCTCCTTCATTATTTGAAAAAACTTATTTGCCTTCACCTTATGGAGCCTATATTCAGTTCTTTGTTCTTTTCTTCTAAATCAGGAGTTGATTTAATTCTCAACAATAACTCGGCACATGCAGACAAAGTATCCGAGCGAGGATTTCAAAAGTCAAGATTGAAATGTTTGTAGAAAATAGATTTGTATTGAGAGGGAAAAGGAATAATGGTCATGGTGAACATTTTCATCACAATATCTTCTCCACATCAACTTAATATTTAGTTCCGGTGGCAGGTAAAAGCGACAGAAATCTCGTCGAGAATAATGAACTTCGCAACATTTGTATTTTAATACAGTAGGTATATTCCTTTTATTGAGTTCGGTTTACCCATCATCTCTTTCCTTCAGTCTCAGATTTTCTACAGGCATCTCTCCTGAGGTAAAATGTATTTGGCTAAACGTAGTAATCTGCTCTTTGACACACTCAAAACGCTTGCAAAAGTTGCAGTACATACAACCACAGATTCGCTATTTTCCTTCTTCACATAATATACTACAGATATACATATTTTATTTCTCACTTTCTCAGGTTTTACTGTCCTCCTTGCAGGTCATTGCTGTCATATGGTCAAGCAAAAATGTATCCTGTTTGATCTCAGTGTCATTTTGATAAAATCTCTGTCTAAAATTAACCAAGTCATTTAGTGGCAAATCAGCCGCTGAGCAGTTACTGCGTTTATTTTCACCTTCAGCATGCATATACAGTGGATTCTCCTAAGTTCGACAAAACAGAATTGAAAGTTTAGTGGGTGTGGCAGGTGAAATGAATACAAATTCTTATTGGTTACCCATCAACGAATACAGTACTGTACTTGCATTTCCTGCCCGCCCCGAGACTTGTGTATGCGCTTCTAGTACCACAGTGGGTTTCGACAGTTCCGTCTCACAAACAGCACAATAATTCTCAAATAGAAAAAGAAGAGTTTATTAATTTAAAATCAGTGATCAATATGGATGTCCTAATCAATAAAATATTCTGTTTTCCTTTAGCAAAAGTATCACTACAAGACACAGAATCAATTCCCATTCAAATGGCAAACCCATTTCTTAGTGCCCGTATCGGGGTGTGTCTATTTCTCCTACGTCAGCAGTCGAACTATAGGATGTTGAACTTGATTTCTGTCGAACTTAAGAGTTTCCACTGTATAAACCGTGCGAACATAATATTATATTGGGTTCTGCACCTGGATGATCGTACTTCAAATGTCTCCAAACAGATTATGTTTCTCTGCGCCTTTTACGACCTCGTTCAACTTCTTGGACAGGAGACAGGTAATCAGACATCTCACTTTATATAAACTTTATTTTAATTCATACAAACATGCCTAAATTGGTACACGTCTACTATCCCTTACCGGCGATCCTAGATGTATCAATTCCCTTCGTCAACGCATTGGAATTGCGGTTCAGCAAGGGAATGCTACCTCCATCCTGGGATCATTTTCTAAATCTATTTCGATGGATGAGATCTTTCTCATTTAATATAAATTATGAAAAGTGGAAGTAGTTCACCATTAATATCTGATTTCAGTATGCAACACAGATTTACTTTTTCACGGCTAAAGAAGAACACTTAGTTTGAGCAGTTTTTTCTATGTATGTGTGTGAATGTATGAGTGTAATTTAGAAAATTGCTGCCTCACAAAATGTTACATTGAACCTAAATTTCAAATTCGCAGCGAATTCTTTGAAAGAATGTAACTGTCTCTGATTGTTTCCAATGTGAAGTACCGGTAATATTTAGATATCTACAGATAAGTACAGTTGTGCTTGTCCTTAGTCTCGGACAAAACAAATTAGTGTGAATGAAATGTATGGATGTGTAAATGCATGTATGAACTACAGAGTTCAGCATCTTTATTTCGAGAATAATTATTTGTAAGGTTGAACGTTACCTTCTTTATACTTGTTTCACACTTGTTAATGTAATGTTTCTAGATAAAGTAAATTAAAGTGTACATCTTGAAATTCATACAAACATGAAGATGTAACTTGTTAACTTCTGACATGCTCCCACAAGAGTTTACCTGCCAAAGATGACACTAGTCTGCAGATGACGAAATAAATTAATTGGAAACCACCAAATCATTGTTGGAAATATTCACATAATAATTTATCATTATTAACTGAGAAAATAGATCAATTTAATTGAAGAAGATTAAGCTCAAATGAAATGATACGTAGATGTTCAGTTTTGTTAAAACTCATTGGTAGTAGATGATAACTTTTGTGAAAACTCTAGCAATTTACCGACATTTTACGTCGGTAGATATTACGTTTAGCTAAATTTCGTCCACGTCAATGAATTCAGCGGATAATAAAACATAAGGATACACCAATATCTCCAAATTCAAAATTTTGTGGATGTTAAGTTTTGTGAAAACGCCCCAGAATTCCAAGACTCCAATTCGCAATCTAGTGAATTAAAGTTAATGCATTTTTAAAGTGAAGATATGAAGTAATTGATACGATTTCAGCTGATCATGAGGATGTGTTATAGTAATAGGTCTCTGTCGACAGTAACGTGCGTACTGAAAAGATAATTAATACAAGTTTCTACGAAAGACGCGTTGGTTGGTAAAACTGTCTCGTTGAATGAATTTCCTGTTTGTAGTTGGTTCTTGTGAACAGGTTTTTGAAACAGAATATTATTTTCTTCACTTTACCGTCTGGTGCTACAACCCCCTTCACCTGCAAAAGGAGAAATTTAATAGTAATGTGCATTAACACAATCTCTAACCAGGGTTACCAGACTGGACAATTTATCTCAATTTAGACTACATGAGAGGGGCAATTGGGGAGTCATAAAATTGTGAAGTCGCCGAGTCGTCCTTTAGGATACCTAAAAAATTGAAAGGGCAAAATTGAAGGGTTCAGAGCCATAATTGGCCAAGCGTCATTTATTAAAAACGGAGAAAGCAAGGGTTAAAGTTAAGTGAATACCATAGTTTAATGAAGATTTACATATTTAGTTTTAATGTGTATACTTTATATTACAGCCCAGTTACTTTATGGTGACAGCTCGTCGACGCGAGAGAGGAGAAGGTTCGACTGTGGGAGGGAGACCGACCCGAGCCAGAGCGAATGGAGGGAGGGAAATACAGTCATATCAGAAATGAAGTCTCACGTTGCAGCGTCTGCATAATTTTGAGCTCCTGTGACTGTGTTCACTTCATACTCCGGAACAATAGTCACTAATAAACACTAATGTGGAAATACAATGAGCAGCAGTGCGGAACAATAATCACTAATAAACACTAATGTGGAAATACAATGAGCAGCAGTTCGGAATAATAGTCACTAATAAACACTAATGTGGAAATACAATGAGCAGCAGTGCGGAACAATAGTCACTAATACACACTAATGTGGAAATACAATAAGCAGGAATCGAATCACTATATTTAACAGTTAATCACTAATTAACAATGATATACACTCATGCGGAAATACCGGTAATGTTCATCAGTGCTTCAATGTTACCTTTCCCGTCATCATCATCATCATCATCATCATCATCATCATCATCATCATCATCATCATCATCATCATCATCATCCATGTAAAAGATGGAGCGGCCTTCTTCCCTGTACTTCTTTATTTTCCTCAAATACTGCAAACTTTTGGCCCTAATGCTGTGATGCTCCACCAGAATTTAGCGATTATTTTGTGTTTATTTTTCTAATAAAATCCTAATTTCATAATAACTTTCCTCAAAGTCGAGATACCTCCCTGAAAGTCGATAGTCTTTCAATTTCAATAATATATATTTTTTTTTAAGTGTGGGCCGCTGTTCTGTGAAATATAGAACTCGTGCTATGGTTTGTCTTATGACAGCTTCGTTAAAGTTGTCCACAGTTGATTTTGGCGCCGATTATATCAATGTCTTTAGTCTCCCGTATTATTTGGCTAACACAGCTCTCAGACACAGCGGTATACTCTGCTAAAAGTTTTCCAACATTTATTACGTTTTTTCTTCTGACGCTATCTTCATAAAGCGCTACACGTTGCTCACGACTTCTCGCGACTGCGAATGCAATACCCGACCTTTCAGTTTACTTCTAACAGGCAGCATTTTCACAAACAGAACATAGCAGTGAATCTAGACAATAAATACTACACACTAAACAATACAAAACAGAAGCACTACAATTATTTAAGTAACTAAATGAAATGTACGTAACAAACACACTAAATTGCAATACACAAGACAGTGGTGGTGTAGTACGTCCTTAGCGCGACTGTACGCCCACACTAACGCTCCCGAGATGTGACCGCCAGCGCAGCCAGGGGAAGACTAAAATGAACACCCCTTCGAACAAACAGTGAACTCGCCCAAACCACTGCGTCGCCAGGCCAGAGCTGTCACCATAAAGTAATTGGCCTGTACTTGCTATAGGCCTGTGTTTCCATTGAATTACGGCAATATCTTCATTTTAACCCTTGTTTTCTACGGTTTCAGTAAATAGCGCTTGGCTCACTACGGTTTTGAACTCTTCAATTATGCTCTATGTTTACTATATATTTTTCATAGGTTTTCAGACCATGTTTTAAAATCGGAAGTCACTCTCTTGTTCATTGTTGATGGTATCGTTGCAATATGCTTCGAATGATCTTTTTTATTCTAATATTAATGGGTTAATGGAAAATCACAAGAAACATGAAAAACAATATCGCAAATCTTGGGGAAATTGGCCTGAATTTAAGAATAAGTTAAAAAGTATTCATGTGTGAAATATTGTATTAATGACAAGACAGTATTATAGGATTATCAACAATTTGTATTGCATACAAAAAACGAAAAATTAAAGACGATACAACTTATTCCTGAATATTAGGTATATATTGCAAGATTATAACAAACCCGAGCGGATTACAATTACGGCAGACACTTAAGCATGTCCCATTCTATTATTCATTTATTTATTCAATCATTCATTCATTAATAGTGTTCTGCCCAAGGGCAGGTCTTTCACTGCAAACCCAAACATTCTCCACTCTTTCTGCCTTCCTCTTTATTTCCTCATATGATCCATATATCTTAATGTCGTCTATCATCTGATATACCGGTATTCTTCTATCCCGAACTCTTTTCCCGTTCACCATTTCTTCCAGTGCATCCTTCAGAAGGCAGTTTCTTCTCAACCAGTGACCCAACCAATTCCCTTTCCTCTTCCTCATCAGTTTCAGCATCATATTTTCTTTACCCACTCTTTCCAGCACAGCTTCGTTTCTTATTCTGTCTGTCCTTTTCACACGCTCCATCATTCTCCATACCCACATTTCGAATGCTTCTATTCGCTTCTTTTCACTTCGTCGTAATGTCCATGTTTCTGCCCCCATTAGAGTCGGGCAGACTGCCTCATATTATCGCCCGTTCTCGGTTGCGTAATCACAGCAGTCTCGCTTAGTGCGCGAGTACCTAACGTAGCCAACTGACTCATTGATAGAGAACACGAGATTCTCTTGGTCCCGAGATTACCGATACTAGATCACTCCCGACAGTCTCGGAGGTCTAGGCGGGAATGTAGTACTGATTAAGAAGCAATATCGCTCGGGCCGTGCTCCTATAGGAAGCATTGGCTTATGCATTTCCCGGTTCTTTAAATATATATCATGTCGTAGCTCCTATAATACTCAATCAATCGCGCTGCAATTTTTTGGATTGATAGCTCAATGTATAAGGAAAGCATAGAAAAACAAATCGAACTGAAAATCTTTTTTGGAAAGTGAAAAAAAAAAAAAAAAAAAAATTAACTTCGATGGAGATTGATCTGTTCAGATTTCACCTCTGGTAAGCGGCAAACTTTTTTGTTTTTCACGTTAGATGGGGGGGTCAAAGTGAGAGAAATGTTGGTAAAGGATGGAAATTACTTTTAAAAGTGATGGCCACTCAAAATTTTTACTGGTTCTCGAATAACGACGAGTTAACCTGTTAGCGCAGGACTCATGACTCAAACGCTTGTTCCGTAAAATTTTTACGGAACCCTTCAACGCATGAAAACTCGTTATTGTACGGATAGTATTAATTGGTATTTTAATAAAGGTAGTTGAAAATGAGGCTATATAGTCCAAGATGGTTTACACTTTATGGTAATTAGGCTATCTTTTATAGCAACTAAATAAAAAAAATTGTTTGTAACACAATGATATGAAACATGAAAATATTAAAAGCTGGTTCACAATAAACCGAGAACGGAAACGGCAAAGAGAACTAAAACGGAAATATTTTTAAAACAAATGTATTTAAAGGTAAGCATTCACAATTAACTATTCTGAATGCTCACATTTAAATACTGTACATTTATTTTAACATTATTTCCGTTCTCGTTTCCGTTCCCGGTTTATTGTGAACCAGCCTATACTATAGAAAACTACACTTTCTATTGGTTTGCACGTTATAAATTATTGTTACAGAACAATCATTATTGTATTCTAGCCATATTACAATATAAAATTATATAGGCCTATATGATTTACAATAATTATCCTATGTTATAGGAACGAGAATAACAAATTAAGAATTAATCAGATTTCTAATACTTGTACCTAATGATAACTTACAAGACAGTAATAAATAATGACCATCATAATAATCCTGATAATCATAATCTTAATCATCCTAATGATTACGATAATGATGATGATAACAGTAATACTAATAATAATAATGATATAATAATAATAATAATAATAATAATAATAATAATAATAATAATAATGATAATCGCTGTAGAGTAACGGTTAGCACACCTGACTGTGAAACGATCGGCTTCCGGTTCGAATCTTGGTTGGGACAAGTTAAGACTGGTTCACAATAAACCGAGAACGGAAACGACAACGATAACGGAAATATTGATAAAATAAATACATTTAAATGTGAGCATTCACAATTAACTTTCACGTTCCCATTTCCGGGCTCCGGCAATCTTCTCGTTAATTGTGAATGTTCACATTTAAATACATTTATTTTAACACTAGCTGTACCCGTGCGCTCCGCTGCACTTATTAGAAATAAATATAAAGTAATTACATAATTAAAATAGGATATTTGATCCAGGGAACATTCGTGTTTGATAGAAGAATAAATCGTTTAATATTCTACTTAATTCAAATTCTATTAAATAAATAAAATGCTATCATTTTGGTCCAGAGACCACTCATTTGGTGCAAATATAACTCGTTTAACATTTTACTAAATTAGTCTTGAATGCATCCTTAAATAAATCACTCCAAATTAATAGAGTTGATTGTGTAAAAATGTAAGAATTCACGATCTCCTATGCACTACTGCCATAGAACGAATAAATTTGTTTTCCTTCCCACTAAAAAATTTAATATTTTGCACATAGCAGTTACGGAACAACGACACTATAATCTGAGGCGGCGGTGGAAATGTATTGTATTGTTATTTTAAAACTCTTTTATATTCTTAAATATCAGTCCTATCAAAATTTTTCCTGGAATAAAACTCATCGAAAATCATTTTTGAAGAAACTTCTGTTATGTAACATTTTTCACAAAAATCAATAATAAGCGAGATATTTCGGTTTATTTAATTCAGGCCCCCTTACAACCACCCTTTTAAATAATGTATTTTGAATGCTGCATAGCCTAAAATCTAAGTTATAACGAACTTAATTTATATTCCAATTTTCACTGAAATCCGTTCAGCCATTATCGCGTGAAAAGGTAACAAACATCCAGACAGACAGACAGAGACAGACAGACAGACAGACTTAAATATCAGTCCTATCAAAATTTTGCCTGGAATAAAACTTATCGGAAATCATTTTTAAAGAAATTTTTGTTATGTAACATTTTTCACAAAAATCAATAATAAGCGAGATATTTCGGTTTATTTAATTCAGGCCCCCTTATAACCCCCCCTTTTAAATAAAGTCTTTTGAATGCCATATAGCCTAAAATCTAAGTTACAACGAACTTAATTTATGTTCCAATTTTCATCGAAATCCGTTCAGCCATTATCGCGTGAAAAGGTAACAAACATCCAGACAGACGGACAGACATACAAACAAAAATTTCAAAAAAGCGATTTTCGGTTTCAGGATGATTAATTAATTATGTATGTTAATACCAATTATTTTTGGAAAAGTGAAAATTACCAGAAAAATTTCGCTTACAGATTTATTATTAGTATAGATTATTTCTCGTTGTCGTTTCCGTTCCCGGTTTATTGTGAACCAGCCTTTACCTGGCTGAGGTTTCTCGCCTCAACCCATTGAGAGCAAATGCTGGGTAACTTTCGGCGCTGGACCCTGGACTCATTTCGCTGGCATTATCATCTCATTCAGACGCTAGATAGCTATAGCAGGGTAAAGCGTCGCAAAGTAACTAATTTAATAATAATAATAATAATAATAATAATAATAATAATAATAATAATAATAATAATAATTTATTTATTTATTTAGAATATTAACGTGCAAAAATAACAGCACAAGCCCAATTACAGTTTAGCACGATACAAAACAGAACAAAACAACAAATAATGATGAGACTGAATGATAGAAAATGGCAATGAGATGAAATACAAACAATATAATAGTCTACATCAATCATTGATCAAATAATAATTATAAAAGTATAAAATTAGTACAATCAGACAATTGAAATAATGGAATAGTCTTCATTAATCAATTGACCAAATGCAAGAAATAAAATGGACAAATAATTATTAAAATTGGATCAGTGAGGTAAAAACTCAAAGATATACTACACATTAAATGGATCCAAGTTGAATCCATGCAAATTAGCATATTTAATGCATCTGCAGACCGGAGAGAGAGATTTAGGATTCTTATTATAAAACAATTTATGAAATCTTAAACCATTAGCAGGAATACGAAGACTGATATTGCTTATGAAAGATTCACTATCAATATCACCCTTAATGACTTTACAAAAAAATAAATAATCAAGATCCTGACGTCTGGTGAACAAACTACCGCAATTGAAATATTTGCATTTAATCTCATAGTCATAATCGGAATTTGGTAAAAATCTATAAGAACACAAGGAAATAAATTTTCTTTGAATATTCTCCAATTTAGCCGAGTCAGTTGAAGTAATGGAGTTCCATACAACAGATGCATATTCAAGCTTGGATCTAACCAACGTATAGTATAAAATTAATAAACACATAGGAGTGGAAAAATAATAAGTTATAGACCTAATCAGACCAAGCATTCTTAACGAATGGGTATAAATATATTGCACATGATCATGGAAATATAATTTAGAATCAAGTAGGACACCAAGATCTCTAATACAATCTTTCTTAGTAATTACGAAATTACTGAGAGAATAGTTAAATTTTAGGGAGATAGTTTTCCGTGAAAAGGAAATAACAAAAGTTTTGGATTGATTAATTTTCATTCCATTTTCAATAGACCATTGTGAAATTAAATTAATGTCATTTTGAAGAATTTGACAATCAACCAAACTATTAATTTTGCGAAAGATTTTGAGATCATCCGCAAATAAAAGGCAGCTAGAACTTATTCTTTTACTTATATCATTTATAAATAATAATAATAATAATAATAATAATAATAATAATAATAATAATAATAATAAAAATAACCCTCTTTTATTCTCTGTTGTTATGATAAAGCAAATATAAATGACACTCAGGAGGAAACGCAGAATAAATATGGGGGGAAATGCCTGTTATTATTCTACTGAGAAGCTTTTGTCATCCAGCCTGCTCTCAAAAAACTTGAAAGTTAGAATTTATAAAACAGTTACATTACCGGTTGTTCTGTATGGTTGTGAAATTTGGACTCTCACTTTGAGGAACAGAGGTTAAGGGTGTTCGAGAATAAGATTCTTAGGAAGATATTTGGGGCTAAGAGGGATGGAGAATGGAGGAAGTTGCACAACGCAGAACTGCACGCATTGTACTATCACCTGACATAATTATGAATATTAAATTCAGAGGTTTGAAATGGGCAGAACATCTAGCATGTATGGGCGAATCCAGAAATGGATATAGAGTGTTAGTTGGATGGCCGGAGGGAAAGGACGTTTGGAGAGGCAGAGACGTAGATGGGAAGATAATATAAAAATGGATATGATGGTAGAGACTGAATTAATCTTGCTCAGGATAGAGACCGATGGCGGGCTTATGTGAGAGCGGCAATGAACCTCCGGGTTACTTAAAATGCATTTGTAAGTAATTATGATTAATTTGTGAAAGGATCTACTCTATTTCGTAATTCTGTCCTTCCTCTTGCAAAAGTGTTTCAATTTCACATTCAGCATTTTATCAGTTGGGAAACAAAAATATCTTTTGTCAGAGTCTTTGGTCCTTTATAATAATATAAATAAGTATTAATTATTTTATTTCGTCCTTACACAGCGCAATAATTACCCATGCTGATGAAGATGCCGTTGCATAACAACGAAACATCCAGATGTGAACGCGCAATATAATAATAATACAGTCGTGTGATATCCATTACTATAGCGTATACAAAACACTATCGAATGATTAAATATGGAGTGTCAACAAAATGCTGATAGCGAGAAAGTATATCATAGCTCCAACCATAACTTGTTATTGTTTTAGACTAGCTTAGGATTAGGTAACGACTGAAAGTGCTGCATTATTTTGCTTCTCCAGAAAGGCAATAAATAGTTCATTAAAATAGTGTGACTTCTGTAAGAATGTCGACAATCATAATGTGCTGTATTATTGCATACCACACTGCTGTGCCTTCTTAAATTACTTCATGAACATTAATATTTCAGAAAGAGTCACGAATTACAGTGATGAGCGGCAATTAAGCCGGCAGTCAGTGTACGCATTTCGTAACGATAAGTCGGCCGTGCGATAACAGGCCGGGACCCGGTATTCCTCGTTCCCGAGAGTGCCAATCTCGAGAATACGATTCTCGGAACTGGCGTTATCAGCCAGCCAGTCTCGCCTACGAGACGAGCGAGAGTAAGAGGCTGTTTGCCCGACTCTAGCCCCCATACAATGCTACACTCTACACAAATAATTTCACAAATCTCTTACTTAGTTCTTTTCCCAGAGGTTCACAGAAGATAATCCTTTTTCTATTAAAAGCTTCCTTTGCCATCGCTATTCTCTTTTTGACTTCTTGGAAGCAGCTCATGTTACTCCTTATAGTACACCCTAAGTATTGGAAGCTGTCCACTTGCTCTACTACTTCATTTAGAATTCGCAAGTTTTCCTTCTATATTTTTCTTTCTATGACCATGGTCTTCGACTTAATTGCATTTATCTTCATCCCATACTGTTCACAGCTGACATTTAGTTCCAGTAGCACATCCCTTAGAATTATCTCCTCTTCTGCTAACAACGCCATATCATCGAAAATCTTAGGCTATACACTTTATTCTTTTTCCTCCTACTATCACTTCTGCCATGTTTAAAAACAGTTCTTCCCTGAATCCTTCAAATAGATGTTGGACAGGGTAGGCGATTATTATTATTATTATTATTATTATTATTATTATTATTATTATTATTATTATCATTATTCGCAAATCGGCCTGCTCATCATAATTTGGCACCCTAGTCTCCATTGTTGATTTCATACTTCGTTTCGACGTAATGTAATAGGGTTGATATATAAAATATGCAGTTAGATAGTTCTTATTTAACAACAACTATAAAATAGAGACAATTTTGTGAGACGATGAAACTAGAGTAGAGCCGATATTGAGATTCACGGTTAGATATAAATAAACCTTTTCAATAAATCTGACAAACAATAGTCTGTGACAGCTGAAGTAGCATATTTTATCCTTCTACTTTTTACGCAATAACTGCAGACAATATATATTATACTTTCCCATTAAATATATGATCCGTTTCTAAACAATTATTATTATGTTGTCTCAAAAGTTTTTTTATTGTGGAACGCTTTTCTGCGTACCAAAAAATGACCTATACTTGCTTCCAATAACCAGATACTGTAACCACCAGATGTCAGAATGTTTCACACAATTTCCCTCAATATCAATTGTTCCTTATCAACTGAGCGGTATGCAATGAGAAAGTATGTGTAATTTAGCTTACAGAGGGTCGTACTGAACGTCATGAGCAACACATTGCTATAATTTCAATTTCAGCAATGTAACAAAAACGATTATATGATCATCTACAGACTTTACACTATGTATTGACATATTGTGACGTCACTGACTTCTACCATGTGACCACAGGCAACGTTTGCAAAATGGTCGACAACCAAAGGTTCATTTCGACAGCGTGCTGTCATTAAATTCCTTGTTAAAGAAGTAAAATCTGCTGCTGAAATTCATCTCAGACTTCAGCGTGCATACGGAGATGTGTGCATGGGCGCCAGCAGCGTTAGGAAATGGGTGAAACATTCTGAAGATGGGGACATGAACATACAACATGAGCCTCGTAGCGGTCGCCCTCGAATTGCTTCCAAGGAACGCAACAAGGAAAGAGTTGATGAGTTCTGGGATGCATTTAGGTTGAATTTCTTAAACCTGGACAGACCATAAATGCTTGCCGCTATATTCAGACAGTTTTGAATCTCCGTCGCGCATTGCGCGAGAAACGCCCTGGAAAGAAGATCATCCTGCAACACGATAACGCGTGGCCACAGCTGATCGTGTTACCGTGGAGAAAATCAGAATATTTGGTTGGGAAACTCTTTCGCAATCTCCCTACAGTCACGACTTGGCACACTCCGACTATCATTTTTTCGGTTGTGTAAAGGAGCAGCGCGAGGCCTACGCTACGAGACCCTGAAGTACATCCGGAAGGCAGTGCGTCAGTGTCTTCGGGAAGATGAAACTGACTTCTACAGCAAGGGAATTTTCAACTTACAGAATGGCGGGAAAAATGTCTATAAAGAAATGGAGAATATGTTGAAAAGTGAGAGAAAAGTCTGTAGATTAAGTTGATGTATCTGGGTTGTCTAAAATAAAAAATTAAGATTTGGAACAATGGGTTGCAAATGATTTTCAGTATGATCCTCGTGCATTATCATATGGACCAATGTTCCGTTTTCCTGTATAATTTCAAGATTTTTTCAATCTTTATAATAATTAATATAAAAAGTCTCTCTTGTGAATGAAAACAGAGTACCTGAGACTGCCGTCCACTTCCCCTCCTGATATTCACAAACAGTCGTATGGTGAAGAAGTATATCAGTTCTACGAAACTCAGCAAACTGGCGCCCACAAACAGACCGGCTGCTCCGCCCATAGACACTGCAGAGAAAAATGATTAAGATGCGTATTCTATTATTTTCGTAAATGTTTTCACTCATATTTTCTCATTTCCACCTGTCTCCAAATTCTATAAATCCTACTTCTTCCACTCTCATCTGACTTCAACTTAGTTGATTGAAGTGATATTGTTATATGAGCTGAAAAGCAAAGTCCGCACAAGGAAAAATTAGGTTTATAAATTTCATGTATTTATCTAATATCTTCTAGTTACACAATTAACTTTGTTAAACTTGTTAATAATACATGAGTTTGGCGAACTTCATCTGCACTATCATAAATTGCAAAATTAGAGACGAGGGGCTGTAAGTTTGCTTTATTTCAATATTAAATTACTTTTATGAATCTAATTTAATACAATCTTTCCACAGCATGCTACAAAATTCTTATTCGTTATTTGTGTAAGGCAATAGTTCCCAAAGTGGAGGTGATGTAAAGATCCGAGGAGATCACGAGATGATTTATAAACTGAAATAAAAAACGCCTTATGAACATAAAAAAATGTATTTAAAAACATGAACAAAGTTTAATGTAAAATAAAAAATGATTCAGTAAAAAGTAATTATAAAAAATAATTGACATGATATATGTGCCTGTTTGTCAGAAATCTGGACTAATTATTCCAAACACACTCAGTGATATCATTTTCAACTTCAACGAGATCCCTCACTTTTATTTTGATGGAAATCACAGACGAGAAACATGTTTTGCATAAATATGAGGTTGTAAATGTTATAAAAAATTTAAGAACTTCTTTTGTAAGCTCGAGATATTTCTTTGATACAAAACTTGTCTATGCGCTGCCAGAAAGGTCTAATTTCAATATTCCATCACTAAGTAGGCCTACGTATTTCAACGAGTTTTCCCTCATTTTTTTTTTAATCTCAACCAGTTGAACGTAACTGTGTAAAAACGGATTCAGTACCCATCTATGAGAGTCGTAACTGTTTTGAGTTCTTTCGGAAAATATTCAAAAACCTATTGTGCAAAATAGTATATTATTACGACACTTAATCACTCATCTCAAGTTTGTGTGACTGCAACTTGTGTATATTTTTGTGTGGCTTTACTTTGTTTATAGTGTGATTTTTCTTTTTATTTCTATTATTGTATTTGTATTTCTGGTGGTGTGGAAGGGAAGGCTTGATGGTCTTAACTACACCAATATAAATTAAATAAATAAATAAATAAACAAATAAATAAATTAATTAAACAAATAAATTAAGTAAATAAATTAATTAATTAATTAAATAAATAAAAAATAAAATAAATAAATAAAATAAATTAGATAAATAAATTAAATAAATCAATAAATTAAATAAATAAATAAAATAAGCAGATTAAATTAAATAAATACATAAATTAAATAAATAAATAAATAGCTAAATAAATCGGGTGGCATTCAGTGGTTTTGAGTTAACTATAGTTGCTTGTAATTTTACAGGAATTTGTATTTTTCGAATGGGGTCAAGAACCGGTACAGTAATGGAGGTCCGCAAACGGAAGTCTCTCCCAAAAGTGGGTCGCGCCTACAGAAAGTGTGGGAACAACTCGTGTAAGGCATCCACAAGGCATTCAATATTATAAGAGAGATCATGTAGCTATTTGTAGTTTGTTACGTTATCTTTCAATATCAAATTTACAGCATCTATATACGGTATGTACCAATTGATTACGTACCTACAAGATCAAGCTTTCCTCTGACCACAGATCTCTTGAATAACTCTGATGGAAGGTTATTCATTTTCAATTTCAACCTCGTAATACCGGTCTCTTTCCTGCAAGATAAACATATTTCAGATAGGGTATCACATCTATCTTGTTCATACAAAATATTTTTTTTTCTTAGGCAACAAATAAAGTTGTTAAACTAAAATGGCTAGTTAATGCTATGGATATCAGTAACCTTCTTGTTTAAGGAAATACGAGTAATTCTTTCATTTCTATAAACAGGCAGCACAATGTACATTTTATTCAAAGAATCATTTAACTTATTTAAGGCATGTTCGAAAATGTTTCAAGGTGTATCATTCTAAGAAAACAATTCATTAGGGAATGCAAAGAAAAAATGGAACTCATAGTGTACAGTCTTAGAAAAAAGTTTTGTCGCACAGATACTTTGTAAGCCCCAGAAAGGAGGTAGTGCGCATGATCAGACATAAAACGAAACAAAACTAATTTTATTACCGCAACTAGTCCTTCTCTTGTGATCCAGGTCGCACGTCCTCTGATCATTCGTACTGCCTCTTTTCTGAGAGTGTGCATCTGTGCTGCAAAACTGTACTGAACGTACTACCTTCAAGTGCGAAGCAAAATGGCAAATGTTCAAATTATGAGTTTCATGTAGAGAAGCTATCAAAACCCAACTACAGGAAGACCAGTAGGCTAATAAGAACAAATTACTTAAAACCATTCACAAATAAGGAAAAATTGATTTTCTAACTAACAAGCCTGCAATTATTTATAGCCTATTTTCTATTTCTTTTCCGATTTGGTGAACGATGTTTGTTTTGTAAGTCACAGAAATTTTTTGAGTATCACGACTGTAATGTAGTTGTTGATCACTAATCATTGAAAACGAAAAATTCCGGTTAAATGCGATATTATAATCTTGTGTAGTCCTATACGGTTGTGGTTGGTTGAAATTAAATTCTGATTCTTACATACTATTGGTGAATAACTGGTAAAATAATATGTTTAATACTGTACCGAATCATTGCGTTAGAATGGGCGGTCACGTGTTGCTTCTCCATAAAAGTACTTAGCTTATGCTGGGGAAAGTGATAAGTGGTGTCGGTAACTTACTGCATCGATGTACGTTAGATCCCTCTGTATAAGTGTCTATGTGTATAGTGTGTCTCATGTACATTTATCTGTAGTAATGTCACGAGAAGTCCGAGATTTATTAGGACTATTTGGTGAATAAAATAAAAATATAAATAATATATCCCTAAAATTCATTATCAAATTGTTAATTAATGTAAATTTACGAATACCTAACCTATTCAGACATTGTGAAGTTGAAATAGATGAATATCGATTACTGCAATAAAGACATTGATGTTATTCAGTAATGCTAATTACGAAAAGGGAAATACAGGTTTAACAATGTTAATTACATGTAGGCCTACTGCACCTTTCTCTTATTATTGTAACAGAAATACGTTTTCATTATCTGCTGAAATCATAATATAATTTAAACATTTTATAATATAACTTAATTACAAATAACCTGACTAATATATTAATTAAATGAAGAATTGTTGAAAATGCAGTTATCAAATCTGAATGAAAGAGTGTATTTTTTTTTTCAGATAGCTATAATGGACATGAAATTAGAAGATGAAGATGTGGAAGTAGAATTTCACACTTTATTTAGTACTTCATCGTTACATTACACACAACACCGAGAACTAAGAACTATGTAATATTGTGTGGAAACAGCTATATAGCAATGCTTATGTATTCACACTACAGCGAGACATATGTTGCTACACAGTGAAGCCATCTCTGTATAGACAATTAAAACATGTATTTTATTACTCCATACGGAAGGCAGCTTGATCAAAGACCTTGTATATTATATACAAGGTCTTTGGGTTTGATATGCGCCGATGTTACATAGACTTGAACATCTGCTTTCTATTAATTGTTTAATTTCATTCACGTAATACAAATTTTATAGGTTACAATTAGATTAGTTATCTGTGGGCGCGGGACCATGTGTCAGCTGTGCCTTATTTCTACTGTTACTCCGCTAAAGGAAAGCATTTTCCATAGATCGACAAACGCATTCTCGCTGTAGTGTGTAACGGGACTGCAGCTGCATCTACACAGTTCAATTTTCCATGCACGTATGCATCCAGTCCGCGAAGAATATTGAAATGATCAAGTTTAAAACGTACGTTCAATTAAGATGTATGAAGATTTTATGTCTACATGGTGCGCGTTTTGAACATCGTCATCACTGCGTAATTATATTAATTAATATTAACAATTAATCTTGCATTCACTGCTTGAATGAGTAAAGTTGAAAGAACAGTTTAACCGTGTATATGCATCTTAATGGATTCATGCTCATCAATTTACGGGGAAACAGTTGGCGACACCAACTAAACAAAAGAACGACCATGCGATAAATTGTTAGCGATAAATCTAGCTGGAAAAATTACCGCGATGTTTGACTGTGATGGTTGGAATTCAAATTTGCATTAAATTTCATTGGTCGAAAATGAAATGACGTCACATAAACGAAATAGTCACCCAAAATAACGTTTTTTTAGGTACTAAATGAAAAATTGTTTCAAACGAAAGTTGTTTAAGTACAATTAAAACTTTCCTTATTCATTAAGGGCATACCTTGTATTCACATTTTTAATGACATGTACTTTTTATTCAACAAATCATTTAACCGCTTGAAAGTCTGTTTAAAAATATTTCAAAACGTGCCGTTATATTAAAAAAAAAGAGACTGTGGAGTGCAAAAATATGGAACTCATAGTCTAGTGTACGTACAGTATGATTGCCAACCCTCCCGTTTTTTCTGAGATTTCCCGTATTTACCCTTACTTTTTAACAGTCTCCCGGCTTCCGTATTTTTCTTCTCTTGAAGCATTTTTCTCCCATATTTTTGCATAATGTAAAGATCTTCATTCTAAACATTTAATTTTGCCGTGAATGATGATTTATATGATGAATTATTTTTTTCCAGAGATACACTACATTAAAATGTGCAGTCCATTCCTTAGTCACCCAAAATTTCTTAAAAAAAAAAAAAGGTTGGCAACCCTAACGCACATAAGCAACAGTCAAGTGGATTCAAGTCCGGAGAACGTATGGGCCAGTTAAATTAATTTACGTGGAGACCAATTTTCAAAGAAATTTACTGAACAAGAATCCTACTGCAAACTTCGAGAGAAAATTCGAAAGAATTTCTGATGACTAACACATTTAAGTAGTTACATCTGGCTGATGCACGTTGGGATATATTTTATTTCAGTTAGGACTTAAAGAGATCTACAATATTGATTAATTTAGAGCATATCAACCGGAACCTAATCGTTCAGGAAATGGTACTAGAAGTATCGTAACTCTGCCACGAGGATGTAGGGCAAAATGTGTCAAAGTGTAATTTTAAATATTTTCCAGAACTTGCTTTATTGGATTAGTAGAGTTAATGGATTCTAACTTGGATCGACAATAAATACTCGTATTCTTTCACAATTGCCCTGCCAAGACTCTGGAATTCGCTACCTGCTAGCATCAGGGACTGTCGAAATAAAATTGAATTCGGACTCAAACTTACTAAGCACTTGGTCAGTAATTGAGACTCGTTCAGACACGGTTTCCTGTAAATAGTTATCTTAATCTATCACAAAATATTTCAATATCCGGTAATTTCATCACTACACAATTTTGTTATTCTAGATTTAATTTGTAATTCAGCAAACACAAAAATATTCTTTGTTCTTAACTTCTATGATAAATTGTCTAGCTTTCATTAATCAGGTAATCTTTCGTACTTCGATTTTTATTGTAATTGTAACTTTAATATTAATTGCAATTTTATTCTTCATATTGTAGTTGTAATTCCCTGGTAGAGGGGCAGAGAAGGTCTGACGGTCTTATTCCTACCAGGTTAAATAAATACCAAAATACAAAATACTGTAAGAAATAACATTTTTCAGTACTTTAGCAATACTTTGTGTTACTCGAGGGTTACGTGTTGATCTGAAATTGCCTATCTTGAACAACGTTTACAGGTTGACTAATGACATAATGTTCAGTGTTTCATTTTTAAAACAATTAAACGAGTTCATTTTTTCTATAGCTTTCGTCATAATTCATTGAGCAAGATACACATCATGCACAGTGTGGCTCGCCAAAGTGGTGTGAAACTTAAAAATGGATCACATTCCTGCAATCTGTCCGCAATACGCGGAGCCCGAATCACGTAAATAAAGTGGGTAGACATTGGACATACACATATTCTGATCATTTTTAGATCCGAAATATATTTTGTGGTCCAATGGTTAATGTACACATGCAACGTATAGTCTTTTACAGTACATAAAGCAATCACTTACTTGGAACGAATCTCTCTTAGGAAACGTACAAATGCTATTATTTTTGTGGTACAGCCTTCCTCACATTTACAGTAGAATCCTATCCTCTTTGAACTCAGGCTTTCCTTTCTTGTACTCAGTTCCACAACATGAGAACGTAGACAAAGCAAACCATATATATCGCAGTGATATTCTTTATCTGGAAAAGTTAAATAACAAAATTAAATACACATCACCTCATTCAACTTCGAGTCCAGACTTTTGTAGTTTATATCTTAACTAATTTATGACTAAATATGGTATCTTAAAACTGCCGCTTCTTTGTTTCGCTTGTACTCTTATCGAAAATACTGCGATCTAGCGGTGATAGCTTCAGGTGCTTCACTAAAAAATGTATGCCGCTACTTCAATTTGTAACTTACTGACTCTCCTCATAGTTCTTGATAATGATATTCTTATTTTCAAATTGTTACAATAATAATTGCAAGTCGAGATAAAAATCGGATTTATAGCAGTTGAATAATTTGAATTGGTGAAAAACACTGACAGTCATTCAAGAGGGGTTTATATTGGACTTTTTATATTAACAGTGTAATACTCTTACATAGAATATATTATGTTTCGACAGGTGTATCTAACTTCGCCTACAGGTGAAAGGAAGGGAGGTTATCATACTCTCTGTTACTATTAAAAATGACTAAAACCATTTCATTGACCGCTCCCAATCCATTTCTCTAGAGACGAAAGCAGACACAATCCTTGAAACATCGTATGTTCAGTATTTATCAGCAAAGGAAAACTTCCAAACAAAATTCCTAAATACTTGTATTTGAGGATTACATTTTTACGATATCAGACATTCCAAGAGGAAATTCAAAGATTTAATTTCTTCAAATAATTCAATTTGATATTAATTTAAGGTACCTTTTCATTTACAGACACTGATGTCATATAAAAATAGGAAATTTATGCTTTGAAGAGGTGGAAAAATTCGAATATCTTCGAGCAACAGTAACAAATATAAATGACACTCAAGAGGAAATTAAACGCAAAGTGAATATTGGAAATGCCTGTTATTATTCGATTGAGAAGATTTTGTTATTCATTCTGCTTTAATAAATTTAGAGAACTTATTGAACCTATGAGTCAATATAAACTAGTAAATAATTATTTAAAGAACCTTCATTTTACTGTCACAGTTTACTGTTAATCACTTAATAAGTGAATAGTGTAAATTGTAAACAGAAGAAATACTACTCTAGTTAAAATTAGTATTAATATTAGTATTCAAGTAATTTATGTTAAAATAATTATAATTAAATTAATAAATTCTATTCGTCATCTGACTTTACATCCTTGTACATATTGTAAATAGTCAAAGCACTACTACTGTTACAAATAGTTTACTATTCGTTTTTTTTTAGTTCAGACAGAATGTAAAAATAGTGTAGCAACAAACGTGTGTAGTATTGCATTACTGCAATGGAGCATACTGAATAAAAAGGACTAGTGTAAAAAAATATATATGTAATATCAAGTAATGGCTACGAGTACTTTCACCTTCGAGATATCATCGGGTAATATATAAAATTGACCCTTATGAATGTAATAATTGAAGCTGTGTTATAAGGTAAAGTACCCAAATAAGAGACACTTTTTTTTTAATTGCTTATAAATTAGGATGGGAATAGACATTTTTAATCTGAATGAGTGGAATACATATAGCATTTCGTCTATTTTTAGAATTGACATTAAAATTTTAGTCAGTTTTTATTATTATTTTAAATTATAAAAATAAGTAAAACTGGGAAATAATGATGTTTTGGAAAGAGGTTCCAAATAAGAGATACGTGTGTTATTTAACTTTATTTTTGATCATGGACAAAAATTATTATCATTGGGTGAAAATTGAAGCAATATATAACATTGTTAAATATTGTACATACTTTAATAAATTCAGGAACATTTTAAAATTGAAGGGGTCAGTGTAACAGCGGTCTAACTCTCAACAAAAAATCTGCTGTTTGTTTGAAATTTTTCCAAGTGAAATTAAGATGGTTTACGAAAATAACACAAAGTCGGTCAAATCGGACATGAATGTACTTATCTTACTTAGGCTACTATTGCTAACGTTAATATTTTGCTAGAGAAAAAAAATGATAAAATATTAAACTTCGATCCCCATGTTTTAAATTTAAGTTGATTGCACTTATCTTGCGACCCTTTTAATTGACACAATTCTTATTTCGCTGAATTTGAGCAAGTTAGACAAATAAAAAGTTCATCAGTGCCGCAATGTTCGTGTGCCCAACGACGACATTTTGAACACTGACTCTATATCCCCCCCCCCTGGGCCCTAGTGTCCTCTGAAAAAAATCCAGTGCAAAACAAGCACTCTACATCATCATAATTTCCTCCATATTCCGAGTCACTAGAGTTAATTAGTTGCATTTCCACATCGGATTCTTCATCACTGGACGAACTCAAGCAGTGCTTCTTGGACTGATTTTTTCTGTGGTTTTTCGAACTTCTTGCGACCTCCATCTTTTCCTTGTTTTTTCTTATCTAAACTCTTTCTCGTTTGTTTCTGTTTAAGTGTTGATATTATAATAGTTCCTTTTCCTGCCCTGGATACTTTACATGCCATTCCTCACTGGTTGAAACTTGCGGCTCTTGAGGTGGTTGTTGCTGCTTCTGTAATTGTGATATAACTAAAGTCACCGTTTCTGGCACGTGAAATAAGTAATGGGAACGTTGAGAGCGAATAACTTATCTTTGGCACAGTCTGTGGGCATGAAAGCTAACAACTGTGATTGGCAGATTGTTGACGTCATAACTGTTTAGGAGATGGTACCACTCTTAGCCGAAGTGGTAACAGATGCCACTGACTAGACAGTGTACTCAAGGACACATCCCAGAAACGCAAAGTGCGAGTGTTTTGCCTTTGACGCAGTCAGTGGCCAATAAGACTGACAACTGTGATTGGCAGATTGCTTACGTGACGTGTTGGGTGTTACCGTTCTCAGCTATACTGGCAACAAGTGATCACTAACTGGCTTTTTACTCAAGGATAAGCGCCACAAACGCTGGCACTGGCTGTAGTGGCGATATTTACACAGGTCCAACGAAATTTTCGAAACTAGGAATCACAATTAAATTTAATAGTTTTAATAATTACACAAGATTTTTATTTGAAATATGTAGAGAATATTTCACGAATTACGCACTTACGTTTTGATCTTTAAGTAAGGTAAATATTTTCGGACTAGACAATTTTAAATGATTTTAGCTATTGATGTTATTGTTATCTCAATGAATAATTAATTTTATTCATTAATAATGATAACTTACTCATTTGAATTAGTAATTTTTGTAATGAATAATTGAGGACAATGGATAATTAATGATTGACCTAATTCGTAATTAATTTTAATTAATAGTTCAATTAATCTTTCATTGGTTCTTATGTAGTTACTGGCAGACAAACTGACACGACTAGAAGCATTAACGCCTTTCGTAAACTTTCAAAAGTGAGCATCATAATAAAACCAAATAAAGGTTCTAAATAAGAGATACTATCTCTTAATAGGACCCCTAGGTATCTCTTATTAGGGAACGAAATAAATAAAAATGAAATAGCTACCTAAGGTCATAAATTATCTTTCTTATTAGCAATCTAACTTATTATATGCAACATTTTGCCAGCAATTTTATAAAATTAATAATAAATTAGTTGTACCTTACATTAACTGCTGTTCGCTTCCTCAATAAAAACCATCAAAAAGTTCAAAATGTGAAAAATTACTTTACTTGCTCTCAGCTTCGTTGCTTACTTTCAACTGAGGTTAGACAAAGAACACGATGTCTTACAAGCACACACATTGATTTCCCATAGTTATCAAGAGGTGGCAAATTATACCGGAGAAATTAACAATGTATCTCTTATTAGGAACCTGTCTGTTATTTGGGTACTTTACCTTACAGTCATCTTAAAATCCAATAAATTAAACAAGTTAAATTTAAAGAATATGTTTCGATGAGTATAAAAACCTAGAATCCATAAAGGTGTTAACATGAATGTTGATCCGTCTAAAATTATAAAATTACACCAATGTATATCTGAGATGGTTCCAGATTAAAATTAGCAATTAAAATTAAAAACAATTATATACAGAGTGTTAGTTGGAGACCTGAGAGGAAAAAGGCCTTTGGGAGGCCGAGGCATAGATGGCAGGATAATATTAAAATGGATTTGAGAGAGATGGGTTAGGCCCTATGATGCTAGGGACTGGATTAATCTTGCTCAGGGTAGGGACTGATGGCGGGCTTATGCGAGGGCGGCACAGAACCTCCGGGTTCTTTAAAAGCCATTTGTAAGTGATGTAGTGACATGTAATGAAGGAGTGGTTGAATGATGAGAAAGAACGGGAAGATGAGGAGCACATATAAAATTCTCTCTAATTTACGAAAGTAATACGGATATCTAATTTCTGATTAAAATCAATAAACATTGTATTCAATATTTATTTCGCAGAAACTGAACCTACCGACTCCGGGCATGAAGAAATTGGTGCAGTTGCAGAGCTTCATTTGTAGCTTCAGGCGGCAATTGACCTCGCAGGCGGAAGGGGAGTACACAGGATAAATGTCTAAAAAGTTTTCGTCAGCAAAACGGCAACTTCTTCTTTTAATATCAATATCTCGTACAGCTGGATCATTCTCTATGTCATTTACTTTCACATAGCTCTCAAATGTGGAGCCTTTCGCCATCCTAAAATATGTAACATCACTTGAAGTTGCATGTGGCACTTCCTCTTTTGATAAGACATAAACCTGTAAATATCGATAAAGACGTCTTTAATTCCGAAGGTTGAACGGAACAAATACAGAGTGATTCAGTAGAAGCGTACAAAAATTAAACAGGACACCTGATCACTAATGATGAAACCTTTCCTTCCACGGACACGAGGTTGCCTACGCTTCAACCGTACAGTGTGGGTGTCTCTGAACTCTGCATAGCGGTCAGATGTAAACAAGAGCAGGTTTCAGACATACAAAGTACAGTATACTTTGATGGAACATAAACGTTGCGCACTACCTGTTGAGAACATTTGGAGTGAAATATAACCGATGTAAAGTTGTTACTCTTGGTAGTCCTCTGTGGTGTATACAATTCAACTAAAGCTTACATAATATATTAGAATGACTTAATATATAAAGTAATGACAATAACACTGCACTACAGGTTAGAAATCGACTCGCTCACTACCGCACTGGACACGTAGCACCACAGTTCAGCACTGTTGCTGTAACCAGACGGTACAGAAAGCAATTCTAATCCCTTCCCTCTGACGTCATGTACAATAATCCAGTAACATATACGCTGGTATCATGTTTACGAAGGAATTTTTTCATCTCTACAGTGATAACATACAACAGATTGTCCGCGATATAGGATTTTTTGGCAACAACACTAGTTCTACAGACCGACAATAGATGACGTGATATGGCTGAACGGCCCTTGATCGGATACGGCAGCAGCCTTGATAAATTATCGCGTTTTGCTGTATTTGTAACTCTGATACGAGATGCGATAACACTTATAGAATAATGCAATAATTTTCTTTATGTGATTTGGGTAAGGGAATTTAAGTTTGCACGCCAAAGTTATAGCCTATCATTTTTCTGTACGATTCAGTTAGAAAGGAATTCGCAGAGCTAACCTGGAGTAATAAGGAGCTTGTAACTATTCTTCCATCTAGCGGTTGTTACCAAAAGTTCATTTTCGACAGTGGAGATCCTAGTGGTTGCCATTTTATAACATGGAAATGACCAATCTGATATTAAATATGTGATCAGGGTCAGGAAATGGGGAATGATCTACAGAAAATTTGAAAAGGAAACTTGGGGTCTGCGAAGTCAGATTAAGGAAATATGAGTCCAAATATGTTCATCGATGTCGCTTATTGTTTTCCACATAATCTATATTTATTACTTACATTTATTTCCATGTACCAATTATATTTATTTAAAGTATTACTTAGATATATTTACACCCGTTATTTACATTTATTTACATTTTGAACCAATTTTAATATAATTTTAAAATTCTAAATTAGTAACATACTGTACTACAGTTACGTCTTCTAATGATATGGAAGAATTTGTAGTTGACTCATATCATGCTTTGTAATGTGACAATGTAAATACTATCGACAGAATCACCTTGGGACAAAAGATCAAATATAATGGATTGTCTACATGAAAATAATAAATGCAAGTAGTAAAATGTAAATGATATTCTTATTGAATTTGATATTCCCGAGAAACTAGTTCGATTAATTAAAATGTGTATCAGTGAAACGTACAGGAAAGTTCGTATAGGTCAGTTTCTGACGGATGCTTTTTCAATTCACTACGGGCTAAAGCAAGGAGAGGCATTATCATCTTTATTTTTTAACTTCGCTCTAGAATATGCTATTAGGAAAGTTAAGGATAACAGAGAGGATTTGGAATTGAATGGATTACATCAGCTGCTTGTATTCGGATGGCGTGAATATGTTAGGAAAAAATCCATAAACGATTAGGGAAAACACGGAAATTTTACTAGAAGCAAGTAAAGAAATAGGTTTGGAAATAAATCCCGAAAAGACAAAGTATATGATTATGTCTCGTGACCAGAATATTGAATGAAATGAAAATATAAAAATTGGAAATTTATCCTTTGAAGAGGTGGAAAAATTAAAATATCTTGGAGCAACAGTAACAAATATAAATGATACTTGAGAGGAAATTAAACGCAGAATAAATATGGGAAATTTCTGTTATTATTCGGTTGACAAGCGTTTGTCATCCAGTCTACTCTAAAAAAGCTGAAAGTTAGAATTTATAAAACATTTATATTACCGGTTGTTCTGTATGGTTGTGAAACTTGGATTCTCACTTTGAGAGAGGAACAGAGGTTAAGGATGTTTGAGAATAAGGTGCTTAGGAAAATATTTGGGGCTAAGTGGGATGAAGTTACAGAAGAATGGAGAAAGTTACACAACGCAGGACTTGTCGCATTTTATTCTTCACCTGACATAATTAGGAACATTAAATCCATACGTTTGAGATGGACAGGGCATGTAGCACGTAAGGGCGAATCCAGAAATGCATATAGAATATTAGTTGGGAGGCCGAAGAGGAAAAGACTTTTAGGGAGGATAATATTAAAATGGATTTGAGGGAGGTGGGGTATGATCGTAGAGAGTGGATTAATCTGGATCAGGATAGGGACCGATGGCGAGCTTGTATGAGGGCAGCAATGAATCTCAGGGTTTCTTAAAATCCATTTGTAAGTTGTAAGTAAAATATAAATAATACATGTCAATGTAAATAGTAAATGTTGGTGGCAGTTATTTCAAGCACATCTTGTGAGGTACAAATTGATACAACCCTTTATTGCATAAAGTTATTAATGATTTGAAAAATGAGTTTCTGAGTTTAAGATTGCTAGTTGGTGACTTAAGAATGCTATCTTACCATTTTTATCTTTATTTACTTTCTGGGATAAAAATTAAGGACCGTCCCATAAATAGGACGCTATGCATAATGGTCAGTGATACATTAGTTGAATAGTATATAACCCCTCTTTTAGTTCAAATAGTATTTATGTATTTATTATGTAGCAAATACATATACATATTAGAATCAGTGGTTCAACTGCCCTTCTCACACATGCCTACGCATTGAAAAACACTAATTTGTGTGGTAAGGGTAGAAACATTTTGGGTGGATTCCAATTTGACACTTGCTGCAGATGAACTTTGCTTTCCCTGTACAATTAGCACACCTTCGCTGAGTTTCATTTTCAACTGGCCAGTGGTGTTGACCATCAAATCTTATGTCTCCTGATGGAATGGGAACAATTTTTCCTTAGTGGGAACTCACCCCATTCGTTTTCAGTACTGTAAAAGCCAGGAGACGGCAAAAGTTGAGGAACGGTTCTGAAGAGTTTTGAGGCTTCATTTTGCTATACAGAAACCAAGCATTTACTACGGCAACATCAAGAAAATAAGCGAAGATGGATCACCACTCTGTTGTTGGCGCTGTTGCTAACATTGGTACTGCCTACGCTGGTGCTGCTGTTTCTGTGCTAGCGCTGGTACTCCTGTTGCTGCTAGTGATGGTGCTATTGCTGCTGCTAGCGCTGGTGCTGATGATAGTGATTGTAAAAAAATTCGTAGCTCTACAGCCCATGAAGGGCCAAGACCGACCAACCGACTGCTGGTCTCACGTCCACATGCCGAAACAGAGGTGGACTATCATCCAACCAGAATGGCGGTATCTTGTGGTTAGCACGATGATTCCCCCCCAGCCGTTATAGCTGGTTTCCGAAACCGGATTTTCGCTACCTATCATAGCTCCACAAGTGCATGATGATGCTGGGTGGGCACCGGTCCCATACACTGGCCGAAATTTCATGAGAAAATTTCTTCCCCCATGAGGACTCGAACCAGCGCGCATTCCGTAACGCGAGTCCGAGGCAGGATGCCTTAGACCACTATGCCACGGTGCGGTACGTTGCTGGTTATAGTAGTAATAATAGTACTTGTAGTTGTAGTACGATGGCCTTCTAGCCTGGAATTATCTTCCCTGTCTTGGAAATTTTCATATATTAGCTTCCTTCTTTTCGGATGGCAATAACTTGTGCGAGAAACCTCAGCTTCATTTTTGTCTAATGTACTTTCAAAATGATTTGTTGCAGCTTTTATGCATTTGTAGCATACTTTCATCAACAATGTCATCTTCATTATCATCATTACATATATATATATATTTTTTTTTTTGTAATTCCGCTTTACTAAGTAGCATTTTACCGCCAAGATTATTCAAATTAGCCTCATGCTCGTCGTCCGATTTATCACTGTATTTATTTGTATCATGGAAATCTTCTGGAGGGGTCACATATATTAGACTCTCATTATTATTATTTTGATTTTCCATTAACCCCAGAATTTCACTCACGGTTAGACTGGAAATAAAACAATGTAATGGAAACCATATACATATTATAAAGAATACTACAGGAATGCACACTGCATGGCGTCCTATTTTTAGGACGGCACTTTATTTCACCTTGTACCTAGCAACATATAAGAAAATTTTATTGTTGTTTTATACCACATGAAAGCTGAAGTATTCAACTCATTATGTGAAAAAAATAAAAATAAGATTTCTCTTTCACCATTACAGAGTAACTAAGAATGAACTTACACCGGTGCGTCACAAAATACTGTTATCCTGCCATCTTGTAAAAAATTAACTGGTATGAACAAATGTTCGCGCGGAATTCAAACACTGTAACACCATAATACAATGTAATAATTTACCTTCTAAACAACAATGCCTCCAACACTGTACTAAACAAGAAAAATTTCCATAGACATCAGTATTTTACGCAAGTCCCATTTTTAGGACGCTATGCAGTAATGAGTTAACTCTGATATGTAGTGACTTGAAAATAATTTAAAGGGTGTGAATAAATGTAAATAATAATTTGAAATAAATGTAAATAAAGTACTCGTAAAATAAATAATCAATGTAATTAGCATGTAAAACAATATGCGATAGCGATAGATATATTTTAGCTCAGAATATTTTTTGTTTGTTGTTTAACGACGCTGTATCAACTGCTAGGTAATTTAACTTCAATGGGATTGGTGATACCGAGATGGTATTTGGCGAGATGAGGTCGAGGATTCGTCACAGATTACCTGACATATGACTCACGGTTGGGAAAAATCTCAGAAAAACCCGACCATATATCAGCCCAAGTGTGAATCGAACCCGAACCCGAGCCCGAGCGCAACTCCAGATCATCAGGCAAGCGCCTTAGCCAACTGAGCTACGCTCGCGGCTGGATCTCCTTAATCTGACTTCGCACATCCCAAGTTCCCGATCTCACAATATTCTGCAGAGTACCCCACATTTGCTGTTAATTTTTGCAGGCTTTTACTGAATCACCATGCATATTTACACACTCTAATGCTTTAACTTACATGTGATTACTAATTTAAAAAAATTATCCTATACTTCATTAGTTCATAAGAACATTTAACATTTTATCTACAGAAATTCTTTTGAAAGAAATTCAAGATACTTCTGCAATTACTTTAAAATTACTTGCACTAATGCAAGAACCAAATATGGCGTTCCGTTCGTAGCTTAAATTGTACTTATATTAGAGTGAGTTCATATTCGGTATTTCCGTTTCTTCTACCATAGTGTGAAGAGATGATGAAAGCAAACAAGGGACCGCCAGTAATGAATGAAGATGGATAAATCACTAAATTCTCTAGTCCTATATATCATAGCTGTATCGTTAATCTATAGCCCAATTTACATATTTATTGCCGGCCGGCCCAGGCATAGGCTCCTAGCCCATACACTTCATGCCGAACTCACGTTTCATATATAAGCCGCTCACCCTATAGCCTATCTCTACTGACAAGGTTTGGTTAGCTTAGTTCACGTAGTTTCAATATCTACCGTGTGAGGCATAAAACTGAAATTTTTACATATATGTAGGCTTACTAATTTAATCATATATGAACAAATATTTCAACTATATTAATGAAATCTTATCCATAGTCATATGTACTGCAATATAGCTAATACTTAGAAGATGTATGCAAAATTTTTAAACTAGTATTAACCACTTCCGAGAAAACGGGACGTACTGTTCTAAGAATATTAAATAGAAAATCTGTATATAATTACTTCGACCTACAATTTTATCTGCAGAAAATACCGAATTTTAAGGTCAAAACCGAAAATGTAACTTTGTACATTTCAAAAACCAGTTGTGTTAATAGTTTTGTATCAAATTAGTGAAGTCTACACAAAATGGGATTTCATTTACTTGAAAGGAAAGATATTAAGGAACACTAAGACTGAGTTTTGAAATTTTTACCATTTTAATCCGATTTGTTTAGTTTTTGAACTCTTTGTTAGATATATTAAAAATAATGTGTGTGCAAATTTTCAGCTTAATCTGACTATTAGTTTCGAAGTTAACTGTATTTTAGTTACGCAAATTAGTGATGTAATCAAAATTATTCATGCGCATTACATTTAAATACAGTCAATTCAAATTTTTTTGATATCGACCCTGATTCACTGGAAATATTTTGAAGCCGAGAAATCCATGACATCTAGGCTAGTTTAGGCATAATAAATTTTTGAAACCAGGCACTTTTTTACTTACTTACTTTTTTACTTATTCATTCATTCATTCATTCATTCATTCATTCATGTTTTTTATTTACATAATAATTTTAGCTCCTTATTTTCAAGATACTAATGATTTCTCAACGTTAGATCTCAGAAAATATATGCGTGGACACTTACGAATATTTTCATATTTCGTTAAAACTAGGGGAGAGTCGGGTAGTATCGGACATCGGGTAATATCGGACAGTGAGTTTCTTTCATCTACCACACGATGATAGTACCTGATTGACATGGTTACGTTTCTGTGATGTCGCATAGAGAAACGTAACCATGTCATTCAGGTACTACCATATGCTGGTAGATGAAAGAAACGCACTGTCCGATATTACCCTATGTCCGATACTACCCGACTCTCCCCTACATGCGAATGGAACATTGTGATATTCAGGAATGTAGTTTCGCGAAAAAGACAAATTCGTGAAAAGAGACACAATAGTGCTATATGGAGCAGGCCTATATAACAATCGCTTCTGAGCACCTGAGAAGAAGTAGAGGCAAAATACCTCTCACTATCAGCTTTGTATAAAAACGGAAAATTAATTTTTGACAATTTTTTGTAAAAACACAGCCCTAGTGTCTCTTAGGAGGAAGTACAGCTTATAACTCGCCTATCTTTATAGATTAACAAATTTGCATGGACTTTATTACCAAACGGTAAACACGATGCAAACATAAGGATGTATAGGCTACATTAACATAAAATGATGTACTATATATTTATCATTTATCTACACTTGTACGTAACGTAACTAAAATAAGTTACCTTAATTTTTTCTCTGAAATGTAACGTCATTGCACCAGGCCCAGTGCTTTTGTTGGAAATCATATCCAAATGCCTTTGTTGTCTGAAACAAATGCGTGTTTTTGTCTTTAGTTTTATTATAATGCAACACAATTTTAACAGCATTTAATGCATCAAATTTGTGAAGGTAATGCATGTTAAGAAATATTTAAATCTCTTGTAGAGATAGATTCACATTTCCTGTAAATGTCATTTCTTATCTGTTGATTTATTGCTTAGTCAACTGTCCGAAGACTGGTTTGAACCTCATAAGTAATACCAATAAGGCATCACTCATGAGTCAATTAAGCCAGGAGTTAATGAAGTAGAGTGGCCAGTTCCTTTGTCCCTCCAATGCACACATCGCTGTATAGCAGCGGTGACCAAACTAGTTATCCTCATTACATCGTGTAATCAAAGATATTCATACTGGTAAGGGGATTTTCTGTACATTGCTCTCTGTCTCGCTCAGTACTGACGGTAAGCAGTGTCGGTACCATGTCGCTCTACAAACCCTCTGTCCCTACGAGCAGGAACAGAATGTTTCGTACAGAATGGGAAAAGGAATTTATTTGTTTTTCTGTCGGAGAAAATGTAATATATTGCTTTGCTCAATGGTTCAATTAGTAGTAGTGTATAAAAGCGACATTACAGGGCATTACGCTGAAGACATAGGCATATAAGTAGCAGTAGCAGTAGCAGCAGCAGCAGCAGTAGCAGTAGCAGTAGCAGTAGCAGTAGGAGTAGTAGTAGTAGTAGTAGTAGTAGTAGCAGTAGTAGTAGTAGTAGTAGTAGTAGTAGTATCAGTAGCAGTAGCAGTAGCAGTAGCAGTAGTAGTTATCAGCAAGTGTTACCATAATTCTTATATGTGCCTGAATATATAGATCTACATCTTCCCTTGAGAGATAAAATAATTACTACGCTATATATCCATTTCAATTTCTTTGTTAAGGGGTTAGGTGCAGCTTACAGCAGTAAATTTTTTGGAAATATTTCACTTTTTTTTTCTCCATTACTGTATCTTGTACAATAATGAAAATTGGTATGTGTAAAGCACTTTTCTTCTGCTATATGAAAAAATATTTTTACAATTAAAAAAAATTATTTATATTCTTTTTTTCAAAATTCAAAATGGTGGTAGTTTACTGTGCAGTGATGAAGCGTTTACCACATATCTCATAAACTTGTTAACTTTTTCATGTTCTCTTCTTTTATTTTATTGCTGAAACTCATGTTTACAAATCAAGCTCTTTCAACTACATTCCTTAATAAATAATATTTTTGTTATTTTGTGTTAGAAGAAAAAATACTGATATTTGACCATTTTTTAAAGAATTTACTTTTTATCAGACAATCTATCAAAGGTAGAGAAGTGATCTTGCATCATATTGCAGATATGACATGTATAAATACACACAAACCGTAAAAATATTTTTTTCATATAGCAGAAGGACAGTGTTTTACACATACTAATTTTCATTATTGTGTAAGATACAGTAATGGAGAAAAAAATGATGAATATTTTCAAAATTTTGCTGCTGTAAGCTGTACCTAACGCCTTAATCTTTTGATGACTACTATCAATTATTTACTAGTTATCGATTTAATAATAATAATAATAATAATAATAATAATAATAATAATAATAATAATAATAATAATAATAAACTAATAATAATAATACTCATAACAATACTTATAGTTTTATAAGTAGCAGTAGTAGTAGTAGTAATAATAATAATAATAATAATAATAATAATAATAATAATAATAATAATATAGAGAAACTGATTGAATATTACGTGCTAGTGTAGTAATTAAACGAGCTATTAAACTCCAAGAACTGAAACCAGCCTTAAATCAACGTCATGAAGAGAAAGATGACATAAATAAATGTAACGAAGACTTTCAGCGAAGGAGAGTTTTATAAAAGCGTAATGATCAAGGTGTCTGAAATAATTTGTCCAATGAAAGTTGTTAATTAATTTTGAAAAACTGCACATTTCTCGACTAAATATCCAGAAGAGAGTTCAGGAAATTTCTGATTGTGTTCATGAGGAAAATTTAAAAAAAGCAAGAAATTTGTATTTATTTTTTATTGGCTCTTGATGACAGTAGTGACATTACTGATACAGCAGAGTTTGCGATTTTTATTCGCGGGGTTGATGAAGAATTCAATGTTAGTGCACGAACCACCACTGGTTGCAGTTTTCATGCCATGTACCTCTCCCCCGTCTCCTTACTTCTTAGACTGTCTCTCGTGTTTAATCACTGCTGTTCGAGTTTTGGTCACCGCTGCTGTATAGTACACTAATCAGGAATCAGATGTGTACAACCAATTGTTGTTTCTGTGACACATATCGCCAAGTGAGATGTACTGCCCGATAATAGATATACATACCAGCATGAACTCATGTTTCTCCTAATTTTCAAAGATTATAGGAATACGTAACATTAATATTTTAAGTATGTTTACCTCGTGTTGAGATTGTTGATCGCATAGCAAGGTCCAGTTTCAGTGTCCAACGGTAGGAAGTACTCACAGCAATTGAACTGAACGTCATTCCACGAACAAAAATGAAAAATCTCTGTGCAGTTAAATCGTAGCTGAAATAACAATGACAGATAAATTATGTAATACATAAAGTTTAAAATGGAATAACCGCTAGGAACCGTATTCTATCTGACCCTGTGCGTACGTAGATAAGGTTAATTGTTCATAGACTACATGGACATGATGCCATGTTTGGCACGTGGCACAAATAGACCTACTAACAGGGAATACTTGCATTTTGTTTGTGCTGCAGTTCTATTTAGGATTCAAAATTAGACCTCTCTATCTGTTAACATACATTATAATGATGGAGACTGATACTACGATTATCTTTCCTACAATTTAAATTATAATTTTAATTCATAATAATTATTAATTTATTTATTTAATTGTTTTATTTCTAATGACAGAGTTAAGGCAATAAGGCTTACTCTTCCATTCAACCGTTATAAAAATACATACAGTAGCAAATATTAATAACAGGAATACAAAAAACAACTGATTAATAAATAATAATAATAATAATAATAATAATAATAATAATAATAATAATAATAATAAATTATTATTATCATTATCATAATAATAATAATAATAATAATAATAATAATGATGATAATGATAATGATAATAATTTATTATTATTACTATTATTAATAATGATGATGATAATGATAATTATAATAATTTATTATTATTATTATTATTATTATTATTATAAGAGGAAAATGTGGATGTGTTTAGTTACATGTAATTCTTAGAGTTAAACAATTACAATTTAGTGTTAAAAAAGATAATTTGGATCAAAGAAATGATTAACATAATGAAGGAAAATTGATGTATTAAAAATAAAAATTATATTCGACAAAAATAATATTTGAAGAAAGATCATATTCTAGAGACGAAAACCAGCGTCTTGTTGACAATCGGATTTTGAAAGTAATCAATGTCTGACAGTCCTTTGACACCATTTACAAAAAAAAATACTCTATTTTCACTATTTACACTATCATAAAGAAAATACCGTAGGCTTACATTGATCAAACGTAGACTATAATACATTATTATACACCATTTACAAAATAAGTTCGGTAAACCAGGGTTAGATTAGCCCAGCGCGTGTTACTTTAGCCCACACACGATAAGAAGTTTAAACATTTTTCGCACTCCGAGTTTCATCCACATGATTCATTTCTACGCGCCATACGATAGTCAGATATTTTAAGAATACTCCCTCTTATGGCGGGGAGATGGGTTATGATGCTAGGGATTGGAATGAATGATCTTGCTCAGGGTAGGGACTAATGGCGGGCTTATGCGAGGGCGGCAATGAACCTTCGGGTTCTTTAAAATCCATTTATAAGTGTGCAAGTGATGTAGTGACATGTAATGAATCAATGTTCTTTTATTTCCTGATACCAGTAGCCCGGACACTGTGTACTATAAAATACTTATATTAAAGGCTGAAAAAATCTTATTTTAACATAAAAAATGAAGAAAATAATTTTCTTGATTTATGAAAAAACATAAACGAGGATAAGACACATTTTGAAACTACAGGACTCAAGTTTAAGAACCACTGTTCTATTGCACATACAGGGCAATTACAAATGATTCAACAGATTCTAAGTCAAATATTTGCGATGCAATATGTCTGTCCTAATCACGAATCGAATGAAAAACTATTCATAGGCATTTCACTAGACCGCGCTACGAGCGTGCTAAACTAGTCCGGTTATCGACTGGTTTCTTGTACGGGATTCATATCATATCATATCGCTAACACTGGTTTATGAATACGAAAAACGTTAGTTTGCTGATCATCTATCGGAAGCCTGCGCTAAGAATGTCTATAAATACGACTCATAGTTTATTTGTCCATTGTTCTAACTCTGACACGTGTAAACAGAAGGCAGCACAAGCATAGTTTTCAAAATGGTGTCTGCAGCAGAAAACGTTCGCAGTTTTGGAATATGGAAAGTCATTTTCCTTTGTTACCGTACAGAGTGTGTTCCGGAGTCAATACCCTGGAACTTCACCGCCAGGTCACCAAAGTATTCTGCGATGGCATCGTCAATTTAAGGCAACTGGTACCGTGAGTAAAGGTAAAGCAGTGGACGCCCAAGCGTTTCTAATGAAACCGTGGAGCGAGTGAGGGCGAGTTCCATTCGCAGCCTTCAGAAATCAACATAAGCGCCAGTCGGGAACTTGTTATTCCGCAAACGACTGTAAGGAAAATTTTACGAACCCGATTGCGAATACAGTACCGAATACAGTACCGCATATATACAGTTACTGCAAAAACTAAAACCGGAAGACCTCGTCAAACGGTATGAATTTTGTAATTCCTGCAGGCCGCTATGGAGGAGAATGATGATATTGAGGACTTTCTAGTGTTTAGTGACATTTCACTTGAGAGGCAAAGTTAATCGTGATAATGTACGCATCTGGGGTACTGAAAAACCACGTCTGACAGTGCAACATGAACGAGATTCTCCATAAGTGAATGTGTTTGCTGCAGTGTCTAAATCAAAGGTGTACTTCGCCTTTTTTCATGGAGACAACTGTGACCGGTATGTCATTCCTCGATATGCTGCAGCAATGATTGTTTCCTCAAGTGACTGAGGATTCCAATAATTTCATATTCCAACTTGATGGGGCGCCACCCCATTGGTACACTAAAGCGCATCGCTGCCTGAACACTGAACTCCTTCGCCGTTGTATTGGGCGATGCGCTGAAGGTAACTTAGCGTTATTACAGTGGCCTCCTAGATCCCCCGACCTAACAGTCTGTGATTTTTTTCTCTGGGGGTGTATAAAAGACATAATGTACGTGCCTCCACTACCAGCAACTTTGATTGAGCTCAAGGATTGCATTATATATGAATTTACGACCATTACCAGGCATATGCAACTGCGCGTATGGGACGCACTTTAATATCGCATCGATGTGTGTCATGTAACGAGAAGCCACATCGAACACTTGTGAAGATGTGTCCGAAAGTTGAACAGTTTCTGTTTATTTTGGTGTGTCATACATTATTCTAATTGTTATATTTTTCTTCATGCAGGAGCTTGAAACCTCATGAATCATTCGTAATTGCCCTGTATTCTCCTTCCCGTGTCTACGTGTAATCTCTTCTTTCCACGATACCGTCGGAACAACGACAGATTCACAACAAAGGAAAGAGGAAATGGGAGATTAAGACGAAGGTCGTTGGTGCAGTGACGATGAAGATAATTGTGATGATGGCGATGATGATTTTCCATTAATTTTGTGTTATTATACTCACCCACTTTGCTAATTCGAAGTAATCTGTTTTCGGACATTTCATGACCTCATCGTAAACTTGTCTATCGAAACATTCCTTTTGTACGGTATATGGCAGGCCATCAAAAAATGCAATCTCCTGATATATTGTAAGGAGATCAAATCTGCGCTCAAACCTGTCCTCATCATCTTCATCGAAGAATTCAGGACGGTGCCTGCAATTAATTATAAAAGAATTGGAACATAGGCACATTACATTCGTACTTATGTGTAAGGATATATGTAAAATTGTGAAAAAAGAAAGAGACGGTTATTTATAATTTCAAACTTTCCTAAAAAAATATGAAAGTGCTATCAAAAATTCACGATTATAAATAAAAATCTCTCTTCTCCCAAGCTTCCCTCAAATAAGTGAGAGAGAATTTATGAAAACCTTTGGATTGCGTCACATTACTCTACTCTTTTATGTAATTTAGAGGTTAGGTAATTATGGATATAAGGTTTAAAGAAATATTACTACAGGCAGGATGAGTACACTATCTTCAATAACCAGATAATGGAGCGAAATGGACCGTGTAACTGCACAATGAAAGAAACAGAAATGGGAGAAGAAATAATTAAGAAGTTCGCGTCCTTGTAAAGGAATTTTTAGCTGTGAAGGAGAGTTTATGAGAGTTCCAAGCCAGTTCGCCATTTGTCTTACTCAGTTTTTCACCGTTTCTTTGAAAGAACTTGGTAAGAATTTTGAACGGGGAGCGTCTGGCTTCTGCATTTCGTATGTTTTCTCGGGCTTTGAGGTTGCACTCGGAAAGCTACAACTGAGGCACATTTCTTCTTGCCTCATGGTCTGGCGAGCATTCACTCACCCATCAGAATCAACCAATGGAAGGGGGCAGCACTGCTTTTTAACAATAAAGGTATATTAATAACCACTGATGTTAAATAATTATTAGAAAATGTATATCTACTTTTCGTATCTATAGACCGGTCAATGCCCGTCTCAAGGATGAGATAGAGTGAGAATAATAGTCGTGATCCGTCTTCCTAAATAAGCCATAACTAGCAAAAAAATTCCGGCTGTCTAGCAGGCACGAGCTCACACTGTTCTCCCCCTTCATGTCTCAGTTTATGACTTATGCGAGGGTGTTGTAGAACTACTTACAGCAGTGAGTGTGGTCCAGTGTTGTGTGTTTCGGGATAATAGAAACCGAATGAGATGCTAGCACTAATGATATAATTAATTCATTGTTAGAGTATTCTTTTTCAAGAAAAGAATAATATTTAAAGAAGGAACATTTTAGCCCTAGAATGTATACCGGGTTGACGCGTCACCCTACAAGAATTTATATTTTGTTGCCATATCTTTGGATAGCTTTAAACAACGCTCAAATCACATGTATTCATTCACTACTTAGAGTAAGCTTACATAGTTTCCACTCCTCAGTAGGCTCCGAGTTTCAAAGCATTAAGTGCACGCGTTTCACGAGCTTCTTGGAGTGGTTAGAAACCCCAGGTACACAGGCACGTTTGTAAGTTTTTATAGCCGCTTCTTTCACTGTATTAGTGATGGCTGTAAGAGGTGATGATATAAACTCTGGTGTACGTATCGGGACATGGATTGAAACAAATGAAAAACCAGATTAGCTTTATGTCCCCGCGCTAAAGACAAAAAAATAAAATTATCTTGTGTGCAGTGTAACAAACTGGCATGCTCAGAATATAGGAGAGATATCTGCGTTCAATGTGCAAAATGAGGGTGTTCTTATCCTGCAAGCCTAAAAAAATACTAAAATTACTTGAAAACTATGCAATATTGTTAGAAACATATCTCTTCTAAAAATAGTGTATTCAATTTTTAAGCAAACTGTAATAAATTAGTACATATCGCAACTATTTGTTATAAATTTTAAAAGTTATGTGTGAAAAATAATTGTTACGAACAATCTCTATGTTTAAAATATAAAATAATTACATAATTTTATAATTGATCGGTTACCAGCAATTTTCAAGCACTGCATTTCCATTATAGTTATTAAGTTCAGAAATTCTTTGTAATTTTATAAAGTTAATTTGTCTTTTCAACTTCAAATTTATTTTTCCATAATCCAAAAATCCTTGCATAATATATCCATAAAGAACATAATACAAAATAAAAGCCATTGCACACAATGGACCCAAAAGTATAAAGTGGGGCGACTAGAAACCACAAGTATACAACCAAAGTTGTCAAAAAAGGGTATGCAGTCCAGGGTTAAATAAAGACAACTCTACGTCACCACTGACAATTTTTCACAATAATAATCTTAAAACGGGAGCTTTGAATACAACCTGGTATGGGCAACATAAATGGTTATTTGGTAACGTGGTGCGAAATAAACTTTTTCTGTTGGAAGAGTTTTCTGCTTTCAATAAGAGGAACAGTGTAGCCTAGTATTTCCGGGGGAATTTCAACACAATATAGTTACTTTTTTAGCTGAACATAATATTATGTATGAATTGCTTCATTACACTGAAACAGTTACTGGAACAAACTAACAGTATAGCAACTTTCTTGTGAAGAAATTTTATTATATTTCATTTATGATAATAATAATAATAATAATAATAATAATAATAATAATAATAATAATAATAACAAATGTGGGAGGTAGCCTACTGAAACTATGTTACATCAGGCCTCACCAAGGATTTCGGTCACCGGCCGCTACTGGTCTGAGGTCGTTCTAAGCCAGCGCTATGTCAACTTAGCTATCATGATGACTTGTGATGATAATGCATTAATGATACTATGAAAGTAGCAAAGAAAGCCGCTGTTTTCGGATATCTGCGCTAGAGCGGATTTATCCACCAAAAATTTGACAGGATCCGTCCTCACTGCCGTTAGTGAGAACCATCAACTAACTGTGCAGCTGCTAGATATACAGTGTTACTATAAATGATCCTTCCGAATACAAACTTCAATAACTATCGTTAGGAGACACTTAGAAACATGATATTAGTATCAATGGAAAGAGAAACTCAAATATGTTTTGTTATGTTGGTGAACTTGTCGCATATTTATTAATTTCGTTGCTAGGAGACGATACAACAGAAAAATGGCTGCAAACGAAGACAGGAGGGCATTTTGTGTGCTAGATTTTCATATATATCAGTCTGTGCTATAAGCTTTGAAAAGGTGTATGGCCTTTTCTTTTTTGTCGAGGCGACAGTCACAGGTAATTCGTACTAGACAGTTATGGCTTCTTCCACACTGGAACAGGACATCGAAGGTCTCATTTTTCAGCAGGATGGGGCACCACCCCCATTACCACTTAAATGTCAGAAACGAACTGAATACACGACTTCCAAGGAGATGGATTGGACTTGCTGGCCGTGAAGATTTAGAACGTTTGCATTAGCCTTCACGTTCCCCCGACCTCACTCCTTGTCATTTTCTTCTGTGGGGTTTTATAAAACAATAAGTGTATCAGCCATCATTACCACCTACCATTGAGGATCTTCGTTTCCGCATCACAGAGGCCATTGCACTGGTGGATGGTCCAATGCTACAACGTGTATGGCAGGAAATTGACTACAGACTTGATGTGTGTCATGTGACACAAGGAGCTCACATTGAGCACATGCGACTTACTTACGGTTGTGAACCAAATGTTTTTCTTTCTGTTTCATGTTTTGCAGTGAAAAATGTTAAAAATTGTTGGAGTTTCTATTTCTGTTGCTATCAATTTCATGTTTTCTAATTTTTGCTGATTTAAGAGTAGCACCTGTGATTTAACCGAATGGATAACAATAAATACTTGAGTTTCTCTTTCCATAGATACCAATATCATGTTTCTAAGTGTCTCCTAACGATAGTTATTCATATATAATATAACTGTATATTTCGCTGTCAAATTTTATCTAGAGTATATTTTAACTTGTGTTATGGAAAATAATAGTGTTGTGGAGAGTACTCACTTTTCGATCAAGTCACCGATGCGTTCGTCACTTTTGGCTTCGCATATAACGACTGAGGGAAATTCAGTGTTCCAGTTCAGGTATGTAGTTTCCACGCCGAAATTGATTGGGTTTTCTTGAAAAGCGATCCAAGATGCTCTTATGAGATACGCCGAACCACACCAGCACAGCAAAACACACATCAACCAAAATAATCTGAAACAAATACACGATGACATTACACGTTAAATATTTTTATTATTAGGGCTTAAAAGTTAATGATATGTCTTCTTTTTTCTCAGACATCACAGACAATGCAGGATGCAATATAAACTCGTTTCACTTCAACACGAACCAATATAGCCTACTTTTATTTTGCAAGTCTTTGCAATTTTTTCGGACTTTTATTACTGGTCATTTTTTAGGAAATGATCTACTTTTTGTTGCATTTTTGCAATTTTCTTCTTTTAAACGAACTTCTTTTAAGGAGTAGTTTTCTACCTACTGCAGGTTCCTTACGCAATTCGATTGTGTCATGCAGAAATTGTCCTTATGGTTGCGTCACCCTTGACTCCTGATGACGTGTGTTACATGCTTCCTCCCATTCAACACAACAGAACAAATACTGCAGCCGCAGTGCCCGCAGTCAGCATATTGTATCTCACAAGTTAAGACGTAAAAATGCATAAAGCAAAGCAACCCGCGATCCTTCAAACCCGAGACCCTACGAATGGCGATGACTCTTACTGCAATGCAGAATAAGAGGTACGTATGTCTGGGGATTTCGGTTCCTTCTAATATTATAATGTGCATTGACGTGATTTCGTAAAATTCAATAAACAATTGACAACAATTGTTGTTATTGTTATTGAATAACAATATGATAATCATCATCATCATCATCATCATCATCATCATCATAAAAATTTTGGTCATTCTTTTAAATTTTAATGCTATATTTTCAAAAATATAAGGCCAGTTTAGGTCACTTTTCTGTGATTTTTAGGTCATAAACTTCCGAGCCCTATTTCACATTTTATATAGATATTGTAAAACCTGTGAAATTAACAATTTCTATAACATGAACACCTGCCTTACTTGACCACATTTTTCATGGAACCGGGAAGTTTTCATTTGTTTATATCTAAAATTTACTCTGTCAGTTGACTACCTGTTTTAACTTGAATCTTTACTACATATATTTTATGCAATTTTTACCTATATAACTTGACCATTGTAACAATAGTTGTTGCATTTGTGTAGTACTGTACATAAATTCCTCGTAAGTGTATCAAGTTCAAATCCCAAACATCTTTAAAATTTATCTGTATTACTAACCAGGTGTATAATCCTATCTTATTTCCAAGACTTATAAATAACATTGTCCATAACGAAACCTAAAAGAGTCTCAATTTCGTTCGTCCCAATGTTATTCCCCACATTTCAGTAAAAAGAAAATCGGCTAGTTTCAGACTTTTCGGTAGGTACTTCACTATGTTTGCAGACCATCGACGACGAGTAACTATCGCCATGGCGAACAATCGATTCCACATTACGCAAACACAGGTGTGCCTTATTTTTCTGAGATTGAGATGGTATGTTTTCTATTAGCGTAGGTCGAATTTAGACGTTACTCGTCAAAAATGAATGGGAAATTAGAATTCTTGTACATTATACGTTCGACGACAGTAAAAAGTAATGGAGTACTGTTGGTGGAATGACAATGGAAAAACAGGAGAAATCCGAGAAAAACCCTCAAGACCTTCACTTCGTCCACCACAAACGATTTCGCTACCACCGAGATTTCAGACAGGGTCAGCGGTCGTGGTAAGCAAGATCTCTAGCAATTCAGCTAGAAGTCGTTCAAAAGTGGTTGAAGCATGACCTTGGATGCGGTGTGAACGAAATTGCGTCTACTCCGTAAGATCTCCAAGTGCTGTCGCCCACGTAACCTGCGCGAGATGATGAGGCCATGCTTCAACTATAGTGGAACGCCTTCTAGACGTCTTACCGTCAAGGATGAAAAGCACGCTGAAAAATACGATGTAGGTTTGTCTTGAGCTTCGATTTCATTCTCCATCCTTTATTACCACATTGCTACTATCTTGTGATTGGGTGAATTCCTAGTTTCCACGTAAACAAACAAACATAGAAGCCGGTAAAGGGGAGCATAAGTCATTAATCGCAAGTTTTCAGAAGAACGAATACTAAGTTTGAACTGAGGACCAATGGCATTACGATGGGCTGGAAATCGGACGCTCTGCATCATTCTGGAAGAGAATAGACATAATATGATCTCTATTCCATCTGAAGAAGTATAGTAATCACATGGAGTTTTTGCCGCGCAACATAGAGTTTATATCAGTATCCCAATGTCTCCATAAACATTTTGCATCTGACTGCATTTTATGACGTGTTTTCCATAATTAAATTATACCCTATAATATTAGTCTTTTTTCAGCAAGATCATGACTGTTCTTTTCTGTCCCTTTTATGACCAAAACTGTTAATGATTTCTAAGAGATCAATTTGATGAAAAGTAATGATTCAACGAATCCCTACAGATGCGTGAAACGTTTATGATCTTCGTAATTGTTTTTGTAAGCATAGTTGTGATTGTAAGAAAGTTTGGGATTTGAAATAAAATTGTGACGTATTTTAATTTCTGTTTTATACTACCCGCATTTAAATTTAACAAGGCGTAGCCACAGTCTAGTATATACAATCACGAAGCTTGAGTTGTTGAGGGTAGTAGGAACAATAGACTGTGCCGGTACTATTTCGCATTATCTGTGATGAGACGGTAGTAGCGATCCTAGTGGTTGGCAACTATTTATGGATGCACATTTCCTACGTATTGAGCTTCATGACTGTATATACTAGACTGTGGCGTAACCTTCTACTGCAGGCGTCTCAAGGCCAACGCATGAATGTTGTTACAGAGAGCAAATGTAGATAGCGTAGTCAGCAGAAGAGATAAGCGCAGTACCCGAAGATAGCCGATCGCTGATTTATGTTACAAGCATGAGCGAGCTAAGTTGTAACTGTCGCGGGAGAAATTCCACAAAGCAGCACTTTTGTATGTATGTATGTATTTATTTACACTGCAAGTGGGCAAGCACCCGGTGGCAGTGGTATATACAATATTAACAATACACAGCTGAGTTGTACTGGGACAATAGACGGTTATTTTTGGAAGGAATAAAATTTCTTAAGTAGTTTGCAATAATAATAATAATAATAATAATAAATTTATTTTCTAATATATCAGTGAATAAAAATAAGACATCTGAAGCATGAAGAACCGTAAATGTTACATAATTATTTAAGCACAAGGAACTGCCACCTTACCCCATCATCTCCTAGCCTAGTTGCCTCATAAATGGTGCCTTGTTGGTATCACTTGTGAGGTTCAGACCTGTCATCGGACAGTTGACTAAAAAACAACAATACTTCATTTCTAGTAAACGGTTTTTGGTATCTCCCTTTTTTTTAAGTTTATGCAATATTTAATGAAATAAAATTCAATAATAATAATAATAATAATAATAATAATAATAATAATAATAATAATAATAATAATAATAAAATTACAATTAAACTTGTTGGTTGTTAAAGTACGTATTTTTATGATACGTCAATATTAATATATTAATTACAATAATAGTTAAATAATATTGTTCGTGATGTTTTCAATAATTAAAAGTAACCAAAACATATTATACATTCACAAACAATCTTAAATCTTGTCTCAAATTCTTTTCTCAAGTCCTTCAGTACTTCATTATATTTGTTACACTGGTCTTGATTCAAATTAGGTAACAATTTCAGATTAATAAAGTGGTAACAATAATTATTACCCACTGAAACTTGCGACTCCCACAATTTCACTTTTCCAATAAAAGCTTTTATTTTTTCATACATTTGCGGTAATAAGGACTTTTTCCTCGGAGATGGAGACAACATCGTAGCGGTTGCAGATGTTTATTCAAACGTCGCTGTCAATGACGTCATCCGGAGATACATGAACTGCTCCCGCATCTTGTTCCACTCTTACATAAAAAAAATAGAGAGGAGGAAGTGCTCCGAGGAGGCCCTATTGAGACGTCTGTTCTACTGGGTGTTCATTTCAAAGTGTGTCATGACGTCACTGTTGTTGGGTCACCGATTTGAAGCGAGTTTCAGCTTATATGTCAGAGAAGTTGCCTATTATTTAAGGCGTTCTTCAATCTGAACTTGAGAACGTGTACAGCATAACTTGAACGTCGTAGCAACAGATGGCGGTCTGTACGGTCTGTGTGCTACCATAACCTCTTTCGAACTGTGTTTTGCGCCGGCAAGTCGTACGCAGGGTATTTGTTATCATCGGTTGCGTACGGTAACATTCCACAACACAAATCAAATGCTCCGTGTCCATGTTGACCGTCGAAGTTAATGTCAACAAATACGTAAGTAATCGTCTTAACCCTCTCCCCATATCCCGACAGTACGTATTTCCAAACAGTTCACATTCCTGCCACTACCGGCATTACCGTACGTATTGGTACGTACTCTTCAGAATGAACGCCGTACTTGCTAGGCAACTTCTCTGCCTCTTAGGTTATACACCTCTGCGGAAGTGTAGGAAGATTGAATTCTCTAGGCTCATCAGCTAGCCACATGACGGCATACAGCGAGCCATGACACATTTTGAACTGAACACCCAGTAGTTAATTACTTCATAATTGCTTCCTCATCCCATGATGCCTAGTCTCGAGACAACAATGCAATTTATAGTCCAAACGATTCACACACTAATATGACGCCGATCAATTGTTAAGAATTACAATGAATAATTTATTTCGAAATTAATGCAATAAATACTTCTGATTTAGATTACGTCAAATTAACTATTTGTTTTTTATACTCCCCGCATTTATTAATCAATCCCATTTGTTAAAGAATAAATTTTTTATTACATTAAAATTAATTTGAATGTTCGTTAAGTTTTCACATTGTTGTACATATTTCCCCCCTGAGCGGAACAGCGCGTCTTTTATCGCTTGCGTGACTAGAAAACGTCACCGTATTAACAGAAAGTGTAATCAGATTTCTAGAATGTCAAGAGCATAGTGTTTCACGTTAACACATCATTATATGAAAATATATTTTACTCTCTACGTTCAGTGAAAGCTATTACCTTCCCAGTGGCGATTCCTCAATGAAGGACATGAAGATGATCCTACAGTTTAATTTCGTGCCTCTGAGGATTAGAAAACCTTTTAATTACAGATTTTGATTTTCAATGCGTCCCGACGTAATAATTTCCTTTAAGTTTCCACTTTGTGTCGTGAGTTGTCGCCACTGCACAGCTCAGAAATAATTTCCGAAGAACCGTCCAAATATCTTACAGAAAACGGTTTCTTCTAGCAGTGAAGTTAGCGGACAGGGGAGGGTGTGGAGAGCGGGGTATGGCTTGAGTTTAACCGCGTTTGAGGATGTGACCGTATATCAGTCATGTCAATTGATGCCCATAGGAGCAAGCGCGCGCTTTAGAGCTCAGGAGAGCCTGAGCGCTTTACAACGGAAAGGAAAAAGACAGACAAGTGAGGTAGTGTATGCCGCTTGGTCGAGCTATATACAGGGATGGCCAGCACTGGTTTAATGGATAAAGGGAAGAGAACTTATTAAAACTGTATCCATGTTAATTTTTAAATATATCTGAGAAGTATAAGTGCATTATAAGAATGTAGGTTTTAATTTTAATGCTCATTTTTCACAAGTTTGTTTTTTTATTCAATAGGAATATTTTCTCAATTTTTTATAGAAAAGTGAAATTTTCAGATATAGGCCTATTTATTCAGTAGCTTTACAGGTACTGAAACAATGTTGTCGTAAATCGAATATATCGTAAATACGTATTACTGAAGATAGTGTATTACAAATTTGAAAATATTCGCATGGAAAATTAATGTTTGTAAGGAAATGAATTAACAAAGCAACTACTGTTACATCATAAGCAAAAGATATGTGCCATGTATTGTAAAAATGTCAGCTCTATAGCTTCAGCAGGTTTATTATTCTGATGATAGGAAGTTGCTCTCCAATAACACCTTAAGAGCATAATGCGATAAGAGTTTTGTCATGTAATATTAGTTACACTTAAAACAGTATACAGTACCTAGATAATTTGGCTTTGTACTATAATATTGTTTTGATTAGTTCATTGATTACTTTTATAAGGCTAAAGATACCACCAAGATCAATTCCAACTTATCATGGCATACTCAATCTCTCTTTTTGGGATATCACTCTCTTTATGAATGATATGTTTCATTCACTCAGTACAGTATAGTTGCTGGTACTATGGAATTTATGTGAATATTCCTTCTTAACTCTTTATTGTGTTATTAAAGTTTAATACACAACTGCAATATTAAGTTGGTGTAAATACTTTTATTTTACAGACAATATAGACAATATAAAATAGAAGCCATGTAAAAATAACGGCCTAAAATTTCACGTTCCGTTTGAAGTTTGTGCACCACTATTTTCTTAATCCAAACAGGCTGCTTATTCCTCCTTCCATAAGTAGCGCTTGATGCCCGAGCACTACGTCAAGGTCAGAAAAATGCGCTTGCTTTGACATCACTGCCGTATATCCTAATACAGTGATGTCAACGAGAGCGCTAACGTGCTCACAGCCCGTATGCGCTGATCAGAGCACGTAAGGCACGCAGGTACAAGTCACTGGTGAACACAAGGGTTATGCATTACACATTGACGAAGAAGTCGTTCAGTAAGTTTCACGCTGACTAGACTCTCTACTTCTTATGTAAATGAAACATGGGGTGATGCTCTTTGTTGGTTTGTGGAAATTATTTAGTTACAAAGACAAACAGTATCGAAAACCTGAAATTATTAGTTCATCTACAGATTGATATAATATCTAAATTAGTTTGTTTTTATTGACATTAAATAGTAGTAAATGTATGTGAAGATGTATTGTAGAGCTTCTTCCTCACAGCGTTGTATTTATATTTAGGCAGAATAAAGTACAAACAAAAGTGTGTGCTGTTAATGGCGTAGACTCGTTACATGTCAGTTACGAGTTGTGTCTATAAATTGTCCAGATTTTCATACATAAATTCTCAGTTTGACGATGTTTCTTACCATTACGATATCCTTTGGTGAAGCCAAGAAAAAATTCTATCCAGATATTTTGAATTGCATAAATATTTATCAGAATTCATAATAGAAAAATAGAGACAGTCCAGAACTAGTTGACTTCTAAATCAGCGGTGATCAAAATGCGAACGGCTGTGATTACACACGAGAGACAGCCTAAGCACGGTGACGAGGGAGAGGTATTTGGCATGGAAACTACAACCATTGGTGGTTCGTGCACATGCTGAACTGAATATTCCCTAGCTCATTTTCTGTCTATCTCTAGGTAGAATATGCTATATTTATAATCAAGCAGTATATTCATTAATCTGAATATCTTTATTGCAAGGAAGCAAATCGATCTATAGGCCTATTAATAAATTCATTAATCATTCAATAAGGAAAAAAAAAACAGACATCATTTGTAAGATTACTTAAAAATATAAGAAAACCCCTTTTTCAAACAGATAAATATATTATCTTAATGACTGGAACAAAAATTTAACCTTCAATTATTTTTTGTGCTTCTTTCTGAAAAGAAACAAAGTCCGGCTGAATGTTACACACGGCAATTCTCAACTGCGCTATATTTTCGTCCCTAAGATGGGACCTGTTTTTGTGTTAGTATAACTTGTAAAAACAACTGTTGACATAAGTAGAAGAAAAATACGCTAATATCTTCTTTCCAAGTACCTTCCGTACTAACGTCGCCCGAAGTACTTTACATTTTTCTGCTGCTCCCTTCTTCGACTTCCCTCCCCTAACTAAATATAATGTCTCAACATGTCACGTTGTGTCCAAGTAACACCGCGGTGGTCAAGTAACTCCACTTTACGGTACTGAATAATAATGATAATAATAATAATCATAATAATAATCATCATCATCATTTTACGTCTGTATATTCAGCGTGACTTGTTGTAATGCCTTTTGTTGCTTCTAAATACTCTAATTGAACCGTTGAGCAAAGGAGAACGGAATTACTCATTCCTCTTCCGATTCCTTATCAAACCTTCTGTTCCTGCTTGTAGAGACAGAGGGCTTGTAGAACGACGTGATGCCGCCACTGCTTGTTTTCAGTACGTGAATGGGACAGACAGCAATGCACAGAAAACTCTCCTTATCCGTCTGAATGTCTGTGATTACACGATGTAATCACGATACCACTTTTGGTCACCGCTGCTCTAAATGCATCGAGGAACTTAACTTTCTCAAGGATATATTCGAGCATCTGAACGTTTTTAATTTGAGATCGCAAGGAAAGAATCAATTAATTTGTGTCGACAGATATTGTTAAAAGATTTCAGATGAAATTGTGGATGTCACAGATCTCACAGCACAATTTTTATAATTCCAACGCCTTTAGTCATTGAACTCCTGTTCAACAGTGTAAAATACTGCAAGTTTTAAAAATCTCTGGGAAGAGTTCCATAGACCTACTCCAGCCCAAGTTGGATTTTTTTTTGTGATCCTTACTCATCAAACCCAGAAAATATACCAAAACAGTTACAATTAAATACCTGAATTGACAAACATCCCAAGTCCAAAATTTACCGAATTCGACTTTTTACCTAACATGTTGTGTTTTAGATAGGCTATCATTCTGTAAAAAAGAATATCCTAAGTCCGACTCTAAGCCTGTGTCTTTGGATCATACAAATATTTATTTCAATACTCATAAAGCAAGCTTATAGTTTCTTTGCGGCCCTGAAAAATTTACTACAATGAACTTCTTCCGCTAGAAATTATTTTTCTGCAGGAAACGACATTTTACCTGACATAAGAAGGCTGGAGTCGGCAAAAATAAAAAAAAAAACACTTTTGAATTACCCGAGAAGTCAGGAATTTAAATTTATTTCTAGAAATGTGATGAAGCTAATATAAGTAGTACATGATTATGTAACAGTTACGTAACAATGATTAGGCTAATTATAGGTCTCATTATGGTTACTATTTTATAATTAATTGCATTTATTAGAGAGGTACATGCTACAAAACATGCCTTTATTTCTTGTTTTCTTGTATGAGCGTAACTGAAGAGCAGTTTAATTCATCTTGCAGTGGCAGGCGAATAGAGTTCATTTTGCTCACCCCTTCTTTTCCACCGCTACTGCCTGCAGAATAGATTCAGTGGAACAGGTGCGCACTTGGTAGCACGTAAAGTCTTTCACATGTTCTGACCTTGACACCCCTGTCCTAATACTACGACCCTTCTTTCTGGGTGATGAAGATCCTGTCAGAGACCACAATAAGAATACAAGTATCCTTACAGCCTTCCTTAATTCAATTCATTTTCATTTTAAAAGAACAGAATAAAGGAAATAATAAATTATTTAAAACGACATAATATAAAAATAAAATGAATAAAAAATAGAATAAGCTATAATAAATACAAGAATTAATAGGACTTTCAGATGACAGGACAGCCGAAATAATAGCTGAAGTTGTATTTGACTATTTAGAAGAATTTAACTGTAGCAAGAAATTAATTGCGCAAACGTACGACGGAGCATCGGTAAATATCGGGCAGTACAATGGCTTAGAAGCCATCTTCGTAACTAAAAAGGGGAGGAGAAACGAACTTCACTACTAATAAATTGCCAGTTCCAGAATGGTGAGTCAAAGACTAACATAGACCTACTTGTATTGATTTTGCATGCTCTATTATTATTATTATTATTATTATTATTATTATTATTATTATTAATAATAGTTTCTGTCTTGGTCATCGGTCGTCAATCTCATAACCTATATACAAAAAATATCACGAGTCGCCACTGTACCTTCCACTTCAGTCTTGGTTTATCTCTGCCGGTGAATGGCAGTTGGGATTCGAGCGCTGGCCATTGCTGAGGTTGTTGAGTACTATAGTCGCGACGCTGTTATTCCCGGCGTGACTCCTCCTCATTGCTTACGTCTTAGGAAGTCCAGTCTCTATAAAGTCTAGGTAGGTAGTATCGTTCGCCATTTTTGTACTTTCGTTGCCGAGATACCAGACGAGGGTCTATTTGCCACACCGTTAAACATTATCATGCCGTAGCTCCTATGATAATAAATCAAACGCACTGTAATTCAGCAAATAATTGAACGGTAAATAACGTCCAAGTGTGCTTTCTGCGAACGCCAACGAAAGAGCCAAAATGGTGGGCGATTATATTAAGTATTTATCCAGCCTTAGGAAATGCATAATTTCTTCATCAATGAATCACAAGACGCACACGTTCAAATGTAGCCGACCTGCAACGTGATTGGCTGCCGGAAATTAGAGCGACGGGACTATAGTACAACCGCTGTTTTCCCTCTTCCTCTCCACCGCAGTTATGACGTCGCCCACAGGCAGAGATAAAATCCGAGATCTGTAATATTCGATCAGTGGACCTCGATCTCACGCGAATCAAGGACCGTAATTTGAAATGACTTTTAGTGTGAATAGATTATGCTACAATTACTCTGTATTAGTTGCATGTTATTTGTACCGCTTTGAAACGATAACGAATAGGCTAAGTCGAGAAAATAATCATTCAGGATACAACTCATGCCATGTGCCATGGAACGGAAGTGTATGCTCTGTCACCAAGATATCGGTCACGCAATTAATCTGAAAGTATTAATAATAATAATAATAATAATAATAATAATAATAATAATAATAATATTATTATTATTATTATTATTATTATTATATTACTATTGATCAACAAGTTTTATAGATGATATTAAGATATATGGATCATATGAGGAGACAAAGAGGATATAATTATGTAATAATATCTCACGTGTTTTATGTATTTTACTTGTAGGAAAAAATGTTAGGTTATAACATACATACATTATACAGTATATATATATATATATATATATATATATATATATATATATATATATTATAACAACAATTTGATGGTTTACTAGAAGAGAAAACAAATATTCCACTATGTAATTTAGATATCGTAGAAGCAAATTGTATCTGATGATGCCGTAAAAGGCGAAAACATTTATACATTATTTATATTTAACATGTATTAACAAATGTTAATATTAAATTGATAAGTCATAAGATCAGAATGCGAATTAAGGTTTCTGATGAGGGGTGGGGATGGAATCCTTGATAGAGAATACCATACATAAAATTATTATTATCCTCATTCGATACGGCTCAACGCTTGGTCGCACTGAGTTGCTTGTCTTGCATCTTGATTATAATAATATCCATGAGCAGGCTTAAGATAAGATGTGTAATTCCTAAGTTATTGGTTGTTGTCAGCTTGCCGGTGATGATAATACATCAATATTATTTTCTTTGCTTGCTTTATACTGTACTTTATAAAATGTACTTGTATTAAAACAATTATATTTTGTGAGGGGTGATAGAAGTTATCCTTGGCAGGGATGTTAATATGAATTTATGAAGGAGATAACGTTCCAACAGAGGGGGAAACCCCCACATTTCAACATTATTTATTGTATCTGCAACATAACTCGATATGAAATATTAACTTACCTTTCAACAATGGATTTATCTCCCAGAATTTTGAATATTTTAAAAATTATTTTCCTTTTTTCCTTGAATGCCATATTTGAACACAATGTGCAAACGCAAACACTTAAAAATCTAATTCTCAAGACATCGTCTTCCAGTGCAAGGACATACAGGATTGTATTGTGAGTACTGTATTTCATGTCAGTGTGCATGATGTGTGAATATTTTTTTCTATTTAATTATGTATTTATAATCGCATTTGGTAATTTTTATGTTGCGTTTTTTCAAGTGCAAATAAAAAATTTAGAGGGTTTCTCCGAATTTTAGGGAGATTTTTAATATGGTATAGGGGGATTTCTTGTTCCTTGGTTGGCAACACTAAATGCACACATTAGAATCATTAGAGAACGAGTAGCTATCGCTATAAGAAGTAGCTACGAAATTACAGCCTTCACAAGACTCTAGTTGACGACAGCTATGAAGCTGTTCATAGCAAAAGTAATGCCGGTAATCATATATTATGGCTTGGATCTAATCTGGGAACACCTCAAGATAGCAGACATAAAGCAATAGAAAGTACAAATGCAAGCTATCTCAAGAGAACGCTTGGAATCTCAAAATGGACACCTTCCCGCCTAGCTTACGAGTTAGCGAGAGAGACCATCCTTATTATTATTATTATTATTATTATTATTATTACTACTATCATTATCATTATCATTATTATCATTATCATTATCATTATCATTATCATTATCATTATTATTATTATTATTATTATTAATATTATTATTACTATTATAATTATTCATTACACGTCCCATTACATAATAATACTATATGCTTTGTAATTTCAATACATCAGTTTACAGTACCTAACATATTTACAAAATATATATAATTACATATGAATTTCTGAATATTCTACTGAATATACAAACTTTTTTTTTTGACAATTTAAAAATTTGTCGTTATTTAATAATAGCTAGTATTTCTTTCAACTTATTTACTACCTACCTATAATTATAATAAACCTACCTACTAAAGTTCCAATACTGTCTACTATGAGTACGTCAATATTAACTTAAGTTAAATTTTAAAATTTGTATACATATTACTTAAATTGAAAGGTCTTAATGTTGAGACGTTCCTTGTTAGGATATCCGAATAACCATGCAACTGTCATCTACACCCCAAGAGCAAGAACTGCTACGAACAAGGAGAGAGGAGAGAGGAGAGAGAGAGACGAGATCTGGGAGGAGTTTTATGCAACTGACATCATGGTTAATAGAAACTGGACAGGGCCCAGTCAGAAATTAAGAAGCGCGATCACTCGGCTAGCAGTACAGGGTTCCATAATAAATTCTGTAAAAAGAAATATTTCCATAACCCAAGTGAAAATTGTGTGTGTGAACTATGTGGGAAACAGTGAAAGGTACCATTATGATAAGTGCTTAAAACGCAAAAATACTTTAAGTCAATACAGCAAGGAAAAGTGTTAAAGTATTATACAATCTTCATGAACATTTGTGCGCTTTACCACCTATATAATAATAATAATAATAATAATAATAATAATAATAATAATAATAATAATAATAATAATAATAATAATAAGTGAATCCCATTAATTTAACAACCGATTGTTTTCATTTAATAGCTATGTGTTAATACAAGAAATTGTTCTACGTTTATACAGGAACTTACCATTGTCTTGTAATTCTTGTAAGTACATAATGTACAGTAGGTATAGAATGTATAATTTCAACAAGGACATTATGTGTTAAGTTATCTGGAAGTCATAAAGCTGCAGTATAACATTTGGTTCTGGTGATAACGAATTGGGAGAATGACACTAAGATTTTCTAAATAAAGTTTCAAAATAATAATAATAATAATAATAATAATAATAATAATAATAATAATAATAATAATATTATTATTATTATTATTATTATTATATTATAATAATAAGATTATTATTATTATTATTATTATTATTATTATTATTATTATTATTATTATTATTGGTGTAACTTATGAGTAGGTTGCGAATTTTGAAATATTTGCATGTTTACTCCTTAGTTGAAAATTTTATGTAATTATTATATAAATGCATTTCAAGTTATTTGCAACCAAAGAGATATATATATATATATATATATATATATATATATATATATGTATATATGCACATTTAAGGGGTTAATGCATATTTCAGCTATTAGCATTGTTTTTCTTAGCGATCTGATGTTTAAACCAAGATAAAAACACGAAAAAAATGGAATAGAGAAGAAACTTAGTCATTAAAAGTTATTATAGTAGTTATATTTTATTTATTTTCATTTGTCACTGTGGTCGGCGAATCATTGTGGGCAATTCCGCGGCAATCAACAAAGCTCTCAATAAATTAATAATTACACCCGTTGCTGACTTTGCAAATCGATGGCTTGGTTCCAAATTTATTTATGTATTTATTTATTTATTTATTTATTTATTTATTTATTTATTTAACCTGGTAGAGATAAGGCCATCAGGCTTTCTCTTCCCCTCTACCAGGGGATTACAACTACAATATTAAGAATACAATTACAATTATAATTACAATTAATATTGAATTACAAATACAATAAGAATCAAAGTACTAAAAGATTAACAGACTAATAAAAGCTAGACAGTTCATTGTAAAAAATTGAGAGAAAATTTTTTTATTAACTAAGTAAAAATTAAACCTACTCTACGCAGTAAGAAAATGCTTAATAAGTTTGCTTTTGAACGCTACTAAATTCCGATCTCTGATGTCACTGGGTAGGGTATTCCACAAGCGCGAAAGCGAGATTGTGTATGATGATGAATACGATGATGTCTTATGTGTTGGTATGGCTAGTATGCGGCTATTTTGCGTGCTTGTGAAGAGATTATGATATGATGACAGGTAACTGAAACGGGAGGCAAGGTAGGTAGGTTTAGAGGTGTGAAGGACTTGGAAAAGGAGAACAAGAGAATGAAAATTTCTACGTTCGTTAAGCCGTAGCCAGTTTAGAGTTTGGAAGGATGGGGTAATGTGGTCAGCGCGACGGACATCGTAGACGAAGCGAACACAAGAATTATGAACACGTTGTAATCTTTGCGACTGGTTGACATTGAGGTCGGTCAGTAGAGAATCACAATAATCGAAATGGACCATTACTAGTGTTTCCACTAGTATTTTCTTGAGTGAAAGCGGGAGGAATTTTCGAATGCTGTTTAAGGAATGTAGTATGGAAAGCACTTTTTTGATAATATGGGTTACTTGATAATTCCAGTTTAAATGCGTGTCAAAGTAAACTCCAAAGTTTTTAACACAGGAAGCAAAAGGGACTATTGTGTCGTTTAATTTGACTGGAAGAGCAGGAGTAATGTTGCATAATAGACGTTGGTGTCCCACTAGGATTGCTTGTGATTTTCTTGCATTGAGAGTCAAACCAAACTTTCTGGTCCATGCAGATATGGATTCAAGGTCCTCGTTAAGATTGTGTATTGCGTCATTGTGTGAGTCAGGGGTTGTATGGATATAGATTTGTAATCTTCTGCGTAAAGGTGATGCTTATAGTGCAGTAAATGTGACTATTTCGAAAATCATAAATTTCCTGTATTCAAAAATTAAACTTTGGAGCTACACATCAAGTCAGGGTTTTCAGTTGGTTACTTATATATTTCACTATACAATTTTGACATTAATAATTTCAATAATGTTTTTGCCACAAATATTTTGCACTAGCAGTTAATATACGAGTAAATTCTGAGGATTTTTTTAACTAGTAAGAAAAGTTTGGAATTATTGTCAATATATGAAAAGAAGGACATTAAAATAAAACTAGTATATAATCAGCCAAACTTTATTCATTTCAAATAAACACAAATGTTTTTCAAAACTGAATGATTACTTAAAAATTTTAATTCTGACAGGAAACAATTTTTTACTAGTTCTGAACAGAAGTAAAAGAAAACCAAGTTGTAGAACGTAATAGTGTATTTTTTCACACACTGAATTCTCTTTACAAACAAATAGCGGCAGATATTATTGTCAAATACTTTATAAACTATAGTCTTACTCATTTAAAGAAAATCTTCATATTCGTCATCTTTAATATTTGGCACCACTGTTTCATCATTTTCAAGAGCAGAGTCACTTAATAAATTCTGAAAGAATTCTTGACTGTCATTAGGAACGTTTCCTGAATTGCAAATTTCTCGTAAATGCTTCAACTTAAATGTAGAAATTGTCCTCTTCTCAATGTGCAAAGGTTTCAGACATTCCTACATGGTACTGAATGTAAACCGTCGACCTCTCCTTGGCAAGACATTGTTACTGCGGAAATCCTCTTCATAACTCATCTTAATTTTCATCACAAATAGATCTGACTTTGCGTACCTCTCCAATTTATTTTGCTGCCCTCATAAGATGTATTTCTATTTATCATCCCTAACGTTGCTAATTTTTTTTTTTTTTGTAAACTTGATACTTCGGCTCTGTACGTTTAACTGTTCTAGCAATCGTCATCCATTCATGTGGAAAATAAACTGGTGCATTTTTTGACGCAGCATTCTGGCATGCATCGAATCGCACTCCATCTAACTATGGCCAGACACAAGAAACTTTTGGTCAATAGTTTCTATTGGTAACACCATTAGAGCATAAATGAACATTGCAGTTACATAGTAGTTCTTATTTTGTCACTGAAGAGCCTTCCACTCTTCACTGTTTCTGAAATACTTCTCAAATGGTGAAAGATACATGAAGCAATTTCACAAGGCCCTCGTCCACCTTGTACTTCATTCCACATGTAGCATTTTCCACTCCCATCTCCAACATTAAATATAGTAAAATTATATGTAGTTAACTTTGTTTTGTTGAAGAGGATGGGGTTCTTTGGATCTGTGGGGACATGCAATACTTGTTGTAAGCCAAAATTACAAGAATGTATTGTATTAGGATTTAGCTTAGCTTCATTTTTGTCAAGTTCTTTTTCTTCTCTTACTCTGTCCTTCAGTGCTATGTGTCTGTTATGTTCAAATCGATGATCAAAACAAATTGGGGGGCCGAACTTTATCTCTATGGAGGTAGCAAAGAAGGTAGACTGGGTTTAATCTGGTTTCATCTAGGAGCCTGAAGGGCACTTAAAACCGTCAACGAAGAGGGGGCGAGAATATGTCCTCTTTGCGGTAAAGGCGAGACATCACACCACATTTTGTCGGAGTGTGAAGCCACAGAAGCTGTGAGGAAACGATTCCTGCCAGAGTCCTTCATTACATCTAGCAGGGGGCACTTGGCAACATACAATATGTTAAATAACGTTAAATTTTGTGACAGTGTGGGAAAATTTATGGCAAATGTTCGACAGTTGAGGGTGGAAATGGCCGAGGGGGAGGGAGCCGAGAAAATAAGGGAAAGAGTTATTAATTAGTGTTGGAATGATGAAGTAATTAGTGGATAATGTTATTTTTGTATTTATTGTGTTTTTTTTCTATTTGTATTTTATCGCGTGTGTACGTTTTTATGTATTACCTTTATATTTATTAGTTTGATTATTTCGTGCAGTCTCAATAAGGAATTGAATTGTTTATATATATGTTTCACTGTGGTATTTTTTTCTCTCTCTTTTCATATCTTACATTTATTTTATTTTTATTATTTTTGTGAAATTTGGTTTGAAGTTAGATTAGTTGTAATTGCGATAATTAATGATAACGGTAGTAATAATAATAACTGTTGTTTTACTATTTTATTATTAGTAGTATTATTTTTGTTTTCTTTGAAGATTCAAACTATGCATAGTTACAGCTCGAATGGCCGTACGGGCTCGTGCGAAGGATCTTGTGTACATGAGTTTGTATAATCTTTCATGCATCTATCTATCTATCTATCTATCTATCTATCTATCTATCTATCTATCTATCTATCTATCTATCTATCTATCTATCTATCTATCTATCTGTCTGTCTGTCTGTCTGTCTGTCTGTCTGTCTGTCTGTCTGTCTGTCTGTCTGTCTGTCTGTATGTATGTATGTCTGTCTGTCTATCTGTCTATCTATCTGTTATGTTCATCTTGCATTATTAGCTTTTGTTCCATAGATTGATGATGATTCATAGGTTGTACATTTTTTAGAACATTGATCTTTACGTGGTCTATGGAAGGACAAATTAAAATAAGTTTAGAAAAATAATATGATGATAAAAACTTTTCTTCACTAGTTGTACACCACTGTCCTTACATTTAATTTTGTATAGTCCGTACATCTTGGCAATATTCAATTTCGGACTCAAGTATTTCTTTTTTAATCCTTCCAGCAATAGTGGGATGACATTATAGGAAATTTGTTAATGTGATCTTTTAGTAAAGATGCCGTCTCCTGAGATATTTTTGTAGATCCATAACCACCCCTTTTGTCCATTTGTGTTGTCCCGTTAGGCGTTCGCTTTTGAATGACAAAATTTAATACTCCCTTCTTAATCAGCGTATTCCGAATCTCACCGGTCTGACGTCACGTTGCAACGAAAATAAGGAACAAAACTGCTGGAAGAATCGATGCTGTCATGGCGACTGTGTAAGTGGTTATCTGTGCTACGCTAGCAAAATCTTTCGAAATTTCCGTTCTGCCATCTCGTTCAAAGAAAAGAGATCATAAACAACTTATTTCTTGAACCGGTAGTAATAACTGGTCCGTTGACATGTTCGCTCATAAGCCCTTAACATATTGTTTTTACGTTGTGCTCATTACAAACAATACAGCAGAACTAAAGCAGAACACACCGCCATGACACAACAGTGCACGATGTCATTCGTCTGCTAATTCCCGCCCTATACAAGAACCAATCAGATTCACTGATGGCGGCTGATGGAGACTGCCACCACCTCTGCAAGTTGATGGCACCGGTGCGACACCGGTGGAGCATCAATGACGTCATTGGTGGAATTCGGATCACCGGGATGCCATCGGATTGCTCACCGGTGTGATTCGGAATACGCTCAATGCCCAGAGTATTGAGAAACATCTTTCTGCATATTTTTTTTTCGCAAGTTATCAACATTAAAGAAGAATTTCAATATTTTAGACCGTTAAGAATTTCCTACTTCTGTTTTTCTTTTACATTCAGTCACCACGACAAGATTGGTAATAGAATCGCGTTGCCTATTAACATTGCCAAGTTTCCAAAAATTAGTGAAAATCTCGCTTCTTTACTCTTGGTTGATAAGTATTTTGCATTTTAGCCTACAATCACAAGGCTCAGCCATTGATTTACCTGGAATATGTTGACCCTTCGAAGTCTGTAAAATTATAAAAGAGGAAGTTTTAATACATTTAATTATAATCACAAAATATAATTAGTAAAAGAAAATTCATAACAGCAAATAATGAACACGTGTGCAATAGTGAATTTCAAATAAAACTAACCATAACTTACCACCTGAGAGTTTTATTTCCATATCATCCTGCATTGTAATATCCACATCCTGCGATGTTTTCGTAGCAGGGGCTGTACTCATCTTCACTTGAAAGAGGCTGTGTATTCATTTTCTTAGATGAACAAGTAGTAGTTTGGAGATCATATTTTTTAATGTAATAGTTATAGCATTATTTTACCTCTGGAAATCATCTTCAATAAAATAATGTTATCACTAATTATGCAGAAAACTCGCACTAGTAACTAGCATGCTGCTGTTCATAACAGTAGCCTAACTGAGCTATGCCTGACAGAAAGGAGTGAGAAATTTGTTATTGTTAAAGTATTATGATTTATAATCTTAGCCATCCATTACAACGATAAAGAACAATAAGTCAAAAAGCTTTATTGTCATTGTTAAGACAGTTACTAAGTTAATGAAATTCAGATATTAAATGTTAACATAACGAATTAACGACTGTAAATCTAGTTTTCCTTCACGAGCAAAATTCGTAACAAAACTACCTGTTGAATTTATTATTATTCTATGCATCTAGCTGCAGAATTAACAAACTTTGTGCAATAAACAAACCATTCTACAAGTTGCTATATGATTTAGCTGTATATGGAAAACACACAAATAAAGAAAACTCTGTTCCAATCGAGGGGCTTAGAACAAAAAGCAGGTAAGTGACATTATTAAAAAAATGAGGTAAGTGTGTGTTGTGATAGCCCAAAAGGATGTTTCTTTGAGATAAAATCAGGTAAGTGATCACACTGTGCAGTGCTGCTATATGGGCATCATTTCACTAAACTAGTGTATAATATTTCATTGCATGTAGAACTTTAACTGTAATTTCCTCAAAACTAGGTTTCCATCACTTACCTGGTTTTTGTTCTAAGCCCTCAATTATGGCTTCTATTTTGATACACATTTGGAACTGACATTCAACCTTAGGTTTCACATAGCTACATTGATACTCCATGATTTGTGGCGATATTTTTGAACTTACTAGATAAACACTTTTAGAACTGACGGATAATGAGGTTCTGAGTCAGACTGTGCAGAAATCTCATAACTGAAAATTTTGCAGTTGACCACATTTGGAACCAAACCATCGAAATGTGTAATATTGGAAAGTTATGGATGAAAGTTGAGATTAAAACAACAGATAATAAAAACAAGAAGCCGCTTTGTCGTCTACTTCGCACGTGCATAAGATTTTGACTGTTTCGACTAGAACGTTGCAATATGATCGGCGCAGAAGTTATTAGAAGTGTTGATAGACTTCTTTGCGCTCGCTAAACTCGAATTTCGCCGCCTGTCAACAACAATATAAGCACGGCAATAAAAATGCCTGCTTTCTACCGGTCAACGTGGCAAATCAGAATATTTAATGTCATTATGATGACAAGTCGAAAAAACTTCAACACTTTGAGGAGTAGGTATAGATATCTATACTCTGTGGAGTGTTTTATATTGTAGAATAACTTAGCCGCAAGAAAATTATTAATTTTGAAATAGTTTTATTAACGATGCCTAACGAAAAATGTACCAGAAGTGTACTGCTTAAGCAGTGGGTTGAAGGATCCGTAACTTTCACAATTGATGATTTCTCAATATTCTTATGTATAACGAAAAAAAAACATTAAAAATAGTAAATTGCTTAAAATAAAGTCCTTTTTTAAATTTTAACAGTGCATATTGTGTTAATTTTGTCCATATTTCCTGATTTTTAAGTGCATACGTGCAGGCATATTTTGCCGCTTTTTACTGCTTATGAATCCGTCCCCCACTTGTGAGGTTGCAATCTGTCCTCGGATGTTATTTTATTAAACAACGATATCAGTAAAATCTAAAAAGTAAATTACCATTTTTGCACACGAACGTGCTTGTTCAGTTTCTTAACCAACACTAGAAAAACAAGTAACGAAATTCCATGGACGTGTGATTAGCATGGCATAAAACCAACACAATAGCAAACAGAATAAACAGTAAGCAAAACTCATTACTCAAACTCACCGCAAGTTCCCACTTTCCTACCCAGGCTCACTGATTTTATGTTAAAAAACACTATTGCTATTGACCTACCACGTTTTTTTATTGACCTATATTTTATAACCCATTCTACAATTGGATAGGTAGGGTTAAGTAAGGCTATTATGACAGAAAAAAAATCAATCCTTTGCTCTAAATTTTCTATTAAATCATATACAAATTAAAAAAAATAAGTCATGTGTTACTTTAGACATAGCCTATATGAAGGATTTGAAATTAAATTTATTCCTTATTTTTAATAATTGAAGGGCTGGGTGCAAGAAGAGCATTTTAGAGGATGTGCCCTTTTTGAGTAAAACGCTTTATTGTGTTCTCTGATCTGTTATGCATATGATCACGAAGTTTTAGTTTAATACTGTGATCATAAAGGTCAGGAGTACCCAAAATGTAAAGGCGTGTATAGATAACATTATTACGGTTTGAATTTTCTACATCAATTTTCTCAAAACTTGCATTTGAGAGAAGTGCCTTTCTTGCACCCAACCCCTCAATTGATAAAATTTTAAAAAACCAGTTTATCATAATAGCCTTTTGTTGTTGGCTATTGTGATAGGCCTACACCTAGAGGGCTATTTTGATACAGTGCTGTAACTCTGGCCATATTTTAGAGAGCAATGAAGTAAGGCTATTGTGATACACACCTGTAAAAATTTGGTAGAAAACATTAAAATTAACTAAGATTTATCAACTTTTGTAAGGACATCTTTTTCCCATAAAAATTTATACAATTCACTGAAACTTTTAACACCTTACTGTCAATGCTAGAAAATTCCTGTATGTTCAAATAATTTTTTGTGCTTAAGGAAATACTGTAGATTGAGAAAATAATGATACAGTCTGAATTGCTATAATAAATTAAAGTTTTGAAATAATTATTAAAGCATTTTTCAAACTTGTATTCAATTTTAGCAATGAGAAGAATGACTATTAGGCCTAAGCTAAAATGTATTTATTTATTTATTTATTCTGGTGGAGTAAAAAGAATGACTATTAAGAAAAAATTGCTAGGTAAATAATAAAAATAAATCTATATTAGTAATTTGATAACTTATACAGTATTTAGATGCCAAAATGTCAATTCAAACATTACTCAATGGCTGAGAAATTATTAAATACCCATCAAAAGGTAATAAAATAGTTTAAGTTAGAAAATTGATCAATTTGAGTCAAGCATACTATAATAATAGCCCTAAAATGTGTATCACCGTTGGTCTTCTTATTCACACACTAATTACTATTAAACGACTAATCATTCACAGCTTTTCTTTAGAGAAAAATGAAGCCGATACTATTCTGAGTGAAAGAAAAGTTTAAAAATTATTCTATCTTTATTTATTCAAGAGCAATAACAAAAGTAACCGAGTATCACATCAAAGTTTTTCAAGAAATAAAACTGCCTTTTCTTTTAAGGGAAGACGCCACTGAAAATCAAGAAAATTTTCCAAAATATTTTTCCTGACTATTTCACTTCTTTAGAATGTATATTTTCATACCCAGAATGGATTTAGTTCAATTCTGATTACAAATATGATTTTTTAAATTAAGGCTGTTAGAGGGTCCTGGCATTTAAAATTGTTTTCTCATTAAAGAATTCCTTTTTACAAATTTCTGAGTGCAAATCTAGTAACTTTTTGTTCTGAAGTTGGCTCCCTAAATTTACTAGATGAATGTTGCGGATTAGAATTTTAATAGGTGTGTGTTACGTAAATATTCATTTTGATTTCAAATCCATTTTACCGTAAGTTTATTTTTCTTGATTCAACACCAATTTTTATGCCAAATATTAATTGAATGTACAAAAAAAAAATAACCTTACAAATTGAAATTTGCTACTAAAAACTTGGGTTTAAAAATATTTCTAAAAAAAATTAAAAAAAACAAAAGGCAAAAGCATTTGGGAGTTCAAAATTTGGATTTTGTTAGTCATTTGCGTATTAAATATGCTCTCAATTTTTGTTTGAAAAAAATGATTAGGAAAAACGTTGCCAGGAGTGTTCCCTTTACATTTACGAGGTTGATAATGATTCTTTAAATTTGATCAATATTGCTCCTTAAAGCGCATAAAATGTACTTCCATAATCGCAGTTTTAAACATTTTCAAACTGAGCCTTCGGCACATTTTAAAGTCTGTATCAAATTAACCCGCCTTTTTTTTTTACTGTATCATACTCGTCCTACTTGACCCTGTATGCAACTCTTATTCTACTTATATCACCTTTCAGTCCAATGTCTTTCGGATTGAGCAATGAAGCGCAGGCCGTGGACTGTCGTACATTCCAGATACTCCTTTACTGCTGATCTGAACATGACGCGGACACTGAAGAATAAGCTTCACTGATTCCGGTCGTGAAAATGGGCCACTGTCTGGTGTAAAATTTCATTACGCTAAATTCCGAAAGTGAATGCAACAACCGACTAATTCCATTATATAAACGGAATAGAGAACAAATAATCTGAGTGTACATTTAAACACATTTATAAAGCAATAAATTCAAACACCTCCTACCGTTGAAGGAAGTCAAAACAAGATGAGCAAAGACCGAAGTTTATTTTCCACAGCTGAATTTAACGTAATTTTATTAAATGCTAAACACATATCGAAAACAAAACATTATACATTCTTGCACTTATGTCAGTACCCGTATAATGTTTGATCACGCTATGGTCTCTGTAAGATTAGTAAAGCAGATAAATCACTGCCCTATGAAAACAAGTGCATGAAGTGGGTAGGTTCAGATTGTGGAAAATCATTAATGTATGACGTAACAAGTAAATATACGTGTCACTGTGTTGGAACAAGCAATTGAGAACGTAAATTAAGGGGAATTATTCAATAGACGACAAGTGATAATAAAATCGAAATGTATAGAAATCATAATTTGTTTGCATTAAAAATATCACAATTATACCGTTCACATTCATTTGTACAAACAAGCCGTGCTATAGAAATAACACATTCTTTCTTATACATTTTTAGCAGTAAATTAAAAGCACCGTTTTCACATAAAATTGTTCCAAATAACTTACACAGTATTAATAGACCCTATTGTAAGTAGGTCTTTCACGTATCTCAGCAAGTATTGCAGAATATGCATGAATTCACACAGCAAATGGATATACATCCGGTAGAAATGCAACAAATTACGTCATAATATAATTACAATTTAATAATAATAATAATAATAATAATAATAATAATAATAATAATAACAACAACAATAATAATCCTTAGTAGTAGTAGTAGTGGTGGTGGTGGTGGTGGTGGTGTTGGTGGTGGTGGTGGTGGTGGTGGTGGTAGTAGAGTAGTAGTATTAATAATGCCTCTGCTGGAGGTTTTGGCTATAGGCTATACAGGGGAGGACGCAAGGGGGGGGGATTAAGGGGATATATCCCCTCCCGAAATTTTGAGAAAAATACGAAACAAGAAACAAAAATAATATTGATTTTAATTCGTGAATGTACATAGGAATTAGAGGGTTTTCCACGTAAATTCTCGTTACTAAAATGTTAAATAAATGTATCTTTGCATTGAAAGAAATCCCTATATCTGGGATTTTTCTTGCCTCTGCTTCGCAACTCTGATCCACTGTCCATTGGAGAGTAGCACTGTTCTCTGGCACTTACTACAAGGGATCCAACGCAAGAGGACTAATAATACTTATAACTCGTTATGAGTGACTAAGTGGCCAGGATCCGATGGAATAAGCACCATCTTAAATCACAAAGTGATTATTTTTCGCATATCATGATATGCACCTCTGTACATGTGTGGACATTGTGCCATTGTCATACATCTCTATGACGCAGTGCATGAGGGTAGGCCACTAGAGGGAACCCAAGATGTGGAACTTAAACTGAGAGGATTCGATCCGACATCGGGATCGGTATCGGAACCTAGAGGCAAAAAGTGTTTCTGAACTTACTGGAATTACGCTGGAAATTGCAAGAACTGCAGGGAGACAAACACAGCATACTAACTTCAAGACAGAGAGTCCTGAAGAGTATTTTAGGCTTTCAATTCTTCTTCCCTTCTTAGACTATTTCATTAGTCAGCTCAAGGACAGGTTGTTAAATCATAAGGGAAAAGTCCATACAAACTTTGCTGCCTAAAAACATAGTGCGAGCATCAGATGAAGATTTAGAAACTGCTGTTCAGGCTGTAGTAAATCAGTGGCCCAATGATGTTGATGCATCATCATAGTCTTTCTTCAATGAATTGAAGATGTGGAGAAGAAATTTCCTTGATCAGAAAAATGTTCACCTGATGCCTACTGACTTTATATCATCTTTGAACAGGTGCAATGAAATTATTTTTCCCTGCACTCACAAGGCGCTAAAACTTTTCTGCACGTTGCCTGTAACTACAGCAACACCAGAACGGTCGTTCTTAACATTGCGGTATTTGAAGACTTACTTGAGGAGCAGACAGATTAAATGGACTGGCCTTGATGATGATATATAAAAATGTAGAAATAAAAGCTTATGAAGTACTGGATGAAATGTCTAAGAAGCCTCGTCACCTTCTTCTGTAAATATCACTCTGTCATTGTTTTTGTATTGCAGTCATTGTAAATAATAAAATTTAAAAATTGTGGTTTATTTAACAACACTCGCAACTGCCGAGATTATATCAGCGTCGCCGATGTGCCAGAATTTTTTCCCGCAGGACTTCTTTTACATGCCAGTAAATTTACCGATATGAGGCCTGTCACATTTAAGCACACTTAAATGCCATCGAACTGCGCTGGGATAGAACCCGCAACTTCGAGCACAGAAGGCTACATTACCGACTACGCTACTCAGGCCAACTTGTAAATGTTTGTGACTCGGAAACAAATTGTGAGTATATAAACTTCTCATTATTCCATTTTTAAGATCTCCTCAAATCCCTCCCCGAAAAAAATCCTGCGTCCGCCCCTGAGGCTATAGACCTATCTATGATCAGGAATTACATCTCACTCGACAATATTGTGTGTCAGAGGAAGAACAATTGTTTCGGAATGTGTATTATGTCTTTCTCGTGTTAAATTCTATCGTATCTGGTTAACACGAGAAAGAAATATAACACACATTCCGAAGTGATATAGTGTTAAAAGTTATGTAATCAAGATGAACAATCGTTTGTGTGCATCTGAAGTCTGATTAGTGTCACAGTATATGTAGTTAATCGGCGATGTATGCAACGAAGGGGGAATGGAACTGGCCACCCTACACTATTATCTCCAGGCCTAGTTGCCTCATAAATGGTGCCTTGTTGGTATCACTTGTAAGGTTCAGACCTGTCTTCGGACAGTTGACTAAACAACAACATTCTTAATAATAATAAATAAATTATTTATTTATTTATTTATTTACTTATTTACTTATTTACTTATTTACTTACTTACTTACTTATTTATTTATTTATTTATTTATTTATTTATTTATTTATTTATTTATTTATTAGAATATTAATGTGCGAAACAACAGCACAAGGCCAATTACAGTTTAGCACAGGTACAAAACGAAACGAAACAAAAAATGATGATGAGAATGAATGATAGAAAATGGCAATGAGATGAAAATACAATCAATATAATAGTCTACATTACTCAATTGACCAAAATGCAACAAAGTAATAGCACAAATAATATTATTAAAATTAGTTCAGTGAGATAATTAAAATAATGGCAATTAAATAAAATGTTTACAAACGAATTAATGAAATCATATAAATGAAGACAGGAATCATATAAGTAATATTGTAAAGTTATGCAAATGACGAGAATAGTATGATACATGTCTAACAATGGCATAAATAATAAAACTGACATAAAACTCGAAAAGTATTACTACACATTAAATGGACCCAAGTTTAATCCATGCAAATTAGCATATTTAATACATCTGCAGACCGGAGAGAGAGATTTAGAATTCCTATTATAAAACAATTTATGAAATCTTAAACCCTTAGCAGGAATACGAAGACTGATATTGCTTATGAATGATTCACAATGAATATCACCCTTAATGACTTTACAAAAAAATAAATAATCAAGATCCTGACGTCTGGTAAACAAACTACCGCAATTGAAATATTCCCAATTAGTCTCATAGTTATAATCGGAATTTGGTAAAAATCTATAAGAACACAGGGAAATAAATTTCCTTTGAATATTCTCCAATTTAGCCGAGTCAGTGGAAGTAATGGAGTTCCATACAACAGATGCATATTCAAGCTTGGATCTAACCAATGTATAGTATAAAATTAATAAACACATAGGAGTAGAAAAAGAATAAGTTATAGACCTAATTAGACCAAGCATTCTTAATGAATGGGTATAAATATATTGCACATGATCATGAAGATATAATTTTGAATCAAGTAAGACACCAAGATCTCTAATACAATCTTTCTTAGTAATTACGACATTACTAAGAGAATAATTAAATTTTTGGGAAGTAGTTTTCCGTGAGAAAGAAATAACAAAAGTTTTGGATTGATTAATGTTCATTCCATTTTCAACAGACCATTGTAAAATTGAATTAATGTCATTTTGAAGAATTCGACAATCAGCCGAACTATTAATTTTACGAAAGATTTTGAGATCATCCGCAAATAAAAGACAGCTAGAACTTATTCTCTTACTTATATCATTTATAAATAATAAAAATAGGAGAGGTCCCAATGTAGACCCTTGAGGAACTCCACATAAACTATTAAATGGAACCGAGAGAGAATTACCTAGTCGAACACAAGACTGTCTATCTGTTAAATAATTTTCAAACCAATTAACGTAGTTAGTGGAGAGATCAAAATTACTTAATTTATTTAATAAAATTTTGTGAGGAACAACATCAAATGCTTTGCTAAAATCAAAATAAATTGAGTCAATTTGACCTTGAGTTTCGACAACAGGCATAATGAGATTGAGATAGGAAACTAAATTAGTAGTAGTAGATTTCCCTCTAGTAAATCCATGTTGGGCCGAATTGATCTTATTTTTGACATAAAATGAAATGTGTTCGTGAATAATTTTTTCAAAAATTTTAGAAAAATTGTTTAGGATAGAAATGGGTCTATAATTAGTAACACTGTTTTTATTACCATTTTTAAAAACTGGAATAATGGATGCTTCCTTCCAAAGTGATGGGTAAATTCCTGTTTTTAAACTAAGATTGAATAAAAAAGTTAAAATGGGTATGAAAATATTAGAGCAACTATTGATTATAAAATTAGGAATGCTATCTGTACCTTTAGATTTATTAGGCTTTAGCTTTTTAATGGCTTTAGTTACATCATCGGATGTAATTTTAGGCAGGGGCAAACAGTCAGTAATATTAGAATCATAAGTAATGAAATTAAAGTTACAATTTTGTTGAACAGATTTAAATTGACTAGCAAATGCATTTGCAATTTCTTTTTCATCTGTGATGTGAACGCCATTTATTATTAATTCTGTGGGATAGCTATTAGTTTTTCGAAACGTTTCTACATATTTCCAAAATTTATTTGGTTCATGCTTTAGGTTATCATCAATTGACTGTAACCATTTGAATTTATCGGATTTAATCATGGCTTTGACTTGTTTTCTAAAATTAGAAAAAATATGATAATGATGATCAGTTTTATATTTTTTGTAATTTTTATGAGCTTTATTTTTTTTCTTAATAAGCTGACGTAATTCGTTTGAAAACCATTTAGGATAGTGCGATTTTTTAACAAAGGTGACAGGGACACAAAGTGATATAGCATTGCTTATAATTTGAGACAAGGAATTTGCAGCAGTGTTTACATCAGTAGTCTGATATATGCTAGTCCAATCATAATTGTATAGAATAGAATAAAGATTCAGATAATCACCTTGAGAATAATTTAAGTATGAACTGATATGACAGTGTTCTGGTAACGATAAATTTACTTCAATATAAATAGAGATAGATGAATGATAAATATCCTCTAAAACTAGAGAGTGATCGTCAAGTTTAACTGTACTGTTATTGACATTAGTAAAAACCAAATCAAGAAGATTTTTACTCGTAACTGTAGAGTTAATTTGATTTAATCCAAGAAGGCAGGACGAAGAGTATAAATCCGTAGCCTTAATTTTAGAGTAATAATGAGTATCATTAAGATTAAAACCAGTTGACCAGTTCATACCCGGAGTATTGAAATCACCAAGGATTACTACTCTAAAATTTTGAGTGTCAAGATTTTTTTCAAGGAAATTAAGATAAGATTTTAAGTGACTGTGATCTGTATCAGGAGAGAAATAGTGGTTACCAATTAACAGATTAAAACCATCAGCAATTCTAATTTCAACCCATACGCATTCACTAATAATTTCTACGTCAAAACGCCTTCTCGTAAAAGGTAACTGGTTGCTAATCGCTGTTAGGACACCACCACCTCTTTTTAATAATAATAATAATAATAATAATAATAATAATAATAATAATAACACACAATAATAATACACAATAATAATAATAATCCATAATAATAATAATAATAATAATAATAATAATAATAATAATAATAATAATGTCTCTGACTGAGATTCTGGCTCATATTGGGCTATAGGAAGAACAATTCATTGTGTGCATCTGAAGTCTAAATAGTGTCACTGTATACGTAGTTAATCGGCGATGTATGCAATGAAGGGGGAAAGAAACTGGCCACCCTTCTCCATTATCTCCAGGCCTAGTTGCCTCATAAGTGGTGACTTGTTGGTATCACTTGTGAGGTTCAGACTTGCCTTCGGACAGTTGACTCAACAACAACAACAGTAATAATAATAATAATAATAATAATAATAATAATAATAATAATAATAATAACAATAATAATAATAACAACAACAATTCCTAGGAGTGGATTGGAAAGAGAGCAGCCGTTCAATAACCTTTATATGCAACAAGTCAGTCAGGATAGGAGAATAAATGTCAGAAAGAAGTGAAATAGGGAGAGGAGTACGACCTGCACTGTTCAACATCTACTTGGAGGATTTAGTGAAGAACCATTTTCAGAACATGGCAGGAGTGATAGTGGGATGAAGAAGAATAACATGTGTAAGATTTGCTGATGATGTTAAAAATGTTATGTTTTATTTAACGACGCTCGCAACTCCAGAGGTTATATCAGCGTCGCCGGATGTGCCGGAATTTTGTCCCGCAGGAGTTCTTTTACATGCCAGTAAATCTACTGACATAAGCCTGTCGCATTTAAACACACTTAAATGCCATCGACCTGGCCCGGGATCGAACCCGCAACCTTTGGCATAGAAGGCCTTTGATGATGATATGGCGTTGTTAGCAGAAGAGGAAATTATAAAAAGGGATATGCTACCGGAGCTAAATGACAGCTGTGAGCAATATAGAATAAAGATAAATGTCAACAAGACGAAAACCATGGTCATAGAAAGAAAAGTAAAGAAGGTAAACTTGCGAATTCTAAATGAGGCGTAGAGCAAGTGGACAGCTTCAAATACTTGGGGTACAGGCCTACTATAAGCAGTAGGCTAACCAGAGCTGCTGTCAAGAAGTCAAAATGAGAATAGCAATGCAAAAGAAGTTTTAAAAGAAAAATTAGTATTTTCTGCGGACCTCTGGAGAAAGAACTAAGGAAGAGACTAGTGAAGTGCTTTGTGTGGAGTGTAGCATTGTATGGTGCATAAACATGGATATTACGACGAAGTGAATAGAAGCGAATAGAAGCATTTGAAATATGGATATGGAGAAGGATGGAGCGTGTGAAATGGACAGACAGAGTAAGAAACGAAGCTGTGTTGGAAAGAGTGGATGAAGAAAGAATGATGCTGAAACGAATCAGAAAGAGGAAAAGAAATTGGTTGGGTCACTGGTTGAGAAGAAACTGCCTACTGAAGGCTGCACTGGAAGGAATTGTAAACGGGAGAAGAGTTCGGGGCAGAAGAAGATATCAGATAATAGACGACATTAAGATATATGGCTCATATGTGGAGACAAAGAGGAAGGCAGAAAATAGGAAAGACTGCTGATTTTGCAGTGAAAGATCTGTCCTTGGAAAGAACACTATGAATGAATGAATAGTTTATATTCAGAAAGACACTCAGCTTTCCCAATAATGGAACTCCTCATTGGACAACTCATAACAAACACACAGAGTGAAAACAAAATTGAACTAGACAAGAAAGATCATAAAATAGTTGTTAATAATAATAATAATAATAATAATAATAATAATAATAATAATAATAATAATAATAGGCTAATAATAATAATAGGCTAATAATAATAATAATAATAATAATCCCCAATTGTAATAATAGATGGGATATGATGGTAGAGACTGGATTAATCTTGTTCAGAATAGGAACCTATGGCGAGCTTATGTGAGGACGGCATAGATCCGCCGGGTTCCTTAAAAGCCATTTGTAAGTAAGTATTAGTAATAATAATAATAATCCCTAATAATAATAATATTCCCTAATAATAAAAATGATTCCTAAGAATAATATGACTAATAATAATAATAATAATAATACCTAATAAAATATTAATAATTTCTAATACAAATAATAATCCCTAATAAAAAAGTAACAATCTCTAATAAAAATAATAATCCCTAATTAAAAATAATGATGATGATAATAATAATAATAATAATAATAATAATAATAATAATAATAATAATAATAATAATAAACATGAAAAACTAACAAACCAAATATAACCTGTCACTGATCCTCGACGAAACGCAAGGTCGCTTTCTATCAATCCACCTACCAGGCACTAACACTCGACGTTACGAAAACTCGCTATCTGTCCACTCATCTACGTACTACCAAAAGGCGTATCTGCAAGATAAATCATAAAGACATTGGCCACACCCATTTCAAATTGAGTGTAATTGTGTGAATGTAGTGTACTAAACGTGATACGCTTACTATGCCTTGTGTACATTTGTGAAGTCCGTCTTTCAATTTAATCTGATCAATATTATAAAACGTAACGGAATTAGATACTGTATAATGTGCTGCGTAGCAAGTTGGAAGATTCAATAAAGTTAACAATTAAACAAATAGTAATGAAGGCATTTTTTGTCATTAGCATGATAGGTACACTATACGCAGATACATTTGATAAAAATGAAACAATAAAATGGTGGGTGAAAGAAAAATGCCGACTAAATATTTTTAATCAGCGGCTAAGAATACAGAAGGATTAATGGATAAATATATTGATCGCTATTGTTTTCAGGTACTCACCATGAAGACTGACACATTTGCCGTAGCTTGAAGTTATAACTCAACTATCGAACAACAAGAATCACTGTGAATGCTTTCCACCTTTAAGAAATAATATTACTCTCCCCTCCCCCGACCCTGAACGAGCAACAAGGTGACAAGAGTCTATTGAGGACTCTTCTGATTGGTCAGTTAGACGTACCCTGTTCTTACACCTGCAAACAAATACCTTTCATGAACATTGTGTATCGAAGCGAGTTAAATACGGAAAAAATACGTGCGTCTGAACGTTCTAAATTTTCGTTTCGTTGACGTACAGTACAGAATGAGGAGGCGAGATCTGGCATGTGAGCTGTGCGAGAGGGGAAAGAATGAGCTATCAGGAAGAAAGTTTGTTACATAATGATTAATATTAGATATATGTATCTATCGACAAGGAAGTTCATCTCAGACTAAAACCTATTCCCCTCCATACATACCCATTGGTAGTATAGCCACGGCACATGATAAGGTCACAGGACAGGTATTGCCTCCTCTACTGTATCTCCTCGCCGAAGGCAATAGTTTAGTTTAGATTTTTTTTATTTTGTTGCGTATAACACAGTTTACGATTAAATATTCATGGTTTCCATGTTATTAAGCTGTGTTTTATGTAAATACTACACAAATAATAATAATAATAATAATAATAATAATAATAATAATAATAATAATAATCAATATTAATAGTTTTTTAAATACAAGAGGAGCAGAAAATGTTAACTATCTCAAGAATATACCTTCTCTTACAAATATAAGGAATATGGGTTCGAGATAAATACAATCTATTTTGACAATACCTCACAAAGACAACAATTCAAATTGATGAGAAAGTACGTAATATCAATAGCAAAATAAAATTTAAAATAACTGAAATGAAATATGCAAAATAATTATTAATCCCTTATAAAAATTATCACCTACAGTAGTATTCCCCTAGCACTTCTTGTATTCCACTTGTACTCCTTGAATTCCTCTTGTTCTCCTAGTTCCTAGCGTTGTTCGTCAAACCCTTGTACTTAAATGTGTATTATTAGCTTGGCATGTAGCACGTATGGGCGAATCCAGAAATGCATAGGCTATAGAGTGTTAGTTGGGAGGCCGGAGGGAAAAAGATCTTTGGGAAGACCGAGACATAGATGGGAAGATAATATTAACATGGATTTGAGGGAGGTGGGATATGATGATAGAGCCTGGATTACTTTTGCTCAGGATAGGGACCAATGGCGGGGTTACGTGAGGGCGGCAATGAACCTCCGGGTTCCTTAAAAGTAAGTAAGTAAGTAAGTAAGTAAGTAAGTAAGTAAGTAAGTACGTAAGTAAGTAAGTATCCACCTGTTCGCAGGTGCACGCACCCACACATACATAGTTTTACCATAGTCTAATATACAGGATGTTAAAAAAATACGGGGCATAATTTCAGGTATTTATTTCCCACATGTAGACAATCAAAATAGTTCATTACAACATGTGTCCGGAAATGCTTTATTTCCGAGTTATGGCCTTCACAACATTGAAATTCACCGGAATGTTTCTCTTTCCGCAGGTCGTTGCCTTCAAAGGAGACATTAAGAGGGCACTCTGACAGTTCATTCCGAGGCGAAGGTTACATTCAGTGTTGTGTAGGCGTTAGACTGTGCGACATGTATTCAAATCAAGAGCTGGCAGAGATACACTTCATGTACGGTAAGGCGGACGGCAATGCTACGCTGGCTCGTCGTTTGTACCAGGAGAGGTACCCACAGCGACAATGTCCAGATCGGAAGACATTTGTACGTCTTCATTACCGTCTGTGCGAGTATGGAAAATTTAACTCTCCTGGTTTGGGAAGGGGACGACCAAGATCTACAACTCCAGAAATACAGGAGGAGATTCTGAAGGCTGTGAACATGACTCCTTCTATCAGCACACGAAGGGTAGCGTTGCAAGTCAATGTTCCTCATACGACTGTCTGGAGACTGTTGAAAGAGTATCAATTGTATCCTTATCATTTGCAGATTAACCTGCACGAGTTAGGTTCTGTCAGTGGTTCTTGGAGCAGTGTGGTGTAAATCCGAACTTTCCTGTCTTAGTATTATTTACAGATGAAGCACAGTTCACACAAGATGGCATAACAAATTTTCACAATCAGCATGTATGGGCGTATGAAAACCCACGTGCAACTGTTCCATCTCATCACCAGGTGCGGTTCTCCCTCAACATGTGGGCCGGTATCATTGGTGATCGATTAGTTGGACCCCATGTACAGTACTTGTAAACAGACTTACGGGGTAGGCGTACACAAACTTCCTGGAAAACACCATACCGGTACCTCATGTTTTAGAAGACACTCCACTGATCAATCGTCAACACATTCACTTCTTGCATGATGGCGCTCCTGCACACTTCAGTCGTACGGCTCGCCGGTACTTGGATCGAAGGTTTCCTGATCGATGGATAGATAGAGGTGGCCCAATTGCTTGGCCTCCACGCTCACCTGATATGAACCCTCTCGATTTCTACTTGTGGGGCCATTTAAAATCATTGGTTTATTCGTCTCCGGTGCCTGATTTGGAATCCCTTCGGAATCGAATTGTGGCATGTTCTGAGGACATACGCAATACTCCTGGAGTTTGGGATCGTGTTCGCAGGTCAATGAGACATCGATGTGAGGTCTGTATTCAAGCAGGAGGTGGACATTTTGAACATCTTCTGTAATGACAACGACCTGCGGAAAGAAAAACGTTCCGGTGAATTTCAATGTTGTGAAGGCCATAACTCGGAAATGAAGCATTTCCGGACACATGTTGTAATGAACTATTTTGATTGTCTACATGTGGGAAATACATACCTGAAATTATGCCCCGTATTTTTTAAACACTCTGTATACAGTCACGAAGCTTGAGTTGTAAGGGTGCTAGGAACAATAGACTTTGCCGCCACTATTTCGCATAGTCTGTAATGAGGCGATATTAGCGATCCTAGTGGTTAGCAACTATCTACGGATGCATATTTACTACGTATTGAACTTCGTGACAGTATATACTACACTGCGATTCTACGTATAGATACACCGGTAAAAGGTATCCCCGTCACACGCCATGAAGGCACTTGGGGGCATGGACCGGTAGTAGATAATATTGTAAAAGTATGTGCCTGTCGATTTTTCGATATTATACAGCTCACACAATCGCCAACACTATTGTTTTATTACTACCAGTTTCTCTATACAACTAAACCGCTGGCGTAGTCTATGAGTTGGACTCCGAATTCGAGGTTACTCTCGGACGTCGGTTCTTATGCGAGGTGAAACTTAGATAGGGGCACCATTTCGGCACACAAGAAATGTCATAAAATCACTGCTGCCTGTCACAGACATCGGGACTGTCAGTCAAAGGCTTAGGAGTTATAGGTCGCGCCAGGGATTTTGGCAGATGGATTTTCTTAATGTGAACTGGAGAGCGAGTTCCTCACCCCTGCAAGATCGGCTGTTATCTCTGTCGCAGTGGAATGGGTAAGACATAAGAGTAAACATGCACGCCCGAGTATTTGTGCACTCTGGACAGTCACCTCCAAAAACTAAACAAATATTACAGTAGTCCATATGTGTCTTTGGTATTCCCAAGAAACTTGTTCGATTAATTAAAATGTGTCTCAATGAAACTTACAGCTGAGTCCGTATAGGCCAGTTCCTATCTGATGCTTTTCCAATTCACTGCAGGCTAAAGCAAGGAGATGCACTATCACCTTTACTTTTTAACTTCGCTCTAGGAAAGTTCAGGATAACAGAGAGGGTTTGGATTTGAACGGGTTACATCAGCTTTTTGTCTATGCGGATGACGTGAATGTGTTAGGAAAAACTCCACAAACGATTAGGGAAAACACGGAAATTTTACTTGAAGCAAATAAAGCGATAGATTTGGTAGTAAATCCCGAAAAGACAAAGTATATGATTATGTCTCGTGACCAGAATATTGTACGAAATGGAAATAGGGTATAATCTGTAATATATATGGAAATATATATGTATATGGAAATATGTTAATCCTTAGTGAATAGATAAGACTGAGTTTTACGAAATACGAACATTAAGGGATGGAAAATGGGAGGCAGCAATGATCAAAATAATTATACCGATTTATTTTTTTTTAACCAGCAGACGTGCAGCCTTTAAATTTAAAACAAAGATTCACTCATAAAATTGGGCTACACTATTCATCTCATCTCTCAGAATTGTATCTAAAATGTATAAGGAAAGTAAAAAAAATTCAGTTTCATGTAGGCTACTCCCTTGAAATAACTTCAGTTATATATATATATATATATATATATATATATATATATATACTTCCGAGCAGAGAGGAGAGAGAAAGAAGTCGACGGATTTAAAAATTCACTAAACTATATTTAACTAGAGACGTAAAATTTAAAATGAAGGTTACTCTCTACAATATTGGTTAAACATTCTTAGATTTTTTGAATACCATATCCGAAGGTACTGATTAAAAGGCAGAAGGGAGTGAGAAATCTCATGTCATCCGATCTCGATGAAAGTCGATATCTGGGGATCTTTGCGATCACAGAATACGAATAAGGTATTATTTAGTCCGACTTTGTCCCTAAAGTGGTGGAATGGGACAAAAATGGGTGAAAAATTAAATTAGATATCTTAGGGGTTGGTTTTCGAGACGAAAATTACGAATAATACAATTTGTGCGAATTCAATATGGCAGTTTCTGTACTATGAATTATATTTAAAAAAATTAAACATCGGATATTGCAAGGTAACACATGTACAGTATTTAAGGGGGTATGTAACACCTTTTGATAGTAGGCCTATACATTTAGTAAAATCCAAAGTGTAATTTCTACATATTCTGAATGAATGTTGTGCTGGAATTTAATATAGTCATCAGCTAATATCTCTAGATTAATAAACAACTTTTTATAATCCATAAAATACAGTTGGCCTATTTATTGTGAATGGTAATTATATTTTTCAATTGGTGCAATTTGTGCAGGGAAAATTGGTTTCTCCGATATTTTGTACGATTTCGAATATTTTAAAATGCTTTCTTCTCTGTTCTATTTACAATGTGCGTGTGAAGAAATTATTGCCCTTGTAATAGCCATTACAATCCTATTTATTATACTCTTATATAAATCTAACTTCCGCAGCATGCAATTTTCCCAATTAACCTAATTATATTTTGCTTATTAAGAAGAATCGTAATTTTATTAACTTGAATTGTCGCACCACCAGTAGACGATCCCTAGATTATTACCGGACAAATCTTGTATATTGATCTGGTAAGGGTAGGATTATATATATATATATATATATATATATATGCGCAATGCAATGCTTTTTCCTTTTAATTAATAATTAATTTAATTTGGAAAATGTAGGAGACGTATTGTAAAATCATTGCGAACGGAAGTCATTTACATTTATTAAAGGTATTCTTTGAGTAGGACTGTACCGTGGTGTGTTTCATAATAAAGATAATTGATATGAGCTGCTGTTATGAAAATATGAACGACTCAGAATATTATCGCATCTCATTCTCGCAGCCTACACTAACAATATTGGCTCGCCTACTGGAAATGTCATCGAGGTCATCTGCCAAAATCGGTGCCTCCGACTATACCTGTTACATAATAATCTTTTTACAATCTTCGGTTACCGCTGCCACAGGTAAAGTGGTTGAATCCGATTATGTGGTAGGGTTACTGCCTTGGTTTCACCAGCTAGAAGGCGAATATCAGGTTATCCCACAGCGAATCCTAGGGTTTATCTCACAAAATACCATCTCACTATTACTAATCCTTCCTACACTATCCTCCTGCTGTTCTTACTAAAAAGTGGAGGTAAACAAAAGCACGTGATAGCTAGAGAGCGGATTCCTTTTTGCGTGTGATAAAACACAATTAACAAAGTTTAAAATTCCGAATATGAAGTTTCAAGTTTAAAACCCGAATTTTATTTCACATAAAAACACATATTTTCACAAAAAATTATGTAAGTACATATTTTCAGGAAATCTATTATAAACACATAAATCTAGGAATTTTCTTTTACTTAAATAATTTTTTACAATATTTTAAAACTAAATCAATTAAATCACTCTGAAGTACGTTATCTTTTTTTTTTTTTGAAGAATTCTTGGTTGCTTCGTGTTTCTAAGCGCTGTGTGCTGTATCCGTGATCCATTTTTGTAATAGTATCGCCTCAAGTTCTGAGAATTGCTAGGCAGCATATCAATGTTATTAGAGAATAAATTAACATGTACAAGGAGAGATCTTGCAACACATAATTAGGAATGTTTATTGTTGCTGAAGATGATTTCATTCCACGCTTTGTTTGTGAAACACAACAGATAAGAGCTCGGGTATAAACATTATTTAATTTAAACAAATCTCTCGCCTCTCGCTCATGCCTATCATGCCTACATCTTGTTGTGATTCCCTTGTTATCGGGCCATAAGCATAAGCTGGGTAGTGTAGATGTAGTGGCGTCACTATAGGAAGTAGAGATGGGATAAACTGTTCTTTTTATGAAACAGTTTCGACTGTAACTGTTTCATGAACGAAACTGTTCCAAAATAACAGTTTCAAAGGTAACAGTTTCATAAGAATATGTTTACAACATCAGTGCCAACTGTTCCAACTGTTTGAACCTCTCATCTGCTTCGGGAACATGTTTCAAGGCCCTTGGATCATCTTTAAATCACCTGTTCAGTGCATTATGACAACGAAAGATAGTTGTAGGTTACTATTAAGGGTACAGTAAATAACTACAATTCAAAATAAATCGATTTTAGTAAAAGTAACGCATATAACCCTAGGAGAGTTTAATAACGATGACATTATCCGATGATATTTTTCGCAGTATATTAATAATTAACACTATGTCAGGGCACCACGAACACATTCTCCATCAATGGACAGCTAATAATTAGGAGATTTATTAAGGAATTTGATTCGTACAATTAAATTGCGCGATCCTACATAGGCTACTGTTGCACGAAGGGCGGTGGAACATGGATATTATATTTTGTACTTTCCATTGGAGGTCAATGATAGCGCTACATGTGGCCTTTGCAAACAGCAAGGAAGAGGAAAACTGTTTAGAAACTGAACTGTTTATCTCTTGGAACCTTGTGGAACGTTGATATCACTGGAACAGTGTAACACTCTTTGGAACAGTTGAAACAGGTTATATTACGAAACTGTTTCGATACGAAACAGTTTCAATTGTAAAACAGTTTCAAATAAACTGTTCCAGCTTTTTTTACCCATCTCTACTATAGGAAGCTTTTCTTCGACATTGTCAGTCAGTAGTTAGAAATATCTACTTTAAGACGTGTGTCTATTAGTCCCTTAAGATGCCTAAAATCAAATCGAGTTTAAGATCGCGTCTTCAGCAATACGTAGATGAATTTAAAAATATTTTACTACCGACGGAAAAGTGTTATTTTGCCAACCGTGTGGTAAATCAGTAAGTGCAGATCAGCGCTCTCAGGTAACCCAACATTTGTCTGGAAACAAGCACATTGCCGCTGCTTCATGTGTGCATTCACGACAAGTGCTAATAGGTGGACCAGCTTCTTCCAACGTAGGACCGTCAAAGTGTTCCCAATATTATTTAGGTTTATGCAGAGCATTTGTTGCAGCCGATATTCCACTCCATAAATTAAATAATGTGGAACTTAAAAATTTCCTGACTAAATACATCAACATCGAACCTTCTGAGGAATCGACATTAAGGAAACATTACCTCCCAAAATGTTACGAGGAAACTTTACAGAAAATTCGGTCAGTGTGTGAAAGTGAAAAACTGGGGGTGAGCATTGACGAAACCACCGATTCAAGTGGTAGAAAAGTAGGAAACGTTGTTGTTGGTGTGTTGAAGAATGACAAAACTGCTTGTGAGCATTCGTTTTTGCTAGCGTGTAAAGAAATGCTTGGAGCAAACCATGTCACAGTAGCTAGATTATTTAACGAAGCTATGCATTTACTATGGCCGAACGGGGTGAAGTATGACAACGTGTTACTCCTAATTACAGATGGTGCAGCGTATATGAAAAAATCAGCTAAAGGCCTTACAGTGAGCTTTCTAAAAATGATACATGTAACGTGTGTGGTCCATGCTCTACACAGGTTATGTGAAACTATGCGAGCTCTGTACCCCAAAGTGGTTAAGTTGGTGTCAAATGGAAAAAAGGTATTCGTTAAATCACCCTCAAGAATTGATGTGTTCAAACAGAAATATCCAGATCTTCCACTTCCTCCTTTGCCCGTAGTCACACGCTGGGGCACATGGCTAAGTGCCGTTGTATATTATGAAAACAATTTTGAAAGTTTTGCGTCTGTTGTGAATGAGCTGGAAAAAAACGACGCTTCGTCAATCGATATCCTTCAAGATATACTGAAAGATGGTTGTTTAAAAAACGATTTGGCTTTCCTATCAGCAAATCTAAGCTTTTTGTGTGACACCATAAAAAAACTCGAAACATCCACAAACCTGTTGTCTGAAACAGTTAGGGAGTTGCGTGCCGTGGAAATTAAACTAGATTCGCTACCAGGTTCAGAAGCACAAGTACTAAGGGACAAATTCCAGAATGTGTTTGGGAAAAACAGTGGATATAAAAAAATGTGTAAAGTTGCTCAAGTATTGGAGGGTGTGCCTGTAGGTGAAATTGACGGTGTATGTGTTTGTGACATTCCTCTCTTTAAATATGAACGTCTGACGTCGTGTGATGTGGAAAGATCGTTTGCACAGTATAAGTCGTTGTTCAGAGATAATCGGCATGCATTTGTGATGGAGAATTTAGAGATGACCTTTGTTGTTCACTGCAATTCTCGGCCAACTACTAGCAACTGATACTCAAGTGTGGTTGGTGAGTACTTAGTAACATTTTCTTTCAAGCTAAGTAAGGTATTTTTGTCATATTAAAAATATATATATATTTTTTTAGCAAATATTTTCGTACTTTTTAGCACATAAAAATCCGCTCCCTAGTAATAGTTAATGTATTCCTCTGAAAGGTGCCGCCTTCTATTCGTTTTTACATTCGAGCGCTATGGGCATAAACTGAGCTCAGAGAACATTGCTTACGTAATATACAGGGTGTTAGGGATATACGTGCAGATACTTTGTTTTTTTTTTATTTGGTATTTAACGATGCTGTAAAAACCACTAAGTTATTTAGTGTCGATGGAATTGGTGATAGCGAGATGAGAACTAGGATTCGCCATAGATTACCTGACATTCGCCTTACGTTTGGGGAAAGCCTCGGAAAAACCAACCTGGTAATGAGTCCAAGTGGAAATCGAACGCACGCCCGAGAGCAACTCCGGATATTTGGCAATTTTTCCATAAATGTGTCACGAATTTTACTGTCAGATGCTTTATGAATAATCGTTATGTGAAACGCCTGTATGTTTAGACTATACGCACGTCTTTCATTCTCATGTCTCCATTATACACTCTCTTCCTGGGACAGTTAAGGGTCATTGACCTTGTAGAAAGCTATCTTACCATCATTTGACGTAGTATAGAGTAAGGATTCACTGACGCTGATTGGCCGATATTCATTTAATGTACGGAACAACAAGATAATCTGCAATCGTGGTAAGGGAGCTCTATTAGCGACGATTTCCAAATTAAGTTAATATTTCAATTTTATATTATTTCCGTTTTGTATCATTAAACCATATTCTTCTATTATTAAATCGTATTTGTAATAGTCGTAACTATGTCAGAAGTGCACTGATTTTTAACGACTCCTTATGTTCACATTAACTGTTATTTTTTTCTATTTTTACTCTGTTTTTTTTTTTTTTTGTTCGTGTAAAATGAAACGAATGTCTCTCGGAAAGTGTCGGGGACAAATTGAAACAAACTGCTACATGCCAGGAGTTTGTATAGTAAACTCAATATATGAGGGGTTTGGAAGCAAAACTGGCAATGTCCACTTCACCAAACTTCACAGTAGAGATGAATTTCTTAGAACTCAGTTACTAAACAAGATAATTTCACGATTTTCTCTGGAATAAAAGTTTTCTACTCTTATATCACTTACAAAAATATACATAACCTAGTATCTGTAATGAACTTTGTGCACTGAGACAATGAAAATAGGAGATTGCCAGGTTTACAAAATAATAACAAACTGAGATTTCCAGCTTTGTATGCAACATACTGTGGGGACTGCCACAATTGTATTTTAATTGCATGGGAAATGACTGTTCAAATTAAGTTCAATGGTTGTTCGCCGTTGACCCTAGGGCAGTAGGTAGCATCTTGTGTCATGCATGTCGAAGTGTATGATGAGAATTTTGAATAAATGTAAGGTATAAATTTACAAACACAAACCTGTTTTGTACTGTTCCTGGAATTTTGGTCAATAAAAAGCATCACACAGAATTTGTATTAATGTATTTATTTTAAAATGTTCCTATTTAAAACGTAGATTTAAACTGAAGATTTACTAATTTACCTATGTCGAAAACATATATCTGTACAACAATTAGAAACCACCAGGAAACATCCATCATAAATTCAAACAGGATGCACAGTTTTTTGTCCTTCCTGTCAAAGTACTGAAAATGGTCTTAACTCGTTTTGGGAGAAAGCTCTTCAGTTATTCGTAATATTTAAATGTTTTTACATGTCTCTGAGAGATTCCATTGGTTTTATATTAAAAATAATTCCTGAAAAACTGTTTCTGAATAATAAAATATTCTTCCAATTTATTTTATGTAATTTATAAATAGTATTTAGGCATGCTGAGGTAGTTTAAAGAACATTGCATTTACACTATTTCTAAAGGACATAAAATGTTTATTGTAACTCTTACAAAAAAAAAAAAAAAAACAAACAAACTTAGGCTGAAGACATCGGCAATATTCAGAGCAGGCCTGCAGAACCCATAAGTAGGGGAAATATGACGTCAGCCTCACTCCACTTCTATTGGGGATGATCGACTTCTGCGTAGATTTGTTGACATTCTTTGCGCGTACAAGGTCTATCAGTGTCGGACGTAATTTTCAAAAAGGATAGTAATAAAGTCATTGTATTTATAATGCGTTATCTCGTTTCAAGGTTTATAATTATGCTGGATTTCCTATCGGTAGTTTCTTTGAGATTTCTTTACACCTAGCCTGCTTTAGATTTTCGAAAACTTTCCTCCTATCATCAGCTACGGAAACATAAATTTATAGCATTTAAGTAATGAACCATGAAAGTTACTATTCATTTCAATTCAAACTGAACACAACGAGTGATGTCCTTAATTTAACAGTATATAAATAAATAATCAATATACAGTTCGTAATAATGAACTCACCCAAAAGTTCGTCCATTCCATAATTCTTAATATTGGCTTTATTACAATGTCTTTTAATATTGAAATGACGAGTAGAAATAAATAGGATGAAACACAGTAAACCATCAATTCTTTCGTCCTCTTCAACAATAAAATAATCATATTCTCATTTCCTTTGGAAGTAATATTTCGTCACGGGTTTAGATTTTGCCATGTTCCAGTTCTATTCAAATTGCAGTCCGCGTATTTATTTATTTTATTTACTTGATTTATTTATTTTATTTACTTGATTGATTGATTTATTTATTTTATTTTATTTATTTAATTTTATTTATTTATTTATTTATTTATTTATTTATTTATTTATTTATTTATTTATTTATTTATTTATTTATTTATTTATCTATTTGGCTGCAGTGAGTTACAAAGTTGAATGACAGCATTAACCTCCGGTCATATAGCTATCACTCACTTATCAGCATAGAATTTATGTATCGTCCTATTACTAGTAAAATCAGTTAAGACCAGTAATTCAAGTTTTGTAAAAAACGAATTAAAACTTTATTAATGCACGAAAAATCAAATAAAGTAATAATTGGTTTGTTGCCTACAACATTTCGGACTTATTCCATATTAGTACAACACAGAGCACGGAAAGACAAGTCGGGGACTGTACTTAACTTGTTTTACACAAAAGTGGAGTTAATCGATTTTACTAGTAATAGGACGATATGTACTTAGGTAGACCTTCTTACATTATCTGCACACATAGATTTTAAAATTTATTTTACATGTATTTTAACCTATTTATTTCCCTCATTCGTTTTTCTCTTACTTTCTAAAGGTATGTTCCTAAGGATTTTATTATCTGTTCATTTGTAATTCTTGATAGTGTATAGTGATAGTATACCTGCCGCCCGAGAATGAATGTTGATGCAGCCGAGCGTAACTAGAACGCTATGACCACACTGGTAGAAAAGATGAGTAGGTTAGAAGGGTGAAGTAAGGCAGTTGCTTTGAGGAGCTACAGTTCTGCAGGTCCGGTTAAGAGTATCAATATACACCCAATATAGGATTATTTGTGAAGAAAATTATCTTATTTTTGTAAGGAAAGAAATGCGATATAAAAATCAGATGATAAAAATACGAGTAATGGCTGAACCAAAAATATTATACCTCATAAATTGTGTTCTTGCGTGATGAACTAGCTACAGGATTACGAGCGCTTACTAGGAAATTGACACGCGTGACATTTAGAAACCTTTTATCTTCAAAGCACTCAAAATAAATTCCTTTTGTAACATTCGCGATTATCAGGTTATAATATCGGGCAGTGAATACACGCAACAAAAAACTCTCTACCTGTACAACACAAATCAAGTATACTCGTATAATTTCAATATGTCTGAAGGTCACTGGAATGTTGAAAGGTTAAGAGCTAATTCGTGCTACGCATAGGTTCAAACCTTGACTGGTACATTATCTGATTGGGTTTTTTCAGTTTTTACTAGATATATTTTTAATTGTTTTACGACGCTTTATCAGCTGCTATGGTTATCTAGCGTCTGTATAAAATGGAGGTGATAATGCCGGAGAAATGAGTCCGAGGTCTAACGCCGAAAGTTACCCAGCATTTGCTCTTAATGGGTTGAGGGAAAATTCCGGAAAAATCTCAACCAGGTAACTTGCCCCAGTCTGGATTTTAACCCGGGTCCGTTCGTTACACGTTCAGGCAGGCTAACCGTTACTCCACAGCGGTGGACTTTGCCAAATATAAGGCGATACCATCAGGCAATACCATGACATAGTTATATAG